>NC_089493.1:251949343-252298926 GCF_036850765.1 Saccopteryx bilineata
CAATCACAAATAGCCAAGAAGGCTTTAAGGTATAGGCAGGCAATCACTTCCTTGCCTTGCTTCTATCTTTTCTCCAAAAAGTTTTTTCTTAGCTCCAGTTGGAGGAGTACCTCTATTGCTTTGGTGCTGCTTGATTGGAGTTAATTCTTGCTTAAATAAATTCTTAAAATTTGGTATGTCTCAGTTTATCTTTTAATAATAGTGTTGCAATTTTATGGCCTTTCAAAATAAATCTATGATTTAATCCAGTCATCTCATTATTACCTCACAAGATCTTAGTGAAATAGATAGAAACTGGGGAGCAGAACATGATTTTTTTTTTAATAAATTTTTATTAATGTTAATGGGATGACATTAATAATTCAGGGTACATATATTCAAAGAAAACATGTCTAGGTTATCTTCTCATTAAATTATGTTGCATACCCCTCGCCCAGAGTCAGATTGTCCTCTGTCACCCTCTATCTAGTTTTCTCTGTGCCCCTCCCCCTCCCCCTAAATCTCTCCCTCCCTCCCTCCTGCGTCCTCCCTCCCCCCACCCCTGGTAACCACCACACTCTTGTCCATGTCTCTTAGTCTCGTTTTTATGTTCCACCAATGTATGGAATCATGTAGTTCTTGTTTTTTTCTGATTTACTTATTTCACTCCGTATAATGTTATCAAGATCCCACCATTTTGCTATAAATGATCTAATGTCATCATTTCTTATGGCTGAGTAGTATTCCATAGTGTATATGTGCCACATCTTCTTTATCCAATCTTCTATTGAAGGGCTTTTTGGTTGTTTCCATGTCTTGGCCACTGTGAACAGTGCTGCTATGAACATGGGGCTACATGTGTCTTTACGTATCAATGATTCTGAGGTTTTGGGGTATATACCCAGTAGAGGGATTGCTGGGTCATAAGGTAGTTCTATTTTCAGTTTTTTGAGGAACCACCATACTTTCCTCCATAGTGGTTGTACTACTTTACATTCCCACCAACAGTGTATGAGGTTTCCTTTTTCTCCACAGCCTCTCCAACATTTGTTATTACCCGTCTTGTTGATAATAGCTAATCTAACAGGAGTGAGGTGGTATCTCATTGTAGTCTTGATCTGCATTTCTCTAATAACTAATGAAGATGAGCATCTTTTCATATATCTGTTGGCCATTTGTATTTCTTCCTGGGAGAAGTGTCTGTTCATGTCCTCTTCCCATTTTTTTATTGGATTGTTTGTTTGTTTGTTGTTGAGTTTTATGAGTTCTTTGTAAATTTTGGATATTAGGCCCTTATCTGAGCTGTCGTTTGAAAATATCAGTTCCCATTTAGTTGGCTGTCTGTTTATTTTGATATCAGTTTCTCTTGCTGAGCAAAACTTTTAATTCTGATGTAGTCCCATTCATTTATCTTTGCCTTCACTTCTCTTGACATTGATTTTCTTGATGTCAGGTAGGATCAGAGGGATGAGCTGATGGAAGGACCTCATGCAGGGCCACTCAGTAACAATGAGGCTTCACAATGAGTGTTTATGTTTTAGCCTTGTTGGTACGGGCACATTTTAATCCCCTCAATTACATGTCATTTCCTTGGTGGTGCATTAATCCTGTGGCAGGGTGACAGCATTGGATGTGTCATTTTATTTACTGTCCTAGGAGATGGAGGCATTTATAAGGTATCTGTATTTGGAGTTGAGCTACTTTTTGAGAGCTTGCTTTCTGTTTCAACTAGCCTATGATTAATACAGTTCTGAAAGTGTGAACTTCCAGATTAGTGGAAGTTAGGAATCCTCCTTCTTATAAGAAAAGGGCTAAATTCTACATTAAATTAGAGGTTTAAAAAAACACCATAAAGTCAAATAAATTCATTCCCTGTTCTTTTGGTAGGAATGCACATGCCTTATTTTTCATCCTGCTCTCACTAATATTCTTTTTAGTCTCCAAAGAAGTTTTCACATCAGGCTTAAGAAGTGAGAAGGAGGTTATAAGACAAGGATTAGTAAGAAAGAAGGCTTGCCTTCTATAACTTTATAGACTACATTCCTTTAAAATCCCTCATACTTAAACAATGAATCACTCTTTAGGACAGCAACTTCTTCTTTGGAGTTTCACAGAAGGAACTAGTATAATTTCAGAAGGACTTGATATTTTATTACTTGTGTTGTGCCAATAATCTCACCAGAATTTACCCTACACACTCTAAGAAGCTGATACCACTATTGTGTCCCTAGCGCAGTCAGAGCATATGGGGCTAAGTGGGATTTGCCTAAGGTTTGTTGGCTCATTGGCAGCAAAATTGGGACTCAAGTTTGTTTGCATCAAAATCACATATGCTTTCGATTGGTATGCCATGCTGCATATCAGCCTTCATTAAGGTGATTTACACTTCAACTCATTTAATCAGCAACCTGTGTTAAGCTAAGCCGGTGACTCTCTGAGTGCCAATTTTCTAGTCAGGAAAATGTGTGTAATGGTATCTAACACATAGGGTTATTTTTAGAATAAAAGTTGTTAATAGACATTAAATAGTGAACTATTTCAGCATAAAATTCATGCTCAAGAAATGTTAGTTCTCTATTCTTCCTATACCAGCACTTACCTGTCTAATCTGTAACACCTTGGCTCAAATTTTGTGTAACTCAAAGCAGAGAAAGTGGTGACTAGGTTATGATCAGTCTTTATTTCCTCCATTCCAAAGACCAAAAGTAGATTGTATTGAAGGTCCTTGTGAGAAGAAATCCTTGTTGTGCCTGAAGACCATCGTCAGCAAAGTACTGTGGATTCACAGAGAGGGAAATGAATGAGCTTTATGCTCAGGTCAGGAGACAAAGAAGGAAATTTGAGAGGTCTTATAGAGGATATGGCACTTTGAGCTGAGCCTTAAAGAACAAGTGCAGTAAGAAAAAGTGGAGAAAGAAGCAACTGCATTTTATGTCATGGAAATAGCACACAGCAGAGGCAAACGGTACACAGTGGATCTGTGAATCAGAGGAATAGCTGCTGGCAGCTGGGGACAATTCCAAGGTAAGAGGCCAGGAGGGATGTCCTAGGAGATGTGATTTTTACAGTGGAGTAGACCTGATCTCTCGGCAAATGGATTGCTTTGAATATTAGTGTTTCTTGTTTTATTTAGATTATCCCAAATAGCCAAAAGATGTTTTTCATCTTGGTTGTTTTTGAATAGCAAAATGCTATGAAACCTTTTGTTCATGATCTAATAAATTACTAAGAAATCACTTATTTCATTAACTGTAACTAGACCTAAATTTATTATGTAATAACCAATAGGCCAGCAGTAGTCAACCTGGGCCCTACCACTCACTAGTGGGAGTTCCAGCTTTCATGGTGGGCAGTAGCGGAGTAACCAAAGTATAAATAAAAAGATAGATTTAACTATAGTAAGTTGTTTTAAAAAGATTTATTCTGCCAAACTTAGTAAAAATCTGACATAAAGTACTTGGTAAGTAATTATTATTATATGCTTTAACTTGCTGTAACTCTGCTTTATAAATTTTATAAAGTAAAGTTACTTCCCTACTTTATAAATCACCCTTACTGTGGAACAAGTGGGCAGTTAGAAAATTTTACTACTAACAGAGATACAGAAGTGGGCGGTAGGTATAGAAAGGTTGACTACCCCTGCAATAGGCTGAAAGACAGTGCATGTTGAGCTTAATCAATTTCCTTTTGTTTTGTTTTGTTTTGTTTAAACCTGACTGCATGAGGTCTTGTTGAGGGTACTTGCTTTTTTGGAACTTAATCATTTAATATTATTTGAGGTCTATTTGAGGTTATTTCACTGACTTCTAGAGGTTGGGCATATCAATCTTTTTTTGTGTGACAGAGACAGAGACAGAGCGAGGGACAGATAGGGACAGACAGACAAGAAAAGAGAGAGATAAGAAGCATCAATTCTTTGTTATGGCACCTTAGTTGTTCATTGATTGCTTTCCCATATGTGTCCTGAACAGGGTGTCACAGCAGACCGAGGGACCCCTTGCTCAAGCCAGCAACCTTAGGCTCAAGCTGGTGAGCCTTGCTCAAACCAGATGAGCTCACGCTCAAGCCACGACCTCGGGGCTTTGAACCCGGGTCCTCCACGTCCTAGTCCGATGCTCCATCCACTGCACCAAGTCAGGCCAGGTATATCAACCTTATAAGCACAACATAAAGAGAACTCTTAGAAGAGATTTGGTAAAATTCCCCATTTTATAACACTCTAAAACTGCTTACTTCAACTATCTTATCAAAAACTACTAGAAATGACTTGGTGACATTGAGAAATGCTTTTAAATTATTGTTTTAAATGTCATAATTCATGAAACTATTATGAATCCAATACTTAAAAATATTTTTTAACTTTAAGGGAATCTGGCATCCTTCTCAAGATTTCTTTTCCTGAGTTAAATTAAAACCATGGGGTTCTGGAGTTTATAAAGGCCCACAATTGAACTAAACCAAAAAGGAGTGAATGAAAAATAGATGCTCAAAAGGATTATTCACTTCTCCAGAATAAACACTATGCTATGTAACTAATTAAAATAATTCATAGATAATATGTGTCACTAAAAGCAGATGTGTATATAGTTATACATATTTAGTTTTTTGTATTTAGACTGAGAACTACTTTGAGCTTCAAATGTGCTTTTTCCCCTTTGCTAAAATGAAGGCAAACTCTGCAGGTGCTCTCTGTTCTGTACACACTTGTAGCTTGGGATATTGCAGGGATGTTCTCAGGATCTGGTCTCTTTTGCTGAAGAAATTTGAAATTTGACAAGTGACTGTCAATTCAAGTACCCATCTTCAAGTTTGCTTTCTTATTATGAGTTTTCCAGGTCACATAATAATTTATTTTATGCAGTTTTGTGCTGCAGTATTTCAGCTCTTACTCATCAAGTTTATGCTGATCATTTTTATTTTGAGGGAGAGGATACTCTCTGATGCTTTTTTTTCTTTCTTTTCATTGTCCTGGCACTAACATAGCATTTGAGTGTTTATTAAATGTCTGATGAAGTGTGTTGGAGTCATTACGAGCTTATGTTCCTTTTGCAATCACATTATCTATTTATAAAATTTGTGGGTTTTATAATTTGGTTCTCATTTTATTTTATTCATATATTATAATAAGCAACCCAGCCTTACTTTTTTCTGGCCTTTCCCCATATACCCATTCTAGTCAACTTCTTGCGATAATCAAATAAACTAATTTATGTATGTTACAGTGAAGACACTAGAAAAATGTGAATAAAATTAGAAAAAAGTAAGCCATGATTTTATAAACTATGCCTACCACACATAATCTAACATTCCTTTATTTGCTTGTTATTAGGTAAGCAAACCATGACCTAGAAAAGGTATTTAAAGATATGTAGAGCATAGAAAATATTTGGAGGGCTGTACAACAAACTCATTGTTTTGTTTACTTCTGAGAAATAGAGGTGGAGTCAGAGAGTGGGAAAAATTTTTATTTATTTTTTATTTCCATGTTCATAAACTACTTTTGAAGTGTAAAAAGGGCATTATAATGTATTCTAGGTTAATATTTCCAGAAGTATGAATTCTAAGAACTGTATATAGACCAGCAATGTACCATATACACAGACTGAAGTAGTCAGAATATAAGCAGAATGGATTGTTTGAGTAAAGGAAAATTACATTATTATTATAAATATCTAACATTTATTGAAATTTTATTATATGCTAAAAACTATTGTAGGTGCTGACTGTACATTTATTATCCCATTTAATCCTCACACTAATCCTATGAAATAGAGATAATTATTATCCTCTTTCACAGATGAAAGTGCTGCAAAAGGAAATTTATTATCTTCTTACTTGAAATGGCAGGTAAGCGGTGGTTCAGACTTTGAACTCAGGTGTCCAGACTCCAGAACATACACTTAGTTCTGATGGTTGAACATTCCTGTAAGATAATTTTACTTTTGTGACTTAATTCTTTGAGTATTACTCAATTTTGCCTACATTAGAGATTTCTCCATGTGTAAAATTCATGTGTAGGCATCTATTCTTTTTTAATTTTTTTTTTATTTTTACAGAGACAGAGAGAGAGAGTCAGAGAGAGGGATAGATAGGGACGGACAGACTGGAACAAAGAGAGATGAGAAGCATCAATCATTAGTTTTTTGTTGCGACACCATAGTTGTTCATTGATTGCTTTCTCATATGTGCCTTGACCATGGGGCTACAGCAGACCAAGTAACCCCTTGTTTGAACCAGCTTGGGTCCAAGCTGGTTAGCTTTGCTCAAACCAGATAAGCCCACGCTCAAGCTGGCGACCTCAGGGTCTTGAACCTGGGTCCTTTGTGTTCCAGTCCGAACCTCTATCCACTGCTCTACTGCCTGGTCAGGCTGTAGGCATCTATTCTTAAGACTGCAAATATAGGTAAGAAGTTAGGCTGAATTTGTAGTTATTCCAGCAGTGATCTTGAAATTTTGCTATTAAAATGATTTTCTAATAGTTTTCCATAATAGTAGAGTTCTTAAAGAAACATTACTATTTGAAAACACTTCTATTTAGACAGGTTTGGGTCAATGCATCTTTAATTCAATATTATGTGCCCTCCAATCCTGAAAGGGTTTTAAATGTCACCAACAGTTTACATTTGGTAATCTACAATAGGAAGATGGATACATTTTTTGCTGTGGAAGCACTTGGGAAAATCAGTCAACTCTGCAACTCAGTAAACATTCATGAATTTTTAATTTAATATCAGAGACTAGACATAATCTGGAAATCTCTATCAAAAGAACTGGGGGAATGAGAGGGAACTTGATAAACTAAGGTAATTACATTTTGAGGCTACATTTGAGTCCCACTAAAGTATATTTTTTGGTGTATTTTTGGGGCTATATTGATTCCTTCATTGATTTTAACTTGATTACATGGTGAGAAACTATGATTGGAAGTGAAATACTGATTGAGTGAATTGACCTTCCAAGAAAGATAGCATATAAATTTATGTTTGTAAATTAAATTTAAATTTAGGTTCTGAAAAATGGGTGGGCAAAATGGGAATCTAGAAATTAGATAAATGAATGGACTTCAGTGTGGATTAATTCTGTATTCAGATTAGTGAGCATAGGAATCTTAGCCTATGTAGTTATATATAGTGAAAAGTTTTAAAAGAATCTACTGTAACAATGGGTCCTTGAAAAAAAATTAAAGAAAATGTAATTACTGGGACTTGTACGCAAAATGGTTCATAGATGCTTTAAGACCATGATTCCCACTTAACAATACCTCACATTTTGGGGAAGACAGTCAATTGCAATTGCTACATAGTCAATTATTGTAGTAGGCCTTCAGTGATATGTTTATCCAGCTGTGTAAAAATGATGTAGGAATAATCAAAGACTCACATTAAATGGACATCTTAAGTATCACACTAACTAGTTAAGTAATTAATGCGACAGAAAGAAGTAATGATTAAGTGGAAATCTGAATCAAGTATGTTTAGTGTTAATTATTTAATTAGCCATATTCTCCATCCTGACCATTCACAATTTAAAAGTCAGTTTATGGATCTCCAGAGCAGTTGCCAAGGCAATGAATCTAGTCTGGGTCTTCTTGTTTTCACTGGGCATTTGCTTTCAAATATCATAGCATTACAATGGGGAGTGCTTCCTGGTGTGATATATGGAGAAAATAATAGATAATTGCAGGGTTAATGGCTAGAAATAATTAAAATGACACTACTAAACTTTGTCTTTTCAAGAAGAGAACCCTAATTAAGCCACATCTCCTTTCCATTATCACTCTACTGCCAATTAAAATCTGATATATTTTGTCAGTTTTATACAGATGAAGCTTTTAGTCTTTCATATATTCAAATTTACATTTTGGCAGGATTATAAAGGGCTCTGTCATTTAATTTTATATGCCTATAAAAGACTCCACTCAGACCATCCTTTTCCCACTTTGCAACTTCTCTCATTGTCACTGATTGAAAAATGCGTGTTAGTGTCTCAGCAGTGTGGTGCTTGTTAACTAACGTTTAACATTTATATTTTCTCAGAATGCAATTATGTAAGAAAGAAAAACTAAGAATAGTTAAACCAAGGGTACATGCCATAGTAACAAGAATTCTAATTTATATACCCTTTATAGGCATCCCAGTTTTGTTTGGGTTAAGTGTGAGGAAGAGTTGTCTTTATTCTATGCTCTTTAAGGTGATGGAAACGTAGAAGGACAGATACTTATTATGAGGGGCTTGAATATTTCTCTTTTTATCTGAAATAATGTTAAAATGGTTTTTTAGGGGAGCATGACTAGTAGAAAAAAAATGGAGAGAGAGACAGCTCTTTTTAGAGTTACACATAGATTTAACCTACTTAATTGTAGAAAATTGATAGAGAAGCCACATGGAATGTTGGAAAGGGGTAATTTCTGGAACCAAGTAGTCTTGAGTTTGAAACCCCAGCTCTGTATCTTAGTAATTTGGATGGCATTGGTCAAGTTATATATTATCTCCAAGAGTCAGTTTCCTCATCATTTATATAAGGGTAATAATGTGCAGTCAGATGTTTTTGTGAAAAGTAGGGACAATGCTTAGCACCAACCAGAGTGGGGAAGAGTTAGCATATGTTTGGTACCTGGTACATGTTCTTGGGGTTCTGGCTGCTATTCTATTGTTATATGTGCTGAGTTATTACTAGTCCCAGATGTCCCTTATTGCTTCTCACCATTATTTCTGGAAGACACAGCATGTGGGTTCTCATAAAAAACATTTCTACCAATATTATCAAAATGTTAAGTTAATCACTAAAAAATCTCTTGGAAGAATAAAGCATTATAAATCCAAAGATAAGTGACTATTCATATCTCTAGTTTCCTTATCCATTGATCTCTTTACCTCTAAAGTCTTCAATGTAGATAATAAAAAATTCACTATGGAAGACAAAAGAGAGTAAAGTTTCTATTCATTCAGTTTTAAAGAGAATTATATAGAATAAAATTTATGAATATACTGCCTTAATATTAGAAAATGAACTATTTGATCCTTGTGTTAAAACAGATACAAATTTTTGAAACTACTAATAAGTCTGTAGTCTCTTTGCTCTTTGTTTTACTATTACTGTTTTGCAAATAGTAAAACGTTTTATACTTGAAAGTTGATTGCAGAATGTTCTTATATTTTTGGCATACCATGAATGTTCAACATTAGTAAGCCCTTTGGTAAATAATGTAAATGAGTCTATTGCTACAAACATTTCTTAACTCCCTTATTTTAAAAGAAACCCTTTCTTGGGCCCACATTTTCTTCCAGCCATACTACTTATCACTATATATCACTTTAGAGAGAAATTCCTCAGAAAAGTTGGTCAATACTCAATGGCTCTACATCCTCTCTTGCTATTCTTTCCTGAACCCTACATCTCCATCAAAATGCCTCTTATAGGCATCACCAACGACCTCCAGATAGCTTAATTAAATGCTTATTTCTTAGTCTTATGTTTCCTGACCTGTCAGCTTCATTTGACATAGTGATCACCCTCTCCTATTTAAACCCGATCATCATTATCTTTTGGGATATTACTCTCTATATTTATTTCATCAATTATGTCTTTTCAGTCCCTTTTGCTAGTTTCTCCACATTGTCCCAAATGGTTGCTCAGTTCCTGTGCATTATATCTTTTCTATCTTCACCCCTTTCATAGGTGACCTTGTGAGTGGAGCGCAGAGCGCATTCCTAGCAGCTGCGACTAATGCAATGTTGTGAAAATACTCCAGCTCCCAGAACCCTCCTGGGCATACCCAGGAAGGGAGCTTGCCCACTTTAAGGAAGTGACTTAGTGCCAACCACACAGCTCCCTGGATCTTTTCAGCCATTGGCTATGAAGGACATGCTGTAACACCCTATAGGCTGAACCCATGTATATAAGCTAGCTTACTTCCTGCATAAAGTGGATCTGCATCACTGAACCTGGTCCCCGGAGTCAGGTCTTTGCATCTCCGTCGTCCTCACCCCCGGAAAGACTTGTTCACATGACTTTACCTAGGCTTGCCAATGACCCACTAAAAACAAATATCTGTATCCTGAATTACCCACCAAACTGCAGATTTGTTTATATAACCGCTTGATGCTATGACTTGAATGACTATTAGGTACCCCAGTTTACCTTCTGTGCCTTTCCCATGCTTCTTTCTTTTACAGCATTTCCCATTTCAGTAGTGGGAATTCCATCTGTCTAATTACTCTGATCAATAAACTTACAGACATCCTTGGTTTTCATTTCTCACATCTCATCTATCAGTAAAGTTTGTCCTACCATCAAAATGTATCTAGAATATGACCACTCCTTGCTACTCGGAGCCAAGTCTAAACCATCATTGGCTCTCGTCACACGTATTATAACCTAGCAGGTCTCCTGGCTTCCACAGCTGCACCTGTGATCTACTCTTTCCATGTAAGTCAGAGTAGGTGCCCCTCTTATGTGATTTCCTCAGATTCTCCTTTGGCTTTTCATCTCATGTAGTAAAGTATCTAAAGGCCTTACAGTGCCTCCAAGGCCTGAAGTGCTCTGCATTCCCGCCATTGTCTCTCTGATCTCATTTATTCTCCCTTCTCTACTCTAGCCTCACTAGCTTCCTTGCTTTTCCTCAAATAAGACAAACAGCCAAGCACACCACTACCTAGAGCTGTACCATGTGCTCTTCCTGTTGCCTGCAACTCTTTTACTGGAAATTCACTTTGTTCACTCCCTCAGTTCTTTAAAGTCTCCATTCAAACACATCTCTCTGAAGCTTTCCTTGACATCCAATCAGAAAACATCGCATCTCAACTTGACGAATCCATTTCCCCAATCTAATTCCTTTGATCTCTAAGGCACTATTGCTATCTGATATATGTTAAATATTTGTTTCTATTTTCTGCCTAGTCCATTATAATAAAAATTCTTGGAGAGCTTGAGCTTTATTTGTATTACTAAACCTCAGTGCCCAGAACAAAGCCTATTAACAATAGGCACTCAAAAAACATTTCTTGATTGAATAAATGAAATATAGATAGCTATAATTGCTTATAATAGAGGACCTAATCCAAATATAGGCACGCTGAAGAGTTTATTTATTTATTTTTATTTGTTTCTATTTTTCTTAAGTGAGAAGCAGGTAGTCAGAGAGACAGATTCCCCCATGTGCCCGACCGGGATCCACTCAGCATTCCCACTAGGGGGCTATGCTCTGCCCATCTGGGACCATTGCTCTGTTGCCACCAGCGCCATTTTTGTGCCTGTGGCGGAGGCCATGAGCCATCCTCAGTGCCCAGGCCAACTTGCTTCAGTGGAGCATTGGCTGCCAGATGGGAAGAGAGAGACAGAGAGAAGGGAGAGAGGAAAAAGTGGAGAAGCAGATGATTGATTCTCCTGTGTGCTCTGACTGGAAATCAAACCCGGGACTTCCACACACCAGGCCAATACTCTACCACTGAGCCAACTGGCCAGGGCCCTGAAGAGGTTTATAAAAAGAAGTGACTTCTAAGTCTAGATGTAGAAGATGAGCAAGAGTTAACCAGCCAAAGGTAAAAAAAAAGCAACAACTAAAAACAACAACAACAACAGAGTATTTGAAAGAATAGTCTATTTGATTAATTAAAGTAGTTCATTCTAAGTGAAGTGCAATTTGTATTTGGGACAGAATGGGGCTGGGGGAGTGGCAATGGATGTGGTTGAAGATAGAAGTACAGAGCAGGTCACCGCGAGGCTTTATAGACCTTACTAACTAGTTATCTTTGGAGTTTTTTGAGAGAAAATGGCTGGCCTTTAGAGTTTGAAGGAAAAAATTGACATGTATTTTAGAAAGTTCACACCAGCAGCCACACATAAAATTGATTGAGAGAGAAGGGATAGAAGTGTAGCTAGGAGTCTACTAACGAGATCTAAAAAGATAGAATTATAGACTCCCCAACCTATCTTTGCATGTCTGAATTTGCAGTAAATTCCTAAAATTACTAAATATCTTCATCAATATTCTATGCATGTTTATAGAAAATTAATGAATTATAATTTGTTTGGAATTTAACCCACCACAATGTACTAAGTACTTAATTTGTGCAAAGTATTCTGTTACTGATTACAAAAAAAGTGTAAGAAATATTTTTCTCTACTGAGTTTAAATGATAAAAATAGTTGTCTATTTGATTACTTGTATCCTAAACATTTCTGTATTGCAAAATATAAAATGGGTCTAGGAACTTCAGTCATCTTTCTGATTTGACTCAACAGTGTGTTTTTGCAATTTGAAAAAAAAAAAAGAATTACCTTTATAATTACAGGTACCATTTTTTTTTTTTTTTGGAGCTCTATGTGTCAGGCATTGTGTTAACTAGTTCACATGCATATTTTTTCATTTTAAATCTTTATTACAATCCTTTGAGGGGCAGGTACTATACCTATTTTGTATGGGTGAAGGACCCGAGGCTCTGAGAGGCTAGGTAACTTTCCTACTATCACTCAATAAGTAAATGGTAGAGCCAGGCTAGAATTATCAGTGCTCTTTGCCTCCAAATCCTGTGCTCTCCATTGAGCCTACTGCCTGTCTATGTAATTTCCAGGTTCATTAGAAGCTAGGAAAAAATATGGATTTGCTGACAGCCTTTAAGAGAAGTCTAGAACTTTGAACTCATCCATCAAGTTTTTGTGATAAGTACCCTCTTAATGGTTCTAGTTATAACTCATCTCACAATAATACTCAATAATGCTCTTTATTGAGTTTTTTACCTTTCATAGATTTATGTGTCCATATCAAGTTCTCAGTTTCTGCATAAAGCTATATACTTTTTATTACTTTAATTTGACAAATGCATAATGTGGAAATCAGCAGTAGTGTGGGGACCCTTAACTTGCAATGTTCCTTGTATTAATTTTTTTTGAAGTTTCCAACTCTCACATTTTCATTGCATTTAATATGCATCATAAAAGTTTCTCCTTTGCAAGTTCATTACATTTGCTTTTTGATTGCAGTTAGAGCCTTTGAAATTGCTGTTAGGCATAGTGGAAATAATTAACAGCTTAGGTCTATGCAGATTTTAGTACAAATAAATGCAGTCAGTTAGTTTCTCAAATAACTTAATTACTGTTAATGAGTGTAATAATATAATACGCTATAGCAATGTAGTTGGGTAACAAGTGCCCACTCAGCATATATTTTCTTCTTTCAGGGAAAGAATACATTAATGTCCTTTGCAGCTTAAGGCTGACAAAGATAAGCATTTGATGTGCCTATAATTTTAAAAAGAATTATATCATGATATCAGACTGATGGTTGCCAGAGGGGAGGAGTATTGGGGGGCTGGGTATAAAAAGTAAAGAGATTAAAAAATATAAGTGAACAGTTACAAAATAGTCATGGGAATATGAAATACAGCATAGGGAATATAGGGTAGTCAATAATATTGTAATAACTAGTTATGGTGCCAGGTGAATACTTAAAATACTTATGGGACCACTTTGTAAAGTATGTGATTATCTAACCATGTATTGCATAACTGAAACTAATGCAAAATAATATTGAATGTAAATTGTAATTAAAAAAAATTTTTCAAGAAAAAAATATTATATTTAAATATCACACCAAAAAATTATATCATAATTTTACTGGAAAACAGGAAAGGAAATTATTGAAATTCATTTGTGACCATACAGGGTTGTTGAATAATGCTAGGGAACTTAAGTGACAAAGCCTATATAATAAAAGTAACTTAAAGTCTTTTATATTCATTTATTTAAATATTTATTTTGAAAAATGAAGCAGTTAAAAAATTTAAACAAAGGGAAATTAGGGGGCATCTCTCTCGAACAAATACATAATCAAAATAATAAAAAAAATGCAAAAATGAGACATTCTGCTGTATTTGGAATAAAGGAAGGTAAATGATTATCTGTATAGTAGTACTTGGTTGTGGGTGAGGTGTGGAGATTCTTAATAATAAAAACATTAGAAACATATGGATACATGAGACGAAGAAGTGGTTTACAGATTTGTCTCCTACCTCCACTATCTGCAGAGGAGTTCACATTCTGGGATACAGGTGTATATACAAAGCTTTCTCTTTACTGATACAATGATGTCTGCTCAAACTAATGTAGGTAAACTGCATACATATTTTTTGCATAGTATTTTTTATATTTTCTAAAAGTTCCACCAATAGTTAGATATGTAGCAGTAACATTAGTAGAAAATGTGATACTTTAGAGATAACCAATCCCTCCTTCTTCCCCTCCCTCAGCCAGTGGCTCAGTTGGTCTAAGTATGTTAGCCTCAGGTGTTAAAATTGCTTGGTTGAGCATTGGCCAAGGCAGGGGCTGCCAGGGAGGTCCCAGTCAGGTTCATGCAGGAGTCTGCCTCACTATCTCCCCTCCTCTCACTTAAAAAATTGTTTTCAGGCCCTGGCCGGTTGGCTCAGCGGTAGAGCGTCGGCCTAGCGTGCGGAGGACCCGGGTTCGATTTCCGGCCAGGGCACACAGGAGAAGCGTCCATTTGCTTCTCCACCCCTCCGCCGCGCTTTCCTCTCTGTCTCTCTCTTCCCCTCCCGCAGCCAAGGCTCCATTGGAGCAAAGATGGCCCGGGCGCTGGGGATGGCTCTGTGGCCTCTGCCTCAGGCGCTAGAGTGGCTCTGGTCGCAACATGGCGACGCCCAGGATGGGCAGAGCATCGCCCCCTGGTGGGCAGAGCATCGCCCCTGGTGGGCGTGCCGGGTGGATCCCGGTCGGGCGCATGCGGGAGTCTGTCTGACTGTCTCTCCCTGTTTCCAGCTTCAGAAAAATGAAAAAAAAAAAAAAAATTGTTTTCATTTTTACCTTTCTACACTTGTACTTTTAAAAAGAACTTTATCAATGTATAATTGATGTTTAATAAATAGCACACTTTAAATTACTTAAGTTTTGATATATGTGAAACCACCATGACAATCAAGATAATGAATATATAGATCACCTCAAAATTTTTCTTGTGTCTATTTGTAATTCATTCCTGACTCCATGTCTGCTTGTAGGCAACCACATATCCATCATGTCACTTTAAATTAGTTTTCATAGTCTAGAATTTTATGTACATGAAATCATATAGTACTTTTTGTTTGAGTTCTTTCACTAAGCATAATTATTTTGAGATTTATACACATTTCATCAACAGTTCATTTCTTTTTATTGTTGAATAGTGTTGTATTGTATGCATGTATATACTACAATGTGCTTATCCATTCTCCTGCTGCTGAGCATTTGATTTGCTGCCAATTCGTGGCTGTTGCAATGAGGTTGGTATAAACAGTCACATATAAAGTAAGTCTTTGTGCAGGCTTTTGCTTTCACATCTCTTCAGTGAATGCTGAGATGTGGAATGGCTTGGCAAATATTTAACTTTTTTTTTTTTTAAGAAGCATAAGAAGACTTTCCAAAGAAGTTGACTTATTCAGTTTGGGATGTTATAACAAAGTACCATAGACTAGGTGACTTACAAACATCAGAAACTTTATTTCTCATAGTTCTGGCTGAAAGTCCAAGATCATAGTGTCAGCATGATTGGTTTCTGGTAAAAGCCCTCTTCTGGGTTTCAGATTGCCTATTTTTCTCTGTATCTTTACATGGTGGAGGAGTGGGAGACAGCTCTTTAGTGTTCCTTTTACAAGGACACTAATTCCATTAATTAGGGCTCCATCTCATGATTAATCATCTCCCAAAGGCCCCACCTTCAAATACCATCAGATTTAAAGTTAGGATTTTGGGGGGGGAAAAAGACTTTCAGTTTGTAACAGTAGTTATACATTTTTAAATTCCCACTAGTCGTATATGAGGGTTCTAGTTGTTCCATGCCCTTGCCAACACTTGTTATAGTTAGGTTTTCTAATTTTAGTGTTTCTAGTTTCCATAATGGTAACTCATTAGATATCTGTTTGAGCCATACTATTTGTTGAAAAAACTTTTCTTTCCTGACTGAATGGTGTTGACACATTTTTTAAACATCACTTGAATAGTTGAACGTATATTTGTGGGACTGTTTCTGCACTCTCTTTTCTGTTCCATTAGTGTATATGTCTGTTTCTTTGCTAATAGTTGAGTTGATAACTAATTTTATAAGTAGTTATAAAATCAGGGAGGGTAAGTCCACAAACATTGTTCTTTTTTCTTAAAATATCTTTGGTTATTCTAGATCCTTTACATTTCCATAAACATTTTAGAACCAGTTTATTTTCTCCTAAAAAATATACTGCTGCTGCTAAAATTTTGATTTAAACTGTATTGATTCTATAGATCAACTTGATGACAATTTCTCTTTTAACAATGTTGACTCTCACAATATATGAACATGATAAATTACTCCATTTTTAGGTCATCTTTATTTTTGCTCAACAATATTTTATGTTTTTCACTTTATAGATCTCAGACATCTGTTTGATTTAATCATAATGCTCTGAATTTTATTGCAACTGTATATAAAATTGACTTTTTAATTTTATTTTCCTATTTTTGTTACTGATGTGTAAAGAGCCAATTGATTTTTTTAAAAATTTTATTTATTGATTTTTAGAGAGAGAGGAGAGAGAGAGAGAGAGAGAAGGGGGAGGAGTAAGAAGCATCAACTCCCATATGTGCCTTGACCAGGCAAGCCCAAGGTTTTGAACTGGCAACCTCAGTGTTCCAGGTCGACGCTTTATCCCACTGCGCCACCACAGGTCAGGCTGAGCCAATTGATTTTTAAAAAATATTAAACTTGTATTCTCACCAATGGTAATTAACTTATTACCTTTTAGTAGTTATTTTATAGATTTCCTATTAATTTCTACATAATCATTCATTTCTCAGCACAGCTTTACTTCCTTCATCCTTATCTATATGCTTTTTATTTATTTATTTATTTATTTATTTTTGTTTCATTATAATGATTCTGACCTCTAGTACAGTATTGAATAGAATATTGATAGTGAACATCCTTGCCTCATGAAACAACCAGAATTTCACCATTAAGTATGATACTAGTATAGGATTTTTTAAAAAGATGCTCTTTTTATGTTTGAAGATGTGGTCTACTATTTATAATTTATTGAGAGTGAATGTATCTTGCATTTTGTCAAATGCTTTTTCTCCATTTATTGAAATGAGACTATGTTTTTATTTTTAATACATAAATATGCTAAATTACGTAGGTTGATATTTGAATGCTACACCAAGAAGGCATTCTTTCCAAGTAGCATAAGCCCTAATGGTTATGATATATTGTCTTCTTTCAAAAAATAAGTTGGATTCTATTTGCTAAGATTTTGTAAAGAATTTTTGTATCTATATTTATCAGAAAAATTAATGTGCAGTTTTCTTTTCTGGTAATTTTTTTTGTTTTGGTATCAGAATAATTCCATCCTCATAAAATGAGTTGGGAAATATTTCCTTTACTACAATTTGTACATATGTGTATGTAGACTTGGTTTTATTTCTTCTTTAAGTATTTGATAGGATTCATCAGTAAAGAGATCTGGGTCTGAAGTTTTCTTTGTGGGTATATTTTTAGCTGTAAATTTAATATCTTTAATAGATACTGGGTTATTAAGGTTTTCTATATTTTTCTTGAGTAAGCTTTGATGGTTTGTGTTTATAGGGAATTTATCCATTTTTACTTAAATTGTCAAATTTACTGAGAAAAACTTGTTCATAATATTCCTTTGTAATTTTTAATATTGAATTAATCTGTAGTAATTTCATCTCTCTTAATATTTATAATTTATCCTTTTATTCATATCAATACAGTCATATGTTTATATATTTATTCATCTCAAAAACCAGCTTTTGGTTTTATTGATTTTTTTATATTGTGTTAATTTTTTATTCATTTCTTTTCTGGTCTTTATTATGTTTTATCTTTTGCCTACTTTAGGTTTGTATGCTCTAATTTTTTTTTTTAGTTCCTATAGTAGAAGCTAAGGTCAGTTTTTTTAACCATTTTTTTTCATAATGTAGCATAGAGGGGCCATACATTTCCTTCTAATTATTTTTGTGACATCTCATACAATAGATATTACATTTATATTTTTATTCAGTTCAAAAACACCTTTTTATCAAATCTTTATACTGTACACCTTTAACTTATAAAATGTAATATATCAATTATATCTCAATAAAACTAGGGGTAAAACTTTTTTTGTTTCCCTTTATCTTCTTTTACTTCTTCTTTGATGCAGGAATATTTTATATGTATGTTATTTAGTTTCAATATTTTGATATTTTATAGACATAATTTTGTTATTTATGTCTAATAAATCCCATTGGGGTCAGAGAACATACTTTGTATGGCTCAAATAATTTTTTTTGACAGAGAGAGAGAGAGAGAGAGAGAGAGAGAGAGATAGGGACAGACAGACAGGAAGGGAGAGAGATGAGAAACATCAATTCTTTGTTGCAACTCCTTAGTTGCTTCCTCATATATACCTTGACCAAGGGGCTACAGTAGTTAGTGACTCTTTGCTCAAGCCAGTGACCTTGGGTTCAAGCCAGTGACCTTGAGCTTCAAGCCAGTGACCTTTGGGCTCAAGCCAGCTACCATGGGTCATGTTTATGAACCCACACTGAAGCCAGAGACTCCTCGCTCAAGCTGGTGAGCCCATGCTCAAGGAGGATAAGCCTGAGCTCAAGCCGGTGACCTCAGAGTTTTGAACCTGGGTCCTCTGTGTACCACTCTGATGCTCTATGCACTATGCCACTGCCTGATCAGGCTCAAATCATTTTCAATATACTCAAACGTGTTTATCTTAAAAAATATGATTTATCTTGCTAAATGTTCCATATTAAGCTGAATAGAATGTGTGCTTTCTTATTGGATGAGATGTTCTATAAGTATAAATTAACTTTTCTTTAGCTCTTCTATATACAGTACTTACTGAATTTCTGTGTGTTTTCTATTAATTATTGAGAAAGAAGCATTGAATTCTGAGTATAAATTTGTACCTTTGCCTATTTCTCCTTGTAATTTTGTCAGTTTCTACTTCAAATGTTTTGTAACTTTATTATTCATTTCTCTTGATGAATTGACACCTTTATTATAAGGTAAAGACCATTATCCCTGGTAACATTTTATTTTTTTTAACGAATGTACTTTATCTAATGTTCCTATAGTCATGTTATTCTTGGTACCACTGTTAACATGGTGTATTTTTTCCCAGTGTTTTACTTTTAATCTATTTGTGTCTGTATTTGAGTTTCTTATAGGCCTATGATGGGCCAATCGCAGGGCTGTTTGGTTGCTCTGCTACCGCCCACCATGAAAGCTGGAATGCCCACTAGTGGGCGGGAGGGACCAGGTTGACCAGCACTGCAAAAGTGGGTGGTTTTTATAAAAAGGTTCGCCATCATGGTTATAAGCAGTTTATGGTTAAATCTTACTTTAATTTAAAAGTCTTTGTCTTTAATTTGGGTTACTTAAGCCATTTACATTTATTGTAATTTTTGATATTGTTAGATTTAAATTTGCCACCTATTACTTGCTATTTTTTTCTATTCTTTCTCCCTTTCTTGTTTTCTGCATTTTTGTTTGACTAACTGATTATTTTTATTGTTATATTTTATCTTCTTTGTTGTCTTTTTTTGTGTGTGACAGAGACAGAGAGACAGAGAGAGGGACAAATAGGGACAGTCAGTAAGGGAGAGAGATGAGGAAGCATCAATTCTTTGTTGAGGTACGTAGTTGTTCACTGATTGCTTTCTCATATGTGCCTTGACCAGGGGGATAGAGAGACAGACTCTTCCCTGTGCCCTGACTGGTATCCACTCAGCAACCCCTGTTTGGAGCTGATACTCTGCTCATCTGAGGTCATGCTCGCTACCAAGGTATTTTTAACACCTGAGGCAGAGGCTCCACTGAGCTATCCTCAGCACCTGGGGCTGATGCCCTCGAACCAATTGTGCCATGGCTGTGGGAGGAGAAAAGAGAGAGAGAGAGAGAAAGAGAAGACGGAGGGGTAGGGGTGGAGAAGCATATGGTGCCCTGTGTGTCCTGACCAGGAATTGAATCTAGGATATACACATGTCAGGTTTTCTTTCTCACCATCTTATAGTTTGATCACATACATCTGATGATCATACTCTCCTTAACACTGAATAGAATCTTCATGCAAATCTTTGGAGTATTCTCTTTGCAAAACTTCTCTTTGGTACTCTGCCCTGTGAAATTTAGTGTCTTAGTCTTCCTGGTCTATCGGACATGTGTCTTTATGTCAGTGAATGTTCTTGGCTCACTCCTTCCCTGTACTTCAGTCTGGAAATTCTCAAGGCAATCAATTGGGACAGTCCTGAACAGACTCTTGTTTCACATCTCTTCTTCAAAGCCTGATGTCCAATGTCTTAAAAACCTTTGTTGTGTATATTTTGTTCTTGTTCTATCTTTGTTAGGTGAGTCTGTAAATCTAGCCTCTGGTACTATATCTTGTGAAGAATTTAAAGTCACAGATTTATTAAGGAAAAAGTTATTTTATAGATTTTATATAAGGTTGTCAGTTAGTAGAGCAGAAGTTATATGTCTGAACAAGTAAAATAATCTGTAAACCCAGAAAAAATAAGCTCATAAAAATATGACATATAGTATAAAAGAGTTACTATATAAATTGGGGTTATTATTGATTATTGTGATATATCTCTATATCTCTATTCTAACTACAATAATTTGCTGTCTTAAATAAAAATTTTGATACGAACAAAATAATTTTGTACACTGAATCTCGTAACACTCATCAGCACAAATTTATTATTTTTATGTACAAAATTAACAATCATGTTAGACATGGTTTTATATAATAATTAGTGGTAACACCTGATAATTCACAAGTTAATTCCAGATTGGTCATATTGTACAAGGATATAGAATTATGTTAATTTTTCATGATACTCAACAGGAATCTTTTTTTTGTGCTGAAAATTGGTTATGGAATATATCATGGATGTTGTGATTAACACTATAAACTGTATGTACTCCTGATGCACAAGAAATAGAAATTTTAACACCTTTGCCAATGAACTACTTGTTGAATATGGCTGTTATGATTTATCCATGCTGTCAAGAGAGTCTTTGTACCATTAAAGATGTGAACTTTTTCATGTCATCTGAGAATACAACTGTGCCTCACTTTACACTGAAAATGGAAAGAATTGGTCTTTTAGTTGTGTATTAAAATCCCAACTCAATAACTTCAACATTCCCCTGAGTGAATTTTCAGAAATAGTTATTCAAAATATATGAAGTGTGTCAGTGCAAGTTCATCAACTGTAAAAAATGTACCAGCATAGCAAAGGATGCTGATAGTGGGGGATGTTTTATGTGTGCGGAAAAATATGGGAACTCTGTACTTTTCACTCAGTTTTGCTGTGAATCTAAAATTTTTAAAATAAAGTTTACTAATTTAAAAAAAGATTTAATTTGCTATTTCTAATAAAACTGTCTTTGGGAAAATAACTTGGCAACAAAGAGTTTTGTGTCCTTTCCCATGCTTCCAGTCACCAAAACTAAATACCTGCAATAAACTTGCAAAATTTGGAAATTAAGAACAGATTTCCAAAAATGTTCCAGAATTAAGCTTATGAAAATGAACCACATTGTTCAGCTTACCTGTTTCAATTTACGATATTGGGATAAGGAAAACATGTGAATAGCAGTTACTGAATTACAGTGAAATTTGATTCTAAAACTGAATTAAACATTTACAAATTTTTTAAGAGAAGTTACCCAAATATTAAAACCATTCTGCAAACAATGTATTCGAGTTTAGAAGTATATGTATAAACATAGTTTATTGTTGTAAAACTGATTAAAAGTTAAATTTTGTGCCATTTAGAGATTTATTTTTTAAGTGAAAGGAGGGGAGATAGAGAGACAAACTCCCACATGCGCCCCAATTGGGATCCACCGAGCAACTCCTGTCTGGGGTAGATGCTTTGTCCATCTGGGGCCATGCTTGCAACTGAGATGAGGCAGAGTCTCCATGGAGCCAAATTCAGAGCCATGGGCCAATGAGCTGGCACCAATATAGCCATGGCTGTGGGAGAGAGAGAGAGAGAGAGAGGAGAGGTGAGGAAGCAGATGGTCACCTTTCCTCTGTGCACTGACCAGAAATTAAACTCGGGACTTCTACACAGCTAGGTTGATGTTCTATCACTGAGCCAACCAGCCAGGGCCTCAAGTTTAGAAGTATATTTATAAACATAGTTTATTGTTGTGAAACTGACTAAAGTTAAATGATGTGCCATTTAGAGGATTTAAGAATGAATTATGTGCTGTGCATCACAAGCGAATATGAGACTAGCTATCACTATCTTAACACTAAAAAATTTATAGGTTTTATATTTTGAATGTAGACAATAATAACCAATAACCAAAAATATTTGATAATTTTTATACTTTTCAACAACTATTTTTTAATATAGATTTAACAATACAATCTAAGATTTTGTTTTTGTTTACTTATTTATTTTTAAAATTTTACTTATTCATTTTAGTGAGAGAGAGAGAGAGAGAGAGAGAGAGAGAGACAGGAACAGAATGTTCCTATAGGTGCTCTGACCAGGGATTGAAACAAGAACCCTCTGTGCTTCAGGATAATGCTCTGACTAACTGAGCTATCTGGCCAGGGCTACAATCTAATATTTTATATTTATTATACATTATTTTATAAACTAAAGCAATATTTTCAATGGTGTCTAGAGACAGGTCATATTGACTCTCTCTCTTCCCTTTTTTGTTTTAGCAAGAGAAAGAGAGCAAGAGATAGACAGAGACAGACAGGAAGAGAGAGATGAGAAGCATCAACTCATAGTTGTGACACCTTAGTTGTTCATTGATTGCTTTCTCATGTGTGTCTTGATTGGGGGCCAGTGACCCCTTGCTCAAGCCAGTGACCTTGGGCTTCAAGCGTGCAACCTTTAGGCTCAGGCCAGCGACTATAGGGTTGTGTTTATGATCCCATGCTCAAGCTGGATGAGTCTGCACTCAAGCTGGTGACCTCAGGATTTTGAAACTGGATACTCAGTATCCCAGGCCAATAATTTATCCACTGCACCACCTCCTGGTCAGGCAATACTGTCTCTTGAAGGTTGATTTTTAAATATACAAGATTATTTTTTATTGTGGTAAGAGCACAACATGAGATCTACCCTCTTTAACAAATTTTTAAGTGCACAATAGGGTATTATTAACTTCAGGCTCAGTGTTGTTCAGCATATCTCCAGAACTTTTTCATCCTGCATAACTGAAACGTCAGATCTATTGAACAGAAAATCCCCTTTTTCATCTGCCCCCAGTAGCTTCCCATTTTCATCTTTTCTGACCCCTGGAAATAGGCATTTTAGTCTCCATTTCTATGAGTTTGATTATTTTAGAGACCTCATTATAAGTGGAAGCATGTAGTATATAACTTGTAACTGGTTTATTTTATTTGACATAATGTAAGAAGCCATTGATAGCTTGAAACAGCCATTGATAGGAATATTTACATCATGGAAACTGAAAAACACTAGAAGTCAAATTTTTTTGTTTGTTTGGTTTTTTTTTTTTCAGAGAGCTAGTTTTATTCCTCAATACTTTGTCAAAAATATTTCTGATAGTCAATTTTTAAACACCTTGCTGAGGTGAGTCATTTATATTACTCTGTCAGGTCAGTGTAGGCATTTGGGGTTCTGATTTCAGACTGGGGAAAAAGTCACAAATATTTAAATATTTTCTTATTCAAGGCAGAAAGAGTTCCATGACCAGTATTCCTAACTGACTGGTGACTGTGGAGATTTGCTTCTTATGTATGGCTTGTTGCCTGGTCTATTCCAGCCTGGGGAGCCACTGGAGCATGTGTACTTCAGAGTCAGGGGAAGCTCTCAGTCTATACCCACCATTTCAGGAGAGTAAAATAGCCTGGGAGAGCATCAAGTTCAAGTTGTTGATGAGACTAGCAGCCATCAAAGAAAGACCCTGACATGTGAAGGATCTGGAGCGAATGCCTGTGCAGGTGGATTCAGCTTCCTAAGGGAGAAAGAAAACTGAAGGCTGAGTTTGCTGAGGGAGCAGTATTATTTTATTCTCCTCTGGACACACCTATAGTGCTTATTTTTAGACACACATGCATCTATCTTTGGACACACATACACCTTTAGAACCTGATCAGTTATACGCAGAACCTTAGTTGCTCTCCCCAGATGAACGTTTGAAGATCTATAGCTCATGTCATTTAAGGGAAAAGAACCTTTTATAAAAACTCAAATGAAATGGGCCAACTCCCATGGCTGGTGCTGCAATAGAGAAATCTGTGAAGAGAAGAAACCCCTGTAACATTGAATGTAGGGAAAAGTGTAGGGCAGGAGGATGCCTACATCACACGTTTCTGTACTCTACAGTACGAGGAGGACATGGTATCAGAGAGAGTCTTCTAGTGTAATTAGTCATTTTGTTGGCAGTTTCTATTCTCTTAGAATATTTGTATAGAAAGAACCCATGTGATGGATTACCAAAGTATGGTTTACAAGGAAACCAGTGAAACTTCAGCTTACATAGTCCCTTGGAGATGCCATAGCAATGTATTCAGATGGTCAAGTACTTTTGTAAAGTTTGAAATAACAGTATATTATAACTGCATTCAATTGAGATCGCTGTCCCTTTTCTTTCTACTGCAACTCCCCCCCAAACCCCCCATCATACTTTCTGTCCTTCAGATGGTGGTGTGGCCATGGTCCTTCATGGGGCCCTTCCAAAAGAAAGTTGAATTGAAAAAATATTATTGTAACTACAATTTGAAAACATTTAAAAAATATTTTGTGACAACAAATAATTTCCAAGGTCTAATTATTAGGTAAAAATTTATATTGAATTTTTTTTACCTATGTCTTTTTGAACAATAAGATTAATAGTCAATGATATTTTTTAACAGGTAAAACTAAATTAGAAATAAAATAAGAAGTTGAAAATTTACCTAAGTAATAGAATAATTCCTAGGTAAATGCCTGGATTTCTTGTGTGAGTGCTTCGATATGGCTATTTAGATACAAGGCTTGATGGTCATATGAGAGGGCTCGGTGTTGGCAAAGGGCTAAGTTTCTCAGTATAAGATACTTAAGATTGTAGAGGTGAGATATGCATATTTAGAGTCTGGTTTGGTTTGGTTAATTCAGCAAGAGAAGAGGAGATAAGGAAGAGAAAAGACTGTATTTTAATTGGATATCTAAGACATTTTACACACGCTGGCAACTCAAAAGCTATAAAGCGAAAGCTAGATCTATGTGACTATACACACTGTATATATTATTTGCATGTCAAAGATATTGTGAATAAGAATAAAACTTAAGGTATATATTTGGAAATACATTTCCATAATACAGGGGATCCTCGAGTTATGACAGTCTCAACATATGACGTTTTGGGTTTACGACAGTCACTCCCATAAAAACTTAAAAAAATTTAGAGGCAGCAAGATGGCAATGGAGTAGGTGGAAGTACCAAAACTTAAAAAAATTCAGATGTGAGTGTTAAGGCAGATTTTGGAAAAGAAAATGTCATCAACATTTCATAGTAGCCTGGAACAATTATCTAAGAAGGTAGGGAGGTCTGAAACAGATCCTGTACCCTCTACATCAGCTGCTTCTTGAGATAAAACACCTGTAGCTCAGGTAGAATCATCTCCAGTGTTTCCTTCATGTTCCTTAGGCAACCCTAATTCACCTGACCCAGTATCTCCAGCACCTTCTGCAGGTCCTCCTGACTCTCCAGCTTCCTCCTCCTGATAGGTCACTCTCTCCCACCTTGTGATGCCCCTTCCAGTGTGCAAGCCAACCACAGGAATAAAAGTAAGGAATTTTTTTACACTCATTTTTTTGGTCATTTTTTCTATTACCACAGTGCAGTGTACAGTATCGTATATTTATGTCCTTTTCCTTTTTCTGTGGCTTAATTGTATTTTTATGTTCTAGATTATGATTTTACAACTGTGTTAAGATAGGGAAGTGACTTAAGCTGAAGTGTGTTTCGACTTACACCAAAATTCGGGTTATGTCACTGTCATAGGTACAGAACTCTACTACCCCTTGTATATGAGGCAGATGGACAATATCAATAAAGTACTATAAATTGTTCCTATAACATAGTAAAAAATAAAAGATAATCCCATAAAAATGAGCAATGAATATAAAAATATACAGAAAATACAATGGCTTTTCACCTCACTCTCACTGTACCTAGGAAAATGAAAATTAAAGTAACAGTGAGCTCTCATTTCATCTCCATCAGACTGGCAGAGAGTTAAATTAGTGATGGTTTTTTATGTTGACATGGAAGCTGGGGGAAAGTGTATATTCATAAAAGTTGTAGAAATATGAGTTATGGCATTTTAACTGAGCAATCTGGCAGGATCTATGTATACACATAAACTGATCCAGCAATAAAATTTTAGAAATCTATTCTCAATAAATTAGGACACTAGCATAAGAGAATTTGTGGATCCATGTATAATGCCATATAGTTGACAATAACAACAATTTGGAAATGAAATTAATGCCAATTGAGGAGAATGATTAAATAAATTGTGGTATATCCATTCTAAAGAGTGGGTTAGAACTTTATAACACCAGAGCTTTACTAGCATAAATTTCCATAATGTATTTTATGTGGAAATACAGGTTGCAGAAACATATATAAAATATGACCACATTAAAAAACAATGTCCTATTATATATGCAAGAAAAAATGTGGAAATAAACACACAGATTATTTGCATTGGTTACAATGACATGATGTGTGTTTGTCAGGAAAAGAAGTGAAGAAAGGAGAGGCCAAAAATAAAAGACTGTAAGAAACAGAAAGTTCCTAAATTAAAAAAGAAAAAACACATTATATGATTCAACTCATGCAAAAGTATAACTAAATGTGTATAAATATGTGTATACCTATGAGAACAGGAGAGATGTTTTAAATTATGGTCACTGTATGAATTAAATTATATCTCCTCAAAATTCCTATGTTAAAACTCTAACCCCAAATGTGAGTGTATTTGGAAATAAGGCTTTTAAAGAGGCAATTAAGGTTTAATATAGTCACAAAGGTAGGGCCATAACTCAGAAAGAAGAAGAGATATCAGGATGTATGTGCACAGAGAAAGGGCTCCTTGGAGAAACAGTAAGAAGGCAGCCACGATAAGCCAAAGAGAAAAGCATCAGGAGAAATTAAACTGGCCAACACCTTGTTCTTAGATTTCCAGCTTCTGGGACTGTGAGAAACAAGTTTCTGTTGTTTAGGTTATCCAGTCCGTGGTATGTTATTATAACAGCCCTAGGAAGCTAATATGGTCATCAAATTGTTAGTATCAGCTGAAAATTTCAGGTAATTTCAAACTTTCTCCCCTTAGATATGGTATATGATATTTTTAAAACAATGAGAGTAAATTACCTATAGACTCATTATTTAAAACATTTTAAATGAGGCCCTAGCCATTGGCTTAGTGGTAGAGCATCACCCTGGTATATGGATGTCCCAGGTTGATTCCTGGCCAGGGCACACAGGAGAAGCATTCGTTTATCACCCCTTTTTCTCTTTCCCTCTCTCTCTTTTCCCTTCCCACAGCCATGGCTCAATTAATTCGAGCACATCAACCCCATGTGCTCAGGATGACTCTGTGTTGCCTCCGCCATAGGCGCGAAAAATATCCTGGTTGTGAGCATGGCCTCAGATGGGCAGAGCATCAGCCCCAGATGGGGGTTGCTGGGTGGATCATGGTTGGCATGTATGTGGGAGTCTGTCTCTCTATCTCCTCTTCTCTCACTTGGAAAAGAAGAAACCAAAACATTTTGACTGAGATAAAAATAAAAGGAATAGAAAGTAGTAGGAACTGGAATGAAAAGATCATGTAACATGACCAGATTCAGCAAAATAAGGAACTAAAGTAATGTCACACAGTACTGAAGAGGAGCAGAGACACCCAGAAGGAAGCATAGAGAGAAAGTCTGTAGGGAGTAAGGAGATGAAGAGCTGCTCAAAGAGAAGCAGAGGTAAAGAACTGACAGCCCTGGAGGAATGAAACGAACTTTTTGATCCAGTATCTTTGCCAGTTGGTGTAGTTCGTACCTAATTACTGTTTTCAGCTTTCCATTAGATTTCACACATCTTTCCAAGACTTCTCCTTTTCTGATAACTTGAGTTAAATCTCTGCCTTGGGACCCAGTGTTTACTAGAAAGATATCCAAGACTTCCCTCTGTTTTATTTTCGAGAAATCTGATTACCATTGCCTAAAACGTTTGGTAGACTTGAGAGCCTGGCTCATACAGCATCCCAAGGGTTGCCCTCCACAACAGCAGCTTTTTGCTTCAGGTTTTGTTGAGTCAATCAAAGCTTCAGTGACTTGATCTCCTTGTTATCTAGTTTGTTTCTTAACATGTCTCCTGGTACCTGCCTCGTTACCTTCAACATGTCTTGGAGGATCTGCTGGAAGGAGGCAAGCACCTTAGACAAGATTCTTCCTACTTAAGAGCTTAAAATGTCTCATAGTCTTTGGTGGCTTTACTAGGTTTGCTATTTCATGGACTTGTCATTTTGTGCTTATGTTATCCACTAGTTCTTCAGTAACTATTGATGAAATTGGGTCATGCTTTGCTATTCTTTTCAAGTATCATTGACATATTACCACTCCATATCTGTATGTGCTATTTAAACTATAGGAATGTCTTCCCCCTCATCTTTTACTTACATAAATTCTTCCTTGCTTTACGGTCAACTTCATGTCTTTCCTTTACTCTGAAGCATACATAATCTGATTAATCTCATGGCTAAGACATCACCTAGTTTTAACTTTCTGAAGTACTTAGAGTTTATTTCACAGAGTTTCATCAGACATTTGGTTATGAAAATAAAAGAGCCTTTTTTATAATGCTGTTGTGGAAAAAACAAACAAATAAACAAACTCTAAGCATTGTTGAAGGGCCCACATGCAGACTTGTATACTTAGGCTACTCACTGGTCCCAGGACCATTGTTTATGATATATGCAAATATTCACACAAGAATGCTACTGAGCCCTGGCTGGTTGGCTCAGCGGTAGAGCGTCGGCCTGGCGTGAGGGGGACCCGGGTTCGATTCCCGGCCAGGGCACATAGGAGAAGCGCCCATTTGCTTCTCCACCCCCCCCCTCCTTCCTCTCTGTCTCTCTCTTCCCCTCCCGCAGCCAGGGCTCCATTGGAGCAAAGATGGCCCGGGCGCTGGGGATGGCTCCTTGGCCTCTGCCCCAGGCGCTGGAGTAGCTCTGGTCGCAGCGGAGCGACGCCCCGGAGGGGTAGGGCATCCCCTGGTGAGCTGAGCGTTGCCCCTGGTGGGCGTGCCAGGTGGATCTAGGTCGGGCGCATGCGGGAGTCTGTCTGACTATCTCTCCCCATTTCCAGCTTCAGAAAAAAAGAAAAAAAAAGAAAAGAATAAAAGAATGCTACTGAAGTCCCCTTGTGCTAGGAAGAAGGGAAGTAATGATATTCTGACTATGAACAGCTATTATTTTAAAACTTTAAGATGGTTTTGTTATCCTATTTACTCTTGAACAAGACTGTGCCCTCAGGAACACATCCTAATGACTGCATGAAGCCCAAGAGTCTTAAACTTTCCCTGTTTACTTGAAAGTCTTAGGTGTGAAAGTGCATGTAGAATTAATTAACTCCCTTCCCTGAAACCCAAGGCTATTCAATATAAATGTAAAAAATAGGGAAGCATTTCTATCCTAATAAAACCAGATAACAAGTGAAATTTATAGCTTGTGACAACATTTTGCCTGATCTAGAAACACGGCTTAAACTGAGAAAGGAGGCTGAAATCTGATAACAAGGCTTCAGTTTTTCAATTACACAGACATTTCTCTAAATAAAATTTAAAGTGTCCTGAAGGAAGCAGAGGGAAAGAAACTGTAAAAAAACAATATGTTAGATAGTTTTGGAGATATTAGCAAAGAGATATGAGTAAAAAATGTATAAGCCTATGTTTCTAAACTTGTTAAGTATGGAGCTTTCCTATGACTTATAAGACCACATACAGACCTGACATTTTGCCAAGGAGAATGGAGAACTGATTAAGGCAAATTATACACACACAATCATACACAAACTTATGCCATATGTGACTGTGCACCCAAATGCAGCTGCTTGTATCAAAACTGGGTCCAACATGTGGAAGACCCTCAATAAATTCAATAAATGTCAGTATATTTAATGGATATTATCACAAACTGCCTATCTCCAGATTTATTTCCCAGGTGAGATAATTAAATGTTTTTATTGTTTATTCCATTTTTACTTGTATCTATCTATCTATCTATCTATCTATCTATCTATCTATCTATCTATCTATCATCTATCTATATACACACACATGAGTATTGTATTACTTGCTACCAAATGTACTTTTAATATATAGACTCATGGCTAATGCCCGTGTTACCTTTTCTTATAGTCTTTTCTTTTTTGTGACAGAGACAGAAAGAGTCAGAGTGAGGAACAGATAGGGACAGACAGGAAATAGAGATAATAAGCATCAATTCTTCATTGCAGTACCTTAGTTGTTCATTGATTGCTTTCTCATATGTGCCTTGACTGGGGGGGAAAGGGGCTACAGCAGACTGAGTGACCCCTTGCTTGAGCCAGCAACTTTGGGCTCAAGCTTGTAAGCCTTACTCAAACCAGATGAGACCATGCTCAAGCTGGCGAGCTCGAGGTCTCGAACCTGGGTCTTCTGCGTCCCAGTCCAATGCTCTATCCACTTGCGCCACCGCCTGGTCAGGCCTTATAGTCTTTCATCACCAATATTTTCCTGCTTCTTTTTCAACAAAAATGAGATATATTTTACCAGTATTTTATTTGAAGATCATTATACATAATATAATATATATTTAAAATATATGTGCATATATACTACATATAATATAGTGGAACATATAAAACCTATGCTAGCTAAGTTATTTAAATGACCTTACCATTTCTTCAGGCTCTTGTACTTTATCTTTCTCTTTGAATCTCTTCCTGCCCCTTTCCCCTTCTTAATATAGGAATATGCAAACAGGCACAAGAATCACTGACTTAGATATTTTAGGATAGTGCTATTTTTCTGTTCGTTAAGTTGGAGAATAGTATAATAATAAGATTGCTTTGTGCCAGTGTGGTGATTACATATAATACCTTTTAACAAGATCCAAAGTGAAGTGAAAGACTAACCACGTATTTATTTTTAAGACAGAATCTAAAGTCTGATTTCCAAGCTCTCTCTCATTACACAGTTCCACTTATTCTATCAACAACTTGAAGCTGTCAGCAGTAAATATCAATAAATGAAGCACAACAGATTTGCAGATGCCTTGTGGACTTTTTTTAGGTGTACTTTTTAATTTCAATTTTTAAAAGCTCTACAGTAACTTAGAATCATTTCTTTTGAAAATAGCTATTATATGGTAGTTGAGAGAAGATGTTTTGTCATGCTTTAATTCACTTATTAATTCACTCAATGACACATTTTGAGCACCGCAATGATCCAGGTTTAGCAATAGATGTTAGAAATAGAATGATGAACATGACAGGTATATGGCCTTTTGGGGAACAGAGCTAATGAATAAAACATTCTGAATGCGAAGAGTATGTTAAAAGTCTAATGGGAATAGCTGAGAAGATCCCATCTTGATCTGGATTGTCAGGAAGAGCTCCTCTGAGGAATGATTTTGATCCTTGCAGTGGTTTCCCCTTTGCTGATATGACAAATCCTGACAAACTCTTTGTGTCTTAAAACAAATGTATCATCTTAGAGTTCTGGAGGTCAGAAGTCCAAACTGAGTTTTAATGGGCTAAAATCAGTGTCCACGGGGCTGTGCTCCTCTCTGGAAGTTCTAGGGGAGATTTCATTTTCCTGCCTTTCCCCACTTTCTAGAGACCTCCTGCACCTGTTCCTTGGCTTAGGATCTCCTGCCATCTGCAGAGCCAACAATGGCTTTGAGTTCATTTCACATTTTATTGCTGATTCTGGCTTTTCAGGCTTTTTTTTTTTCCACATTGAAAAGGACCTTTGTGAAATCTTACCTTTTGTAACATCATGGATGGACCTGGAGAGCATTGTGTTAAGTGAGATAAGTCAGTCAGAGAAAGGCAAAATTCATATCATCTTACTAATGTATGGGATATAATGAGCAAAATAAACTAACAAGCAAAATAAAGACAGACTCAGATAGAGAGCAGGCTGATAGCTGGGTGGGGGTGGGTGAAAGGCTGAGTAAAAGAGGACAAAAAAAAAGAGATAATAGTGTTGGTGATTGCAGGGGTGGGAAGGAATCGACTTAGAGGTGGGTGAATACACAATCCATTCAATTAAATATAAAAAAAGAAAAAGAAAATACCCTTGTGATTACATTGGACCTACCTATATAATGCAGGGTGAACTTCTTATGGTCAGCTGATTAACAATCTTAATTCCATCTGCAGCTTTAATTCCCCTTGCCATGTAATATAACATATTCACAGGTCTGGGGATTAGAACATAAACATCTGTGGTGGGTGAGGGTGGTTATTATTCTTTTTACCACAATACTTGTGAAATAAGTTGTAATTATCCAAGAAATAAGAAATATCTAGAAGGGGATAAAGAAGATGCTCTGTATGCATAAAGGACTTGAACAGTAAGCATTAAGGACTATGGCACATACAATGAGAAGCCCAGTATGAATAGTCTGATAGGGGAAGGAAGAGAGTTTTCAGTGAGCTCTGGCCACATTTTGTGACCTCTGTAATCTCCATTCAGCCCACAGTTCCTCAGTAGATATTCTTGGCCGTACTTGGCAAGATATTTTCTTCTTCTAAATACCAGCTGCTTGCTATTTGGTCAACAACTCAAGGCAAGAATTATACAGGTTTTTTATTTTTCATTTTTTTTCTGAATAATCTCCTACAGAAGAAGTCCATGCCCTAATACCTGGAACCTGTGACTATGTGAAGTTGCATGGCAAAAGATATTTTGCAATATTGCAATAGTGATTAAGGTGACAGACTTACAATAGGGCGAGTGCTCTGGATTATGCAAGTATAACCAATCTAATCACGAGCCCTTGACAACAGAGCATTTTCTCTAGTTAGAGTTAGATGGATGTGACAGAAGGAAAGTCAGCGAAATCTGAGTGTGAAAAGCACTTGACACACCCTTGCAGGCTTTTAAGACGGAAAGGGGCACCGTGTGACCAGGAATGCAGATGACTTGAAGGAGTTTAGAGAAGCTCTTGGCTGACAGTCAGCAGGAAAACAGGACCTTCACTCTTTAACCTCAAAAGGAACTGCGTTTTGCCAACAACGTGAATGAACTCGGAAGTGCATTCTTCCCAGAGCCTACAGAAAGGAACCCTGCCCTGCCAACATCTTGATTTTAGCTTTGTGAGATCCCAAACAGAGAATTAGTTCATCTATACTGTACCCAGAGTCTGACCCATGGAAACTGTGATAAAATAAATGAGTGCTGTTTTAAGTCCCTGAGTTTGTGATCATTGTTATGGCCTCGAAGACCTCCAGTCTCTTTCCCTAGAAAGACCACTACTTTGTTTAGGCCCCACCTCTCTGTAGCAAGCTATGGCAAATGCCCCCAGGGGAATGTGGATTTCTCCTCATGGTTTTCCCCTTCTCTCAAGGATCATAGCTGTATATTCTTATTGCTCAAAGCCTGAACATAGTGACTTCATATATTTTGTTTAAGATTATATTATTTATAGAAGGATGCTAAGTCTAATACCAGTTACTCTGTCATGTCTGAAATCATATCTTCAAAGAGAGTTTTAATATCTTGTACAGTATTTTTGGTTTGTTTGTTCTTTGTTTTGTCCCTGAGAGGTTTTAGTTACATGTCTTTGTTTTCAGGGTTCTGAAATTTTGTGATGACTTGCTGTGGGTGTTTTTATTCCTTATGCTCAACGAATGGTAGGCCCTATCAATTTGGAAACTCACAGCCTTACATTCTGAAAATTTTCTTTAAAATATTGATTTGATAATGTTCTTCTCATTGTACAACCTGTTCTGTTTCTTGAATACAGGTTGCAAATGGTTGCTAGTGTTCAAATTTTCCATATCCTTATTGGGTTTTTTTGTTTAGTTTTTCTATCAATTACAATGAAATAGGTATTAAAATGTGTTACTATAATCATGAATTTATCCATTTCTCCCTTTAGTACGGGCAGGTGTTGCTTTGGGTATTTTGAAACTCATTCAGATGCATATACATTTAAAAATGTTATCACTGCCCTGGCCGGTCACTCAGTGGTTAGAGCATCGACCTGGCTTATGGACGTCCTGGGTTTGATTCCAAGTCAGGGTACATAGGAGAAATGACCATTTGCTTTTCTCCCCTGCCTCCCCCAGTTCTCTCCCTCTTCCCCACCTGCAGCCAGTGGCTCAAGTGGTTCCAGCATGGCCCCAGGTGCTGAGGATAGCTCAGTTTGTCTGAGCATAGCTCAGTTTGTCTGAGCATTCCAACCTTGGGACTAAAAATAGCTTGGTACCTGAGCATCAGCCCTAGATAGGGTTGTCCAGCGGATCCCGGTTGAGTACATTTAAAGTCTGTTTCACTACCTCCTCTCCCCTCACCTCCCTCCCAAAAATAAATGTTACCACTAAGAACTAACATTATATCTTCACAGATTTCCCTCTTAGTCTTTAGTAGTATTTCTCTCCTTGAAGTTTACTTTTTCTAATACTAAAGTTGTCTCATCAGCTTTTGATAAATTTCTTCACTTTTTTTATAGTGCAGGTCTGCTGGTGATAATTCTTTTAGCTTCATTTTATTTGGAAATGTCTTTATTTTACCCTCCTATTTGAAGAGTAGAGTTCTGTTTCAACAATGTTTATTTCTCTAAGCACTTTAAAGATATTATTTCTTTGTCTTTGATCTTCCATTATTTTTCAATGAGAATATAATCATCATTCATATCATTTGTTTTCTGTTCGTGGATCTTTATTGATTCCTGTTGATTTTTATGGTTCCTTTTACTAAAAAAAAATGATTAAGAAAGACACATGAGGCCATACAAACAAAGTCTATTTAACACTTCATGAAGTGCACTGTCTTCTTTCTGAGAACTACAAAATGGAGTGGAAAGCAAGAAGCTTTTACAGGACAAAGAAGAAAGAACAAGGTAGAGACAAATAGAAATATCTGATTGGCTGGGGCCACAAAGCCGACCTTACTTGGAGGGAACAGACCCATAGCTGGCATGGGGTATTTGGGGATGGACTTACTGAACATACTGCATTTCTGGTCAAGTGAAATATTTATAGCAGGGGTAGTCAACCTTTTTATACCTACCGCCCACTTTTGTATCTCTGTTAGTAGTAAAATTTTCTAACCACCCACTGGTTCCACAGTAATGGTGATTTATAAAGTAGGGAAGTAACTTTACTTTATAATATTTATAAAGCAGAGTTATATCAAGTTAAAGCATCTAATAATAATTACTTACCAAGTACTTTATGTCGGATTTTCGCTAAGTTTGGCAAAATAAATCTTTATAAAACAACTTACTCTAGTTAAATCTATCTTTTTATTTATACTTTGGTTGCTCCGCTACTTCCCACCATGAAAGCTGAAACGCCCACTAATGGGCGGTAGGGACCAGGTTGACTACCACTGATTTACAGGGACACAAAATTTATCTAAGTTTTGGTTGGCTGACATGGCACCAAGGGTGGGTAGAATTAGCTCCTTTATGGGCCTAGAAAGTTATTTCAACACTCTTTATTTTTTGCTTTCAGAAGTTTGTGCTATGACTAGGTGTTTCTCTGTATTTCACTTCTTGCTAAACTTCTTGCTTTTATGTGTTTATGTTTTCTACTAAGCTGTGGAAATTATTGGTCTATTTTTGTTCAAAGACTTTTCTGCCCCATTCTCTCTCTTCTCTCTTAGCAATTCAATGAGATGTATGGTAGGCTTTTAAATACTGCTCCAGAGCTTCACCGAGGTCCTGCTAATTTCTTTTCATCTGTTTTTCCTCAATCCTTCAAATTGGATAATTTCAATTGATTGAACTTTAAATGTACTGATCTTTTCTACTGTCATGTATGATCCATGATTAAAGTTCTCCATGAAATTTCTATGCTCAGTGATTGGGTTTTTCATTTCTTAATTATTATTTGCAAATTTTCAAGTTTTTATTTTCGATTGAGATTCTTACATGTTTAATCTTTATAGCCATTTTTTTTTCACTTATGTTCTTAAATATATAGCTGTTTTTGATGTTTCAAAATTTCTTTTCCTGCTATTGTTGCCATGTGGGTCATCTCAGATTCCCTTCCTATTGATTTTTTCCTGTCACTGCATCACAGACTGGTGAACTAAGGTGAATCTATGGGAGACCTGAGTGTTTACCAAACCACTCTAAGTTGGGAAACTCATTCTCCAAACTTTGTCTCCCCTATGGTGAGTAACAGCTGGCATCTCCACTCACTTCTTTCAGACTTGAAAGTTGACATTTCCCACTGATCCTCTTGGAATCTTTGTGTGCAGATGCAGATTTTAGAGTTTCCTGCTGTGCTTATATCTTTTCTGATGTTCTCCTGTTCAGTTTCTAGTCTCAGATCCATCCTTTGGTATCTCAAGCTTCAGTTCTAACTTCTGCAACGTGACAACTGGTGAGTGTCTTTAAGAATTCATCATCTTCTGTATGATTCACTTCCTTCAAAGGGCATGCTGTCTCTAGTGTTTCTCTGCTTGGTTTTTTATGAAAAAAAAATTGTAGACAGAGTTTGCAGTTATCTGTGAGTCTATTAGTTGAATACTGACTCTCACAATGTCTTTTATTTAGTTGTTAAACCACTTATTGAGATGTGATAGACACATAAAAAGCTGTGTGTATTTAATACAAGTTGATGAGTTTGGAAATAAGTATACAGTATACACCTTGTGAAACTATTACCACAATATTTGCCATAAACACATCCATTACCTCTAAAAGTTTCCTCATATCCTCTTTACTTTATTATTATTGTTTGTGTGAGTGTGTGATAAGAAATCAAGATAAAATCTACGCTCTTAAAATTTTAAGTATACAATACAGTATTGTTAACGATGGGCACTATGCTGTACAGTAGATCTTTAGGACTTATTCACTTGCATGACTGAAACTTTGTGACTCTGACTAATTCCCCCTCATTTCCCCCAGACATGAATTTTTCATTACATTCTTGTAATTGGGTCTTACTAATATATTGATAAATACCTGGTATATTAATTTTAATTCTAACAATGTTATAGTTACTTATTCTAGGTAGTTTATTGGAAGATTCTTTTGGTTCTGCACAGATAATATTGTTATATGTGAAAAACTATATTTTCTTTTCTATTTTTACACCTTTTTAATCAAACATAAAATCAAACATAAAAATCAAACATTTTTATGTTTGATTTTAATGTATTACTAAGAATAATAAAGTAGTAGCAGTGATAGTAGTGTGTACTATTGTTTTTCATGTCAAAAGAAACAATTTCAACATTATGTTACTTGCTGTAACTTTTCATAGATACTTTTTACCTAAGTAAATTTTCTATCTTATAATATTAAAGTATATTTTTGTATCTATAGGAGTAATCATTTTTCTCTTTTAATCTTTTAATATGATAAATTAAATTAATTGCTTGTTTGATGTCAAACCAATTTTTTATTCCTGAGAAAATTCCAAGTCATAATATAGTATCTTTTTTATTCATTGCTGAATTAGGTTAATTGTTATATTTTTAGGATATTTGCATTGGTGTTCATGAGTGACATTTCCTGTAATTTTTCTTTCGTGCTCTCTTTATTAAGCTTTGTTATCAAGATTATACTAGTTCTTTATAATGAGTTGAAGATTACCTTTTTTTATATTTTGTCATTGTATGTATAAAAATGTAATAATTTGGTTTTGAGTTTTTAACTCCACCAGTAGAATTGTCTGGAAAAGCATTAAACTGTTAGTTTATTTTCTTTAATGTTTATAGGATTGGGGAGGGGTCTGTTTATTTTTTAGTAAATTTTGGAAATCAGGTTTTTCTAGCTAATTGTTGATTTTGATGTAAACAGTCCAGGGGTCTAGGGACCTAAGTGTTAGCTACTTACTATAGGTTCTTGGTTTCATGTAGGAAAGAATTAAAATTCAAGGCAACACAGAGTTTGAAGTGAAAGCAAGTTTATTAGTGAAGCAGTGAAACAGAGAGGAGGCTACTCCACAGACAGAGCAGCCCACCTTTAGCAGAATTTGCTTCCTTTATTGAAGTTTATTTAATCAGGGAGTAGGGTATTCAATGTGGGGTGGAATATTCAGAATCTTCCTGGGAAAGTGGTGGAGATTTCTCAAAGGAGCTCTGTTGGCCATTTTGTGTCCATATACAGGCTTTCTGTTTCTCATCATGGCATTGAGGGGTGTGTCACTTAGCATGCTAAAATATACAATGAGTGTATAATGAGGCTAAGGGTTACTTCAGGGTGAAATTAGTCACCATGTTGGATCAACCTGATCTTTTTTGGTTTTAAGCCATAAATTTTGTGGTGGGTTGTCTTACCATCTTCTTGACAATTTCTGCAGCTTTTAACAAATGCAGCTATTTTGCTACATGCTCTATCTTAATTTTGCCTAAAATTTTAATGTTTATAGAGATAAAAAAAGTCATAATATCCTTTTATTTTCTGTGTTAATATCTGCTGCATTCATAATTATGTGGATTTTCCTTTTTAATTACTAATGTTATTTATTATATCCTGTCTCCTTTTTGTTATGGTACATTTTGGCAGAAGTTGTCAAATTCTTTATGGATTTCAAAGAACCTATTATTCCTTTTTTTTATTTTTCATATGTGTGTGTATATGTGTTGTATTTTGTTAGGTTTTCCACTTATATTTATTATTTCATTTCTTCTTTCTTTGGGCTATCCTTTGTTAGTGTCTGTCAATCTTTTAATGTGGATGCCTGGTGTATAATTTTCAGTGTCTCCTTTTTCTTAATAAAAGCATTTGAAACTACATTTTTGTGTATATTTAAGATAAATACATTCTATAATTTTTTTTTTTTTTTTGTATTTTTCTGAAGCTGGAAACGGGGAGAGGTAGTCAGACAGACTCCCGCATGCGCCCGAACAGGATCCACCAGGCACGCCCACCAGGGGTGACGCTCTGCCCACCAGGGGGCGATGCTCTGCTCCTCCGGGGCGTCGCTCTGCTGTGACCAGAGCCACTCTAGCGCCTGGGGCAGAGGCCAAGGAGCCATCCCCAGTGCCAGGGCCATCTTTGCTCCAATGGAGCCCTGGCTGCGGGAGGGGAAGAGAGAGACAGAGAGGAAGGAGGCGGGGGGTGGAGAAGCAAATGGGCGCTTCTCCTATGTGCCCTGGCCGGGAATCGAACCCGGGTCCCCCCGCGCGCCAGGCCGATGCTCTACCGCTGAGCCAACCGGCCAGGGCCCTATAATTTTTAATGTAGTATTTTCATTACAGCTCAATTCCAAATGTTTCTCTATTTTTAATTATTATATTTTCAGGATATATTAATTTTTAGAAGCATGTTCTTTTGAATTATTTTATTTTTAAAATTTATTTTCTTATGAACATAGAAAAAAAGCTTGCTTTGTAATACAAATCTTTCCAATTCCTTGAGACTTACTTAATAACTCAGTACTCAATACTCAATTTTCATAGCATTCTAGGCATTCTTAAAATAATGTGTATTTTTTATTTGTGGTGCCATTAGTTCAAATTTGAAATTATGTTCTTTGTTTTCTAACTTGATGACTCTTATTGTTTTTGCTTGATTTAAAAATTAAAGGGAGATATGTATGAAAATATAACTGTTATAAGTGATTATCAAATACTTTTTAAAAATTTCTATCAGTTTTCTGAAATATTTGGGAACTGCCTTGGACACATTCAAGGTTAGAAATGCTAAACCTTCCTGACCTATATTGTGTCTAGAAATATTTTTTTCAACTTTTTGTCATAGTTTGTTATTTCCTGATGTTAATAAAAACATACACACTTTGATTAACATTTGCCTAATTTTTTTTCATTTTTCTTTATTGTTGTGTTTTAAATGGCTGACAATAGTTGGATTTTATAAAATTTCAGTTTGATAAGTTTGTCTTTAAATGGAGAATTTTCTTCATTTACATATATTATTATCACCTTTATTTTGGATTTGTTTCTACCATCTTATCTCACACTTTCTATCTACTCTACCTTTTCTATGTCTTCTCTGATTTTCTGGGGGGGGAGTTTGTATTGTATTTTGGTTTGTGTGTTTTTCCCCCATTATTTTTTAAACCTCTGTTTATGTAGAAGCTATATATTCTATGTGATTTTTATTTAGTTATCCTATACATTTTAATATCCATATTTAACATTTCAAAATCAAAAGTCAATTAAAAATTTAAATTACAGCATTATTCACAGTGACCAAGATATGGAAACAACTGAAGTGTCCTTCTATAGATAACTGTATAAAGAAAATATACACATACAGTATATACTATAGAATACAACTCAGCCATAAGAAAAAATGAAATACTGCCATTTGCAACAAGATGGATTGACCTTGAGAATATTATGTTAAGAAAAATAAGTCAGTCAGAAAAAGCCAAGAACCATATAATTTCACTCATGTATGGGATATAAAACTGAAACTCATAGACACAGACAACGGTGTGGTGGTGACCACAGGAAAGGAGGTGGGAGGGTAGTAAAGGGTAAAGAGAGCCAATATGTGGTGACAGAAAATGATTTGACTTTTGATGGGAGACACACAATGTAATATGCAAATCATGTATCATAAAAATGTACACTTGAAACCTATATGATTCTATAAACCAATGTCACCCCAATAAATTAAATTTAAAAAGTACTTAACTGTAACCTTGCAAATACTTTTAAAATTTAAGGGGGGAAAATGTAATATGAATAATAAAAATGAAAAGCATACCATTAAATGGACTATTTTATATCAAATGTTATTGTTAGTAGATTATAGTTCTGTTCTTATTAAAGTTAACAATGGTGTCCTATTTGTTGTTCTTGAAATATTGAACAAGAGAAAAACTGATAATGTTTTAAAATAAAACTAGCATCTACCATGAAAGGTTTATTTACACACTTCGAAAAGCAGTACACTGACTATCTTAAGTGTGAATTTGGTTGACTTTGTGTTTCATGGAAGTAATAAATGTTATTGAGGGTAAGTTTTCTATAATCTCTCTTATAGCTCTTGAACTTATTGCTATTGCTGTCTATATTTTAAGGCTAACTTATTTTCTTTTTTTTTACTTTTCATACCCACCATTCTTCTTTATTTGTGACACATAATGCACATAGAGACACTGAAGTTTGTGTTTTAAAATAAAGTTGGTTGTCATCTATTTACCCAAATGGAAAATGTTGACAGTTTCATTATAAAACTATGTGCAACGTAAAATGAATAATACCTGAGCTATTGAACACCCAGTTTTATCAATAAAAACAAGGAGTTTTTTATATGTTTAAAAACTAGGAATATAGTATAAAACATTTTAAAACTAATTTATTTGCCTAACATGCAAATTGGTAGCATAAATAAACTAATGTCTATAACAGAAATATCTAGTTCTTGGTACCATTTCTTTATGTCATTAAGTAAATATTTCATGAAGTAGGTTTATCTTAGTTTATTAGTTTAGTGCTGATTTATTGAGCAGCTACTATAGGGAAGGTACAGCTTTAAAAGAGATACGTAAGTGAAAAGATGTGTTATTTTTTTCTTTAGAGCAAAGTAAAATTGTTGTTTCCTAAACACAAAAAAAGGCCATAAAAACTTTTTATTGTTTTTGAATGTATGCCATCAAGTTTTTTTTCTTGTATGTTCTCTCAATGTTTGGGCATCTTTTTTTTTTTTTTTTTTTTTTCTGAAGTTGGAAATGGGGAGGCAGTCAGACAGACTCCAGCATGCGCCCGACCAGGATCCACCTGGCATGCCCACCAGGGGTCGATGCTCTGCCCATCTGGGGCATTGCTCTGTTGCAACCAGGGTCATTCTAGCGCCTGAGGCAGAGGCCATGGAACCATCCTCAGTGCCCAGGCCAACTTTTCTCCAATGGAGCCTTGGCTGCGGGAGGGGAAGAGAGAGACAGAGAGGAAGGAGAGGGGGAAGGGTGGAGAAGCAGGTGGGTGCTTCTCCTGTGTGCCCTGGCCGGGAATCGAACCCGGGACTCCTGCACGCCAGGTCGATGCTCTACCACTGAGCCAACCAGCCAGGGCCGGCATCTTTAAACTTAATGTCCAGATTCTTTCCACCTACCAAAGCCATATGCAAATGAATTTCTGTTTAAGTGTCTCCTAATTTTTCTTTCCTTGCCCCTTAGTCAGAAAACATGTTTTTCTTTTTCTTTAAATGTATATGGCATGGATCCATGTCTCTCATGGGCCACCATTATTATTTTGCTTTATATTTTATTTATCTGCATTGTTCTTTAATTTTGTTAGCTGCTTTTGAAGATCTTAAAGTCATATTCTATTTTTGGCCCTTGGCATTTATAAGTAATGTGTATGCCAACACTGAGAATATAAAAAAGCATAAAAACCATTTTTAATTTTAAATTTATTAGGGTGACATTGGTAAATAGGATCATATAGGTTTCACTTGTACATTTCTATGATATGTGATCTGTATGTTGCATTGTGTGCCCACCATCCAAAGTCAGATCATCATTTGTCACCAGATATTAGGCCCCCTTACCATTTACTACCCTTCCATCCTCTTCCCTCTGATCACTATCATACTATTGTCTGTGTCCATGAGTTTCAGTTTTATATCCCTCATAGGAGTGAAATCATATGGTTCTTAGCTTTTACTGACTGAGGTATTTCACTTAGCATGATATTCTCAAGGTCCATCCAAGAAAATTATTTCATCTTTTCTTATGGTTGAGTAGTATTCCATTGTATATATGTATGACAACTTCTTTATACAATCATCTATCTAAGGACACTGAGTTGTTTCCAGTCATTGCTGGTGGGAATATAAACTGGTAGAGCCACTATGGAAAACAGTACGGAGGGTTCTCAAAAAATTTAGAGTTACTGTATGAACTAGCAATCCTTCTTCTGGGTGTCTATTCAAAAAAATTGAAAGCAATTATTTGCAAAGATATCTGTACCTATATGTTCATTGTAGCATTACTCACAAGAAGCAGATTTTAAATATTTTCTTTTGTGTGTCAGCAAAAAATATGGCTCAAGTTGAATAGTAAAGGTTAGCTTATCTAGCATTTTTATCAGCAGAAAAATTATAAACATCGGCAATTGTGGTATCATTCAATATCAACTTTCAATCCAGTTGTTGGGGGTAAGCTCCCAATGTCTAAATTTAGAATTGATTATGAAGAACTGACATATAGCCTGATCCAAATTCATAAGAGCTTTAATAGAAGCAACTTACATACATGGGCAAAGCAGCTGCTCCCAGTGGTGGCAGGTCAGGCAAAATTCACATCCCTCCCACAATATTAACCTCCCTTTTTATAAGAGGTTAATAGCACAAAGGGGGTTAATAGAAAAGTCATATGATAGGTAGTCACATAGATCATCAGAAAGGACAACACATTTCTAAGTTAAAATATAACGTCAGGCAGTTACTACACTCTGTACATTCATTAGCCTCCCTCCTGGGGCCTGATGTCTGTCTTTGGGCGGCAGCATTCTGGTTTTCTAGCAGTCACCCAGAGTGAGGTAGCAGAGAGTGACAAAATGACAGAGAGTGCAGCACTCCCCAGACGCCTTTGCTGCTGGAGCCATGTTGCATCTCTATAGGGAATTCCCCTACACCAGTAAAAAGTAGGATCGTGTAATCGAAAGTAAATACTTGAGTAGTTGTTATCAAATAACTATTATTTATTATCCCTATAGTTCTTCAGTAACATGCATAGGACAATACCCCATAGAAAAATTTTTAAATAATTACAATATAAAAATTTATAACACTGTCCTTTTATTCACTGAATGATTTCTAAAATGTAGAAAAATGAGAATTGCCTAAAATGAGAAGCCATTTGAGACAATACAAATTAAATCTTATTAACAAGCTAATACCAATATTTTACCTTGACAATGTAGCTTTTAAAAACATTTACCTTTACTGATTTTTGATGCTTACTTAAAAATGCAACCTTTGGTTTGATGCAGTTGATAGAGCATTGACCTGGGATGCTGAGGTCCCAGGATTGAAACTCAAGGTCACCAGCTTGAGTGTGGGTTTATCTAGCTTGAACATGGGATTACTAAAGTGATCCCATGGAAGCTGGCTTGAGCCCAAAGGTTGCTGGCTTGAAGCCCAAGGTCACTGGCTTGAGATGTATCACTGGCTTTGCTGAAGCCTCCCATTTAAGGCATGTATGAGAAGCAATGAATGAATAACTAAAGTGATGCAACTACAAGTTGATTCATTTCATCTCTCTCCCTTTCTGTCTGTCTCACTCGTCTAAAAAAATGCAACTTTTGTTATGATTTCAAGACTGAAACCCAGTAGTTATATAATAATTACTTTGTATGATCTATGGATAGATTATAAGTAAATTTCAAATATTCTTAGAATTTGGAGCATCATCAAAATAAAGAGTTGTGAATTAGTTTACTGTAAATAACATATTTATACTTTCAAAACTGAAATTTAAGAAAGCTTATACTTTAAACTTAGACTCTGGCTAAATTGTACTTTTAATCAAATTGGTAGTCTCAATTTTACCGTGCCATAATTTCATGTAAAACATATTCCTTTTGGCCTAATTTAAAATAAGAAGCTGTGTTTTGTATTGGCATATTTAAATTTCCCAATATTTGTCGGCTTTAAGAAATATTGTACAAACACTGCGGTTTGACGTTCAGCAATTTGTCATCATTGTAAAAGCCGTTTTTCTCTGATTAGTTTAAAATATTTTCTATTAGTGTAATGACTAAGCTTTTCAAAGTATTCTGTGGGAAGAGGAGGAAAATTTTACATGTTGCTGATAATAGACCTATTCTTCAAAATGCCAAAAGAAGTTGTGCTATCTGATGAACATTTTATTAAAAAATGTGATGGTAAATGAGCGAGTGTTTTCTCCACTCTGGACTCAAGTTTTTAGTTTTCCCAATTAAAATCTCAGGGGAGTACTTCTGTTGGATGACCTCGTGCTTCCACGAGCCCCTTATATTGTTTAACTTTGCATAGTGAGACAAATATGTTTTACCCAAGAGCATTTCATCTCTTGGGTAACACAACTCTGTATTAATTATATCAAGGAGTTCAGGCTGAATTTAGACATTTTGGAATATATCACACACAGTTATGGGAAAGGCTCATTAATATATATGTCATTGACTGGTACATTTCAGTACCATAAAACATAAAGTAGGAGTTTTATAATATCCTGCTCTTTGTAGTATTTTAACTAAGCACTGCATAAAAACTGGATGTAAAATTTATTCATTACCTAAATTATTTTAAAACATAAATATTGCTTGTTGAAATATTCATGGGCATATTAAAAATAGAAAGCTTTTAATAACTTGAAGGAAAACTAAGTGAATTTAAGATTTTAAAAAATAATAATTCCTTAATGTTTTAATGAGAGAACTATCATCAATATTGAGCAAAAAAGGGCTTATTTCTCCATCAACCAAGACATCTTTATCTTGCTAATTAAATCAAATTTGTTTTCCAGTGATACTTTTCAACAATGAAACAATTTTGGAAATCTTATTTCTAAACTCTGTATATTTTACCTTGCCTTAACAAAAGATTCTACAGACAGTAGAATGGAAATTGAGTTTATTGTATAACCACATGTACATGTAAGGCTTATTAAAAACAACAGAAGAGCTCTATTTGACTCTTCTTTTACTTTATTTTTAAAAGTTAGAATTTATTCATTAAAAAAAGGTAAGGGGCAATAAATCAATTTATTAGCTATAAAAATTTGTTTTCACCAGTATTCACCTTAATAATATTCTTCACTTTTCCACAGACTAATATATAATTTAATTTTGGAAATATTAACTCTAATTCAATTACATGTTTTTATATTCATCTTATGAAATTACTTTTTAGTGTTATAATAATCATAATTAAATATTCTGCTTAAAGTTTAAAGAGTCCTATAAACTTGAAGACTTTTAAAATATATTTTTTATAAGTAATTAAAAGGTATCTTATGAAGTGCTGTTACTTAATAAATGATTTCTATAAATTACATATTTCAGAAAGACTAAAATATTTATTTGGTAATTAAAGACACATTTCACTTTGGTAAGACTAAAATTTGTTGTCTAGAACACTATATAATGGTACAATATCTTCTCAAATTAGCCTACCTATAATACTGACTATACTAGTGAGCACCAAGGATTGTTCTGTGTGTGTGTTTTAAAAGGTTTTATTTATTAATTTTATAGAGAAGAGAGGGAGATAGAAAGAGATAGAGATAGAGATAGAGATGAGAGAGAGAGAGAGAGAGAAAGAGAGAGAGAAAGGCAGGGCAGGGAGGAGTAAGACGCTTCAACTCACAGTAATTGCTTCTCTTTTGTGGCTTGATGAGGCAAGTCCAAGGTTTCAAAGCAGGAACCTCAGTGTCCCAGGTGGATGCTTTATCACTGCACCCCTCACTGTGTGGTTTTTGTGTGTGTGTGTGTGGGGGGGGTTTCATCTTTCTTTATTTATTATTCTTGATTTCTTGATGTAGTCCCACTTATTTATTTTCAAAGCTGAATTGGGAGTGTCAGATTTAAAAAATACTACAGAAACCAACTATGTCAACCTTAAGATTAAGTTTCATAGTGGCCTTTACCAGGAAATTCCCCCCATTATCTTAGTCTACATAAAAGCAGCTATACATATTTGTGTTTAGAACAGCACCTGCAAGCAAGCACATAGATGCCAAATTCTCTTCTAAATTAAAATTTCCCAGAATCCAGTGCATGTGGCAGGTGGATGAGATTGAAAACAATGAAAAATCGATCTGGAAGGACATAATTCTATGCAAGAACACCCATCCAGATTCATTTTTATTTTATTGAGAAATTGTGAATTTAAAGAAAAAAAGTAAAGCTTACTCTGTATAATAAAATCTGATAACTGATTACTAAATTAGATTATATAGACAATGTTTATTCAACCTCCTTGCTGTAGTTTTAATTTCTTCACATATTAAATATATGAGGTCTAATTCATTTTTATAGTGTATTTGGTATATAATATATTAGTTTTAAGTGTATAATATAGCGATTAGGTATTTATATACCTTACAAATTGATCACCATGATGTCTAGTACCCATCTGCACCATACATGGTGATTATGATATTATTGACTGTATTTCCTAGGTTGTACATCACATTGCCATGACTAGTTTTATAACTGGTAGTTTGTATTTCTTAACACCCTTCACCTTTTTCGCCCATTTCCCCCACACCTTGCCCATCTGACAACGATCACTTTATTCTCTTTATGTATGGGTTTGTTTCCCTTTTGTTTGTTTTGTTTTTTAGATTTTACATATAAGTGAAATCATGTAGTATTTATCTTTCTCTGTCTGCCCTATTTTACTAAGCATTATATTTTCTATATCCACCCATGTTGTCACAATGGACAAGATTTTATTTGTATTCCATTGTGTGTATATATATATATGTGTGTGTGTGTGTGTGTGTGTGTATATATATATATATATATATACCATATCTTCTTAATCCGTTCATCTCCTGATGCAAGCCTAGGTTCCTCCATATCCCGGCTATTGTAAATAATGTTGCTATGAACATATGGGTGCACATATCTTTCTGAATTAGTGTTTGTGACATCTTTGAATAGCTCTCCAGAAGGATGATTGCTCAGTCATGTGGCAAATTTTCATGATCTATTCATCCATTGATGGACACTTAGATTGCTTTCATGTCTTGGCTATTGTAAATAATGCTGCAATGATCATAGGATTACATACACCATTTCAAGTTAGTGTTTTCCTTCATATTAATGCCTAGAAGTGGAATTTCTGGATCATATAGGTAGTTACATTTTTTTTTACAGAGACAGAGAGAGAGAGAGTCAGAGAGAGGGATAGACAAGGACATATAGGAATGGAGAGATGAGAAGCATCAATCATTAGTTTTTTGTTGTGCATTGTGACACCTTAGTTGTTTATTGATTGCTTTCTCATATATGCCTTGACCACGGGCCTTCAGCAGACCAAGTAACCCCTTGCTCTAGTCAGAGACCTTGGGTCTAAGCTGGTGAGCTTTTGCTCAAACCAGATGAGCCTGCACTCAAGCTGGCAACCTCGGGGTCTCGAACCTGGGTCCTCGCATCCTAGTTCAACGCTCTATCCACTGCGCCACCGCCTGGTCAGGCACGTAGTTACATTTTTAATTTTTTGAGAAAGCTTTATACTATTTTCCATAGTGGCTATACCAATTTATATTCTTACTAACAGTGTGCAAGGATTCCCTTTTCTCCACATCCTTGCCAATATTTCTTTGCCTACTTTTAAATTGGATTGTTTATGGGTTCCTTACATATTTCAATTATTAAGTCCTTACACTATAAATGGTTTTTGTATATTTTCTCCTATTTCATAGTTGCCTTTTTATTTTGTTGATGGTTTCTTTTGTTGTGCAGATCTTTTTTTTTAGTTTGATATAGATACTCTTTCTTATTTCTGCTTTTGTGGCTTGTGTTTTTGGTATTGTATCAAAAATATTTCTAAGACCAATGTCAAGGAGCTTTTTCTACAAAAGTTTAGCACCCATTTATGATAAAAAGTATATATATATTTGAACTAGGAATTTGCTCAATTGGATAAAGAACACTATGAAACAAACCACTACAACCATCATACTTAAAGGTAAAATAATGACTGCTTACACTCCAACATGGGTAATGCCTCTTTGATTCATTATTTTACTGAAATCTGAAGTAGTATAATATGGCAAGAAAAATATATAAAAGGCATAGAAGTGAGAATGAATTAGAATTAGCTTATTTACAAAAAATAACTCACTAAAAGCTACTAGAATTAACAAGTTATTGTAGAAAGGTAGATATATACAATGTCTATATGAAATGGTATTTCTGTCAACCAGAAATGAAAAATTAGAAGTTAAATAAAAGACATTTACAGTAACACCAAAATGTATGAAAGAGTTAAAGACAAATTAAAGCAAATGTATTCAATGCCTGTATATCAAAAGCTAAAAAATATTGCTAAATTTTTTTATAAAGAACTAAATAAATATAATGGTATAACAATTTCATGTCTTGGCTGACTCAATATGGTTAAAATATCAATTCTTCCTAAATTGAGGTATAGATTTAACACAGTTCTAACTAAAACCATCAGAATCTTCTTTACTGAAATTGTCAAGTTAATTCTAAAATTTAAATGAAACTGTAAAAAAGTATGAATAGCTAAAACAATTTGAAAGAGAACAAAATTGGAGGATTTACACATCAATATGTGAATGGTTAAACAAATTGTGCTATGATTATAAAAGTAAAAGTAATACTAGTCAGCATTTAAAAGGAGTTAACTATGCAACATACAAGAAATGAATGACTCGCAGAAACATTAATGCTAAGTTAAAGATGTCTGACACAAATGAACCCTAGAAAATAGATATCCTGACTATAATGACAAAAAACTGATTAATGTTTCCTGAAGTGGAGATTGGCTGGGAAGTGACATGTTAAAAGTCTGAATTGATGGAAATGTAGTTTATATTGATAGTGGTGGCTGGCAAATCTGTGGGTATAAAAACTTATCCAAACTCATTGAAATTTATATTAATATAGTACATTTTATTATAAGTAAATTATACACAATAGTTAATTTAAAAAATTCTATATTTATACAACAGGTGAAAATGCTTAGTATTAATATGTATTGGGTACTTGTTATATAAATCATGGCTGTACAATCTGCTTTACATGCACTAACTTGTTTATAATTCATAAAACATCCCTGTAAACATTATTATTATGCATGCTTTATATGCAATGCAAGCATAGAGTAGTTGTCACACACAACACAGATTATTTTTAGTTGATAAATTAATTACCAAATCCTTAAATGGCTTTTAAAACCCACTTCACTGCATGAGGGTAGAAGAAACATCAGTGGAAAATAGGGCAATTCTTCCACTACTTTCTTGTGATCTGGGGTAAATCACTTAGATTATTCTGTCTGTAATCTCTAAGGTTCCACACATTTATAAAGTTCTCCCATTCTATTGCTCTAGTGCTTGGAATATTTATAATTATTTAATGAGAGAATTGTTATAAGTATATTTTGTTATGGAATTTATGGTAAAAAATACCATTTCTAAAAATATTTAAAATAGATAAACTAAGTAGAAACTATTTTGTCTTTGTTTGTTAATGTCTGTGTAGATGTTTTGTATTAGGAGAAAAACAAAAATAAAGAAGAGATTAAAGAATCCAAAGAAGCTCATTCAACCCATGTACAGTATTATATTTTTAAGCTGTTATGGGTCTAGGCAATATAAATGAATATAAACAAGTTTATATAAGAAAAGGAATTGATTTGAATGGTCATAGATTATGTCACACAATCTAAGAAAATATTAACAATCAGATCTTATGGAAGATGGAGTCCAGACCATGTCCACGAGTCTCAGCAGAGAAGTTAATATTCCCTATTCTAGGGTTCAGCCCTAGAATCTCAAGTGCCAGTCACTAAATCACCCAATTCAAATTATTGAGTGATAGTTTCAATGACCCATCTTGAATTATGTGTCTATGCTGTCCAGAGGGCCATGCTCCCTTTATAAAAGAAGAAAAGACCTTGCAGTTAACAGGATACTTTATAGTTGGGCAAGCAGTTCTCAGAAAAAGAAAGCCTCATTTTATATGTATATATACCCCTACATGATCAATGTTGTTGACATTACACACGGGGAATCAATCAGAATTCTTTTTTCTTACTTTTGACATGTGATAAATGGACTATAAACAGGACAACATATTTTACTTCTTCCTGAATCCACACCCTTGTTATGTAACCCTGCAGTCCTCTTATTAAGTGATGGGGTGTTTATTTTTTCTTTTTCTTTTTATTCAGTGAGAGGAAAGGAGGCAGAGACAGACTCCTCCATGCGCCCCAACCGGGATCTACGCAGCAAGCCCACTAGAGGTGATGTTCTGCCCATCTGAGGAAATGCTTACAGCAAATCTCTTCTTAGCACTTCACTTGAGGCAGAGGCCATGGAGCCTTCCTCCGGCCCTGGGCCAACTACTCCAATAGAGCCAGGGCTGCAGGAGGGGGAGAAAAAGAGAGAGAGAAAGAGACAGAGATAGAGAGAGAAGTGAGAAGGAGAGAGGTGGAGAAGCAGATGGGAGTTTCTCCTGTGTGCCCTTACTGGGAATTGAACCTGGGCTGATGCTCTACCACTGAGCCAACCGGCCAAGGCTGAGATGGAGAGTTTATAATTTGGGCTAGCCTTGTGACTGGTTTTGGCCAAAAGATATTGAAAGTGATACTGTGTCATTTCTGAAACCTGGAATCAAAAGGCCTAACACTTTTTTTTCTTGGCTGTCTATCTGTGCTGTGTGAAAAAGCCCAAGCTATCCTCCTGGATGCTAAAAGACACATAAACCTGCTAGCCCTGTTGTTCAGCCTAAGCCAGTAACCACAGTCGGATGGAGTTCTCCCTGAAACTTCAGTTCCCAGCCAATACCCTAACTGCCTGCCGTTGCATGAATGGGCTCAGCCAAGGTGAGCTGAGTCTGGCGCAGTTCAGTAGAACCACCTCACCATGCCATGGACTTATGAGCAATAATAATTGCTCAATGTTTTAAGTCGCTGACTTTTGGGTTTTTTGTTTGTTTGTTTGTTTGTTTTTTGAACAATAGCTAGTGGGGAAATCCCATTAACAAATAATTATTTTCCCCCAGTTCCTAGTTAGTTATTTAACTCATTTTCATGTGTAGTAAAAATAGTTTTCCCATTGGGTGTTAGGCTGAATCCTTGGTTAGTTATAAGGATGCAGAGTACCTCTATTTTCCCAAGATTATTTTAGATACTGATTAGGGATAACCAATGGAAATGTTTACTCGCATTTTGAAAATTTTTATGACAACTGAAAGTGTTTGGCAACACTTTCTCTTTGAAATTTATTATGAGGTTTATGAGGTTTAAGTTCTTTTTTTTCTTTTTTTTTTGTTTTTGTTTTTTGTTTTTTGTATTTTTCTGAAGTTGGAAACGGGGAGGCAGTCAAGACAGACTCCCGCATGCGCCCGACCGGGATCCACCCAGCATGCCCACCAGGGGGCGATGCTCCACCACCCATCTGGGTCGTTGCTCTGTTGCAACCAGAGCCATTCCAGCGCCTGAGGCCGAGGCCACAGAGCCATCCCCAGCGCCCGGGCAAACCTTGCTCCAATGGAGCCCTGGCTTTGCCTATTTGAACATTTGAAATTGTTTTGTTTTTATTAGTGAATTTCTGTAATATGTTAACTTATGATTATTTTCTGAAATTTATATATATATATATATATATATATTTTTTTCCTGATTACTCATGGTATAATGATAGTTGAAAAGAGTAGAATTTAGACTAGAATTATTTAGTTTGCTCCACTAGCTAGATAGGTAGATTAGGTAGGTAGGTAGATAGGTAGATAAATAGATGATAGATAGATGATAGATAGGGAAAGAGATAGATGTCAACTGCTTAGCACAATGCCTGACATGTTGTTTGCCTTCAATAAATATTAATTGGGTATTGTTGTATAGAAGTTTTTTATTATTAATAATTTTGGTATGTATTAGGGAGATGTTAATCTTAAAAATAAAACAATTATTGGGCAGTTGCATCATTAAACAGAATATTTTGAAAATTTTACCTGGTATCCCTCACTATGATCTATTTTGTTTGCCTGAGCAGCCAACATTATTCATAAGGGAGCACTCAGCCTCACAAGCTTTTTAGCAGCTGCAATATAGTCTATTTTAGTTAAAATATTTATTTGCTACAAGATTCTTTTCATTTTATGATTTGGAAAAGTGATGGCATAATTATAATTGTCAAAATGATTATTTTCAACAATTAGCATCCATTGCTTCCAGAAATCGTGCTTTTCAGCAATGGGCCATGACTCACGTATTTGCACTTAGCCTCAAAATAAAAAGAGATAAAATTTGACCTAAGTAGCGCTATTAATTAAAAGACTGTATCAGACCATCTATCCTCTATAAAATGTTGGTTTTGTGTTCTGCAGAGAATACATTCTCCGTTAATGTTTACATTATGTGATATTTCAAACCTAGCCTGTGCCAGGTTGTGAAAACAATCGGGGAGCTCTCTCTTTACCCTGACTCCTAGAAAAAACAGACCAAGAATCCTCTCTAAGCATTTGGTAAATATGGGTAACTCCTCTTGAAGCCATCTCGCACACCCACGCCTGCTGTAAAGAAAGCACCACACTTTATCACACACCAGTAGGTTTCCAGAGTGAGCCCGACCTAACAATCCTTCGAATTACTCAGGATCTCCACCTCCACATCACTTGTGCTGAACTGCTTTGCATCTGCTCTCAGCAGCCTGGGCTCTGATGCTTATTACTGTGCCTGAGTGCTATATGTACATTAGGCGTCCTCTTTTGGGGAACTTTGAACTTCCCCTTCTGCCTTTTAAGCCCTGTCTCTCTTGCATGATTTTGGATCTGCACCTTCTTTTAATTTTAACCCAGATTTGCTGCATCCAGAAAGCCCTTTCATTTCTAGAATCAGGGACCACACCGCTCTCTCGGAGACCAGCCACCAGTCTTCCCGGGATAAGAGATAGGATAACTTCCAAATGAATATACAGTACTGGGAATTTCTCAGTTGTCAGGAATTTAATTTTAGCTTTTCTAAACAAGTGATAACCATCAACTTATCAGTCCCACACAATATCCTTATTTTTCTAATCTTTGACAATGCAGTGTCTTTTCTATTAATATATGTTACTAAAATTTTGGGGTCACTGATTGTTCTTTTAGATCTTTAAATATCCAGAAATTCTGACTTTAGTCTGCAATCCCCCAAAGCAAGAACTCCTGCTTTGTTTGGTTTTTATCTCCACATATTACAAGTTAAAACCTGATTGGGGGAGACAATGTAAGTTCAGGTGGCACTGATTTGCTAAGATTTCAAAAAATTCTAGTATTTGTGAAACACTGCTATTTAGATCAGACTTCCAACAGAGTTGCTTCATTTGCAAGGAAACTACCTTGCCTTATCAATTTATCGTGAATGACTTATTTAGAGGTGATGACATTTCATACAACTAGAAAGATAATTCCTAACAATTTCTTTCTGGGTGGGAGGGAGTCAGTGTCCTGTTGCATCTTCCTGAAGCTGATCTTCAGGAATTTTTACTGCTATATTACTACAGTGCCTCTGAGTGAATCTGGGTACCAAAGGTAAGTGCTACTGCATTAATTTTCAGTTTAATTCAGGAAATTACATTAAATAATAGTACAGTATATAGGATTGCTGATTAGAGTAATATTTAGAGTAGCCCACTGCATAAATGGAGTCCCATAGACATTTATCTAAGCACCTCTACTTTTTCTCATGAAGTTGCTACTGACTGCTGCAGCCAATATGAAGTCTTCTTCCGAAGACATTTGCTTTCCCTTCTTTATTTTCCATGCCAAGATCCTGGATACTCTGCTTTCTGCATCGCTGCTTTCCAAATGATAATGAAGTTCTTCTCCTCAGTTGCCTCTTGCCCACAGTCCTAGCTTTCTCTGAGGTGCTATTATGGTGTAACCAATTTTTGCTTTCCTAGAACCAGGCTTTATTCCTTTGGTATTGAAGTGAGATATGTATGTGCTGGCTACAATTTAGCTTCTTGATTATGGCTGAGCAAGTGTGTCCCCAATGCCATATATGGCCCTTTAATATAACATTATGATGCTTGAAGAAAGAAAGTGATTTTGCAGAAGGTGTTGTTTAACTCCTGAATCCATTTTGGACTTTGAAATTTTCAAGTTTTTGATTTTATTTTATTGTATTCAATATATAATGATTTTTTTTCTAAATTAGCAAGGTACTATAAGTTATTTGTAAAAAAAAAAGTCAAGCATTGCTGAAACATAAGATAAAATAATAAAATTTTAATTTCCTTTAACAGATATTTTTAATGCATAAATTGTGTGTATTAAATGGCATGTCAATATTAAGATGGCCAGTGGTATCCAAGTATAAAACAAACTGCTCCCTCCCCCACTTACAGGCTTTTAATTTGCTCAGTGTGATTAAATTTTTACCTAGATGGAAATTTAAAAATTCTCTGAATGTTGGTGTTATTTCAAGATACAAAGATCAGCCTGGATTTAGATACCTCATTTCATGTACTAGTAAATACTTCAGTGTTTTTTCAGAGATAGATGTCATGCCACCGCCCTCCAGCTAAGGCTGCAGTGAGATAAACTTAGAAAGATCTGGAGGATGGTGGAGATGCTTCCAGCTTATTCTACTTTCTCATGAACATTTCTACCATTCTATCTCTTTGGTTTCTGTTACTGATACCTTACAGGCTTGGTGCTTGTGGTGGAAGAGATAGGGGAGATAAGGTGAATGGAAACAATCATATTTGACAAGCACAATTGTAAGCTAGCTTTATTAATAAAGAAATAGTGTCCCATTATGGGGCACTTTGTGACACCTTCAGAATCTCTCCATCCCCATAGCTGTGCGTTGGGTGATCATTTTTCATGGGTCTCAAATTTCTGTATATGGTATGAGCAAAGACACTGGAAGTCTTTGGACATATTTTTATTTCTGGATATCATAATTGTATAACAAACAACCTTGGAAAACAGAGATAGTGTCACCCTAAGAGCAAAAAACATTGTAAAAAGTTAGGGTTCCTGAAACTCAGGGTCCTGTCTAAGGCTGAGTATGAATGTTTCTATAATAAAATGTATTGCTTTTTCAACCCCCTGACATTATTATTCAGAACTGTCATGTTAAGTACTTTAGATGACTCGACCACTCCATGAAATATGGTCGATACTCAGTTTCTACTAGACCAACCAGAGGTGTTCTCTAATAAGTAAGGCATTTCTGTTTGTTTTCTTAGTTTTATTTAGAAAATTAAATTTAACAGGTCGACATTGATCAATAAAAGTACATAAGTTTCAGAGGAACCTTTCTATAGCATTTGAACAGTTGATTATGTTGTGTACCCAAAACCCTAAGTCAAATCATTTTTCTCACCTTATATTTGAGCCTCTTTACACTCTCTCCCCCACCCCTCTCCAACATACCCACATCCCCATGTCCCCCTCACTCTGGTAACCCTTTCACTTTTATCTATGTCCATGAGTCTCAGTTTTATATCCCACTTAAGTGTGAAATCATAGAATTCTTAGCTTTCTCTGATTTACTTATTACACTCAACACAATGTTCTCAAGTTCTATCCACGTTGTCACAAGTGGCATGATGTCATCATTTCTCATGGCTGAGTAGTATTCTGTTGTATATATGTACCACATTTTCTTTATCCAATCCTTTATCGAGGGACACTTTGATGGTTTCCATATCTTGGCCAGTGTGAGTAATGCTGCGATGAACATGGGGGTACATGTATCTTTACATACCAATGTTTTTTAATTTTGGGGGTAGATACCTAGTAGAGGGATTGCTGGGTCATATGGTAGTTCTATTCTTAGATTTTTGGGGGAACCACCATACTTTCTTCCATAATGGTTGTACTAATTTGCATTCCCATCATCAGTAAATGAGATTTCCTTTTTCTCCAGAGCCTCTCCAACACTTGTTATTACCTGTCTTGTTGATAATAGCCAATCTAACAGGTATGAGGTTGTATCTCATTGTAGTTTTGAATTGCATTTCTCGAATAGCTAGTGAAGATGAGCATCTTTTCATATATCTGTTGGCAATTTAATGTCCTCTTGGGAGAAGTGTCTGTTCAGGTCCTCTCCCATTTCTTAATTAAATTGTTTGCTTGTTTCTTGCTGTGTTTTGTGAGTTCTTTATATATTTTGAATATTAACCCCTTATTGGAGCTGTTGTTTGCAAATATTTCCCATTTAGTTGGCTGCCTATTCGTTTTGTTGTCAGTTTCTTTAGCTGTATAGAAGCTTTTTAGTTTGATACAGTTCCATTCATTTATTATTGTCTTTACTTCCCTTGCCTTTGTGGTCAAATACATAAATTGTTCTCTATGGCCAAGGTACATGAGCTTAGTACCTATGTTTTCTTCTATGTAATTTATTGTTTTCGACCTTATGTTTAGGTCTTTGATCCATTCTGAATTAATTTTTGTTCAGGGGAACAAACTATAGTCAAGTTTCATTCTTTTACATGTGGCTCTCCAATTTTTCCCAGCACTATTTTTGAAGAGTCTTTCTTTTCTCCATTGTATGTTTTTGGCTCCTTTGTTGAAGATGATTTGTCTATATGTATGTGTGTGTGTGTGTGTGTGTGTGTGTGTGTGTGTATATATATATATATATATATGATTTTATTTCTGGACTTTAAATTCTGTTTCATTGGTCTGTATGTCTGTTTTTCTGCCAATACCATGCTGTTTTGAATATTGTGGCTCTATAATATAATTTGAAGTCAGGTAGTATGATATCTTCAGCTTCATTCTTTTCCCTCAGCACTACTTTGGCTATTTTGGGTTTTTTTATGGTTCCATACAAACATGGTGATTTTTTGTTCTATTTCTTTAAAATATGACATTGGTATTTTGATTGGTATTGCATTAAATTTGTATATTGCTTTGGGTAATACAGCCATTTTAATGGTATTGATTCTTCCAATCCATGAACATAGAATATTTTTCTATTTCATCGTGTCATTTTCAATTTCTTTCAATAATGTTTTGTAGTAGAGTTTGCACTTTCTATTAGGTTATTCAATTATGCCAGCACCATTTAAGACTATCCTTTCTTTGCTGATTTCCTTTGTAACTTTGTCAAAAATTAACTGACTATGTATGTGTGTGGGAATATTTCTGATTTTTCTCCTATATCATACTATATTGATTACTATTACTATTACTATATAAGTTGTGAAATCAGATATTGTAAGAAATCCAGTTTTGTTCTCCCTTTTCAAAGCTGTTAGAACTATTTTTGGTCTTCCATTTCCATATGAATTTTAGGCTCAGCTTGTCAATTAATAAAAAATCTGGTTATATTTTTTAATTGGAGTTGTATTGAAAATTCAAGTCAATGTGGCAAGGAGTAACAATATTTAGTGTTTTGATCTATGAAAACATCATATCTCTCTCTTTATTCGGATGTCTTTCATTTCTCCTATAAAACTTTTGTACAAGCTTTTCCAAAGAGGTCTTGCTGTCAACCATTTCAGTTTTTCTAAAGTACTTCTTTCATATACAATTCTTTCATATGCAGTTTCTTTGCCCCAAAGATATATTGGCCTTTTATTCTCAACAGAACAAAGCCTAAATAATTTAGCCTAACACTCAAGAACCTCACAAGACATCCTAGTGCCTCCTGTCTTCCATTTGTTTTTCCAGATCCATTCTCTACCCTTCTTGAACTGCTCTGTGTCCTTAGGGAGCTGATCTATATGAATTATATCAATGGGAACCCCTGACCAGAAACAGGAAGGAACAAGGAGAATGAAGTCAGGGAATTTATTTCCCCAGATTCCTCCTTTCTATGAAAAGTCATGCCTCTTTTCTGGCATCCCTCTTTCCTTCTGGGGTTTCATAACTCCTACTTTCCACTTCACTTTTCAGGCTGAGGGGTAGGAAGGTGTTAGTAGTACTGGATACTGACTTATTCTAGTGATTTCTCTTTACCTTGCACATACCTTTGTAAATATTCTCTGTATCAAACTCAATTGAATAATCTCATTTGAATGTGCCATCTGTTGCCGGCTGTTACACTTCCTAAATTTATCTCATGCCATACACTGCATCCTTAAAGACAGATGGTTTATTTATTGTTGGCATAGTGGTTCAGAACACCCACTTTGGAATGATGAAGTTGTGGATTTGAATCCTGAATTTACTACTTCTCAGTTCAATGACTTTGATCAAATTACTTAACCTCTCTCAGCCTCAATGTCCTCATTTATAAAATAACAATAATAACAGTAGCTATTCCACAGAGTTTTTAATGAGACCTAAAGAAGGATGTAGAAGTTCTGTCACAGAGCAGGTGCTAAAAAAACATGATTCAGCTATGAATGTCTTTTGAGCACATTTACTGTATGCATTCATGATGCCACAATCTTTCCCATTTTTCCCTATTATTTCTCAATCCATCCATTCTAGCCTCAGTTAATATCCTATTCATCTATAATTTCTTAATTTTTATAACACTCCCTGGAACTCTCCTTTATGTTTTCATCTGTATATGTCTTTCCTCCCCAATGATATTGTTAACAATCTGATGATATGAACAAGGACTTTTCTTTTTCTTGCATTGTCCCTAACTAGCTTAATGTTGGGGATGTAGTAGAAGCTCAACAAATATTTGCTTAGATTTTACATTTTAATCATTTAACTTTAATGAAGGTAGACATATTTTATAATGCATAAAGTTAGAGAAACTGAATAATGCAAGTCCCCAGAATATACATTTTTTGTATTATCACATCACATTATTACCATGCCCATTTCACAGTATGACTTATTGAATATTTGATGATTTGGGATAATTATTACACAGGCAAATTATCTGTAATAGTGCCTAAGCACCTCATTGACAACTATGTAAACATGGTCTATACATGTAATAAAATACTTAACCAAAAGTTGTAAAACTAGTTAAAAAGTACAAGAAGGTTCCCGGCCAGGGCACACAGGAGAAGCGCCCATTTGCTTCTCCACCCCTCTGCCACACTTTCCTCTCTGTCTCTCTCTTCCCCTCCCGCAGCCAAGGCTCCATTGGAGCAAAGATGGCCCGGGCACTGGGGATGGCTCTGTGGCCTCTGCCTCAGGCGCTAGAGTGGCTCTGGTTGCAACATGGCGATGCCCAGGATGGGCAGAGCATCGCCCCCTGGTGGGCAGAGCGTCGCCCCTGGTGGGCGTGCCGGGTGGATCCCGGTCGGGCGCATGCGGGAGTCTGTCTGACTGTCTCTCCCTGTTTCCAGCTTCAGAAAAATGAAAAAAAAAATTTTAAAAAAGTACAAGAAGGAAGTAATAGTAGTATTAATGCCAATATACTAGTATACCAATACTTTTTGTCATCTTGTAAACATACCAGCTTGTAATCTCACCACAATACTACAGAATAGTGAATTCACTTCCTCAGGTAATAATATAGAACCTTTTGTCTCTGTTTTATTTTTAAATATGCCCACTGAAGAATGATTTGTACTATGAAAATAAGTTAAACTATATGAGGATCCAAATGTAAGAATCAGCTTTAGTTTATCCTGGGCAGTATAGTTTATCTCCCTTCTGGTGCGTTGCCTTTCATATTTTCCTAAGAAGAGGATATAATGGAGGTAAAGCCTGTAGGTGGCACTTGAGCCCACTGATCACTATGTTGTGATGAATCTTGAGTCTTTATATTGCAACTTTATATTGCAGCTCCCCAAATTTCTGTTTTGTTAGTGGAAATGAAGTATAGTGCAAAGGAAGCTATGAGGATTGCCTGACTCTGATGTGTAGCCCTGAAGGTGATATTGGTGAAAGTGTTTCATAGAAATTAAAAGTCAATTGACTGTAAACAGTGAGCTTGTTGATGATTAGAAAGAACTGGATATAGTTTCTTTTGAGACCAAGAACATAGTAAAAGGAGTCCTGCCTATTTTTGATGTAACGCATTATGAGACATGGGACTTTTAGAATTAGAATTTTAACTGTGCTAATCACCAAAAGTAATATTTTAAGAAAAAATAAATGTGAAAGTGGGAAATAAATTATTTATTTGTATATTTATGTGCATAATAGTTCAGTGAATATAGTTTTGTTTTGTTCTTTTTATTAACGTGACTCATCTTTTAATCAACATGACTCATCTTTTCGTACATAGCATATGTATGAGAGATGACTAGAACCTTGAACCTACAAATCCTCACTCAGTCTTATTCCTCCTCTTCAGGTTAACACAGGATTTAAAAGTGAGGTTTGGACAAAATTACTATTCATTTGCTTTTCTTCTGTCACCTTTATTTGCATGGGTGCATCAAAATTCTTTATGTGGATGGAATCTCTGTAGTTAGAGATGCAAGTAGAGTGCCCTTCTCTCTTCTGCTTTCCTAGCCCTCAGTAGGGAATATCACTACAGAGCTTTGTCTCCAAAGACCTGTAAGACTTCCCTGACATTGGTAAATTAGGCAGTTACACCTGTGAAACAAGAGTGTTTCTTCCTGCCTGATATAAAAGCAGACCTTGTTGGCATATTTGCCTTAGGCTCACATTCTAATCTCGGTCTTAGTGGTCTTTAATATTCAGAAGGTCTACAGAATGTAGGCCAAAGGAATAGAGTATCCTTTTGGTGTTCCTCCTGAGGTCTAAAGCAGAACTTATAAGCTGCTCATTTGTGGGCTTTTATTAGATGTGTGGTCATACCCAAATGGGAGAGGAACTGGCCCATTGCATGATACCAACCCCATTAAAACATCAAGAGGCAAAACATTTCAAAGAGAAAATACACCAAAAAGATAATATACAAAAGAGACGTCAGAGACCAGCTAGGTATGAATAATACTGGTGAGAAAGAAGATGTATTAAGTTGAGGGAGGAAAATATAAAAGATTAAGCAGTAAGTATAAACAAAATGTATTTGCATAGAGGCTTTGCTAAAGGAAAAGTAAATGAGACTAAGTATGTTTATATTTGTGTTTTATACTCATTTAGTTAAAATAGAATGTGTTCAGTCACTAAATTCTGGAAAGCACTAATATTCAGCAGGATTTGGGGAAAAAAGGAAGCTAAAGGGAAGTCTGCAGGGAGTGTTGACATTATTACTACCATGTGAGCACTGCTAAAAATTTGATAATACAGCTTAAAAAATTAAATGGGCTAATTTGAAATGTTTGAACCATTTGATTGTCAATGGCTTGTCTGAGTAAGATATTCAGAAGCATTAGTCCTATCAAGGTTGTTCTTTTGAGACATCCCTGCCACCAACATATAATCCTAAACTGACTAAGATTTTGCTTAATTTTAAAGGTTATTCGATTCCATTTCTTTTCTGAGAATAGACATTAAGTCTGCAAATACAGTCACCTTGGAGCAAATTCTTGCATTCAGTTTGGTGAGAGTCCATGGCCTTAAAATATAAGGGTGGTCTATTCATTTCTATGGTAGGTTAGGCATCAAATGTAGTGTTAATATTTTAATCAGCAGGAATCTCCTGGTCACTCTTTGTCCACAATCTGTCATGTACATTGGCTGTCATTCAGCAAATCTGCACTAATATGACTAGTGTCTGTTTTTGTCTTTTTATTGACTTGGTTTTTTTCCCCTGCTTAATTAACTGATACATCTGCCAATTTTGAATATTATAATATTTTTGGATATATTGAGTTCAGAAAATGATCTTTTACTTTTTAAATACCCTTAATGGTAATTGGAACCTCAGATATTTAGATCAAAATTAGTGAACTATTAAACTACCCATAATATGTCTAGTTTTGTATTTTGTTGTTGTTGCTAACTATATGAATTGCATCACTATTAGCTGATGAGGCTGTAAACAATTTGAATGAAAACATGGATTTTCAATTTCTGATAATGTAGTGTACTGAATATTCTCAGTAAACCTTTCACTTCAAAAAAAATTTCAGACTGAAAAACATTAGCTATATTTTAAATGCATTATAGAGCCAACAAGAAAGTGAGGAAAATATTTAGAGACTAAACACAGGATACACAGAAATCCAGAATATTAAACAAGCACATGATAGCTGGCTTTCCTGGAGAAATTACCAATGAAAAATGACTCTGAGGACCCATTTGAAAAATAGGACAAAGTTTGGGGAAAAGACTGTAAAGCCTGGCCTACACACATTGGGATAGCTAAAAGGAGACTCTTGCCCAGGTCCCCCAAATCTATGTCTTATTGAAAAGAAGACAGGAATGAAATTCCCTTATCTCAACCATGAAAGTGTTGAAAGAAGAAAGTTTATAACCAAAATCCTGACCCCATGTGAGTTTAAGGTCAAAATGCTCACAACCCATCTGGAAACAAAAACCTCCATCAAAACTTTTATTTTATGTAATACTTGATCAGTAGGGCTCCTAAGCATATGGGAGAAACATGAACAGATTTTATCTTAAGGATCACCAGGTTTCATGAATGCCCCAAAATGAAAGTCTAGCTCCAATTTTAAAAAGAAAGATATCACAAAGTACAAGACCCCTTAAAGTCACAGAGTGAAGGCTAGAAGAAAAAAATGATAAGAATGAGACTCTCAAATATTCAGTTATTGAAATTAATAACCACAGAATAGAAAATAATTTTGTTCATGTTTAAAGATAAGTATCAAAAATATTAATGAAGATATTAGGAAACTCATTAAGTAGATTAAAAATAATCCAACTAAAATTATTAAAAGTAAATATATTAATCAAATAAAATGTCAGTGGCCAGATTAAAAAGTTATATTTAAAAATTTTTCCATTTTATTTGTTATAAACTTCTTTGTAACATTGTCTTTTTATCTATTTTTATTATATTTATACTATAAAGATTAATAAAGAGAAACCTTATGTAAATTAGAATTGGAAGAGTCTATGGGGGAAACTCTACCACTCTACCACTCATCAACTATCCCAAAAAGGAAGAATCATACTTTTCATCTACAACAGGAAGATGTTTTTCTATTCTACTCATGTTTCTAATAAAACAATGACCTATATCTCACTCCATACACAAAATAATTTAAGTTAGATTATATACATATAATCATAAAAGTTAGTTATTAAGCCTCTAGAAGAAAATATAGGACTATATATTTATGACCTTGGAGGTAGTTGAGACATTTTGACAGGCTAACTCAAAAAAGAGAAAACAACAGAATTGGACTTTCTCAAAATTGAATATATTGTTGATTAAAATATATCATTCAGAAAATATAAAATTCAAACAAGTGATTATGAGAAAATATTTATATTATATATGACTGTCCAAAAAATATAAAAATTTCTAACAATCAACCCCAAGAAAAAGGTCATTGTAAAAAACACATAAAAATAAAAAGGACATTATATAAAAAATATTATTTATGAGTCCTAAACTGGAAACAGACTCAATACTGATAGAAGGATGGATAAATAAGTTGTGATAGAATACTACTCAGCCATAAAAAAGGAACTACCTACTGACACAAACAGGAAAATATATTTGAACACAGAGAATATATACTACAATATTTCATTTATATGACATTTAAGAACAAGCAAAACTAATTTATAAAGATATCAGAGTATAAGAAGTCTAGAAAGAGGACTGGTAAAAGGGGGTGTGATAAAATTTTCTAGTGTGATGGCCATATTCTGGATCTCAGTATAAATAATATTACATAACACACAATTCTCAAAACTCATCAAAATGAAGACAAAATTTGTGCATTTTATTTTATCAATTACACATCAATAAAAATGTAAATGTTCAAGCAGTACATCTGGGTCAATTTATTACCTTTAATACTTGTATTAGAAAAGAAGAAAGGTTGGAAATTAAACAGTAAATTTAAGAAATTAGAAAATCTATAAATTAAGCAGTTAAAGAATAGTAGAACAAATTCATACCAGGTACACTGTAAATATAGAAGCCAAAAAAAAAAGTGAACTGAAAATAGAAGTACAATAGGAAAAATTAAAGAAGTCTTCAGTTGGTAAATGGAAATGCCTAAGAGATATGGCAAACCACTGGCGAAATTTATTCGGCAAAATGAAAACACAAATAACAGTACCAGGAGTAAAAAAGAGGACATATTGTTGACCTTAAATAGACAGCCAGATATTTTTCCAACGATGTGGTTTTATTCAGGAAAATAACAAAGAATAAAGTATTTGAGGTCTAAGGGTAAACCATGCACAAGCCCAGAGAACAAAGGAGAGAAATATTCTTTCATAGACGAAAGGGGGAATTCAGAAGAGCTGTTGTAAATAAGGGTCAAAACTGGGAGTTCAAAATGTAGTGGCTTTTCATTGGCTGAGTGATTGCTGGGTAAGGAGATCTTTCTTCTTGCTGCTGGAATAGCTGAGTAGAAAAACATCCTCCTTTTGGAGATGAAAATTATGACTCTTCTTTTTTGGGATAATTAGTAATGAGTGATAGAATGTGAGAATTTCCTGCATAGATTCTTCCAACTCTAATTTACATGAAGCTTCTGTTTATTAATCTTCACAGCATGGATGCAATAAAGATTAAAGAGATGAAAAGATAATGTTATTAAAAAACATTATAACTTAAATGAAATGGAAAATTTTTAGAAAAATATATCTTTAAAAAAAGTCACCAAGGCCTGACCTGTGGTGGCGCAGTGGATAAAGCGTCGACCTGGAAATGCTGAGGTCGCCAGTTCGAAACCCTGGGCTTGCCTGGTCAAGGCACATGTGGGAGTTGATGCTTCCTGCTCCTCCCCCCCTTCTCTCTCTCTTCTCTCTCTCTCCACCCCCCTTTCTAAAATGAATTAAAAAAAAAAAAAAAAGTCACCAAAACTGACTTACGTAAATAAAACTGAGTCCTGTAACAACCAACAAGATAAAATCAATAATTTATAATTTAAGATATTTTTTCCAAACAGAAAAATCTCAGGTTCAAATAATTTTATAGGCAAATTCCATTAAAGATAAATGAAACAATTCATTCTAATTTTACGCAAACTCTTCCAGAGATGAACAAAAGAGGCAACACTCTCCAACTCTTTTTATGAGGCTAATATAACCTTGACACACACCAGCTAAGGGATACAGCAGGAAGAAAATTACAGGTTAACTCATGGGTGACTAAAGATATAAAAGTCCTAGATAACTTATTAGTAAATTGTATCCAGCATTATGTGAATGAGATAATTCATAATGATCAACTTAGAATTAGCCCAGAAGTACAATGTTGGTTTAATTTTAGAAAATCTATTCTTATTATATAAACAGAGTTAAGGTGAAAACACTTTAACAATAAGTGAAAAACAAAGCATGCAATAAAATTGATAATGCATTATACTAAAAGCTCCTAGGATATTCAGAATAGAGAAAACTTCCAAAAAAAATTGATGTTAAAAGATTTTAAAGAAAAAATGTATATAATAATAAAATATTAAAGTCATTTTATTTAAAATTAAGGCAAGAACTTTCTGTAATCTCTACTCAATAGTGAAAATTCTAAGTAACAAAGGAAGTCCAGATAAAAAATATAGCCTTAAGTATTGGAAGAGAAAAACAAAAATAGTATTATTTAAAAGTGTTATGTTTGTCTACATGAAAACCAGAATTGTGCTTAGAAAATTAGAATAGATGAGATCTTATCAAAATTTTCAGGTACAAATTAACATAAAAAGTTAATTGCTTGGGAATAAATAGAAATTTAATTTAAAAATTAGTTACCATTTCAAATAGTATAAAAAATGTAAGATACTAAGAACAAATCTAACAGAAGATGTAGAAAAATTTATGTAGAAAGTATCAATATATAGAAAGCTCTTTAAAAGTAGTAAGATATACCAAAATAAATGTAGAGTTGGGTCATGTTTATGGAGGAAAAATTATTATTTATATCCAAATTCATATATAGATTCAATACAACTTGAATTAAAATCATGAAAAGTTTGGGACCCTGGCTGTGTAGCTCCATTAGTTAGAATCACCCCAATGTGCCAAGATTTCAGATTTGATCTCTGGTCAGGGCACTTACAATAATCACCCAATAAATGCATAACTAAGTGAAACAACAAATCAATATTTCTCTCCTCCTCCCTTCCTTTCCTTAAAATCAATAAATAAGTGGAAAAGAAAACTTATTTCATTGAAAAAATTATGAAACTTTTTATAGAACTTGGAAATCTCATTCTAAAATAAGTAGCTAAGATTGGTTAAAATAGCATTAACAAAAATATTTAGGCTGTAATAAAGAATAAAAAGTGTTTATGTGAATAAGTGAGGGATTACAACCCAAGATATAGATTCAGGTAATAACCTAAATTGGGCTCTGAAGAAAACAAAGAGAGGCAGGGCTTGTAATGGCTTGTGTGCACATATTATCTTCTATCTGGTCTTTATGTAAATGAAGGATTCTGGCTAAGTCAATAGAGATTGGTTGAGTCCAATATGCAAACAAAGGATGTTGACGAGCAAAACAGGTTGGCTCCTCTCCAAAAAACAAAGATGATCTGGCTGTCATGGTGAGGGGGAGACTAATGTTCAGGCACAGCTGAAAAAGTCCAAAAGTTCATGGAGAAACATGCATAAGACAAACCTCTTCATGGCTTACCAGATCCAGTTTAGTTCCTGCAGTGTAAAGGATTTCACCTTGACAATCTCTACTTACAATAGTGATGGAGATGAAGAATGGCACAGGGACCTTTCTCTACCATAAACCATGACTTATTCAAATCTACAGCCAATTAGGTAGGATTATATTCACTCATACAAAGACAAATTGAACAGTAAATCAGAATAAAGAGTCCAGAACCAGCTCATGAGTATATGAAAATTTGATTCATGATGGAGGTGACTTGCTGGTCAGTGGGTAAAGAATGGATTGCTTAATAAATGGTGCTGGGATTGATTATCCATATGAAAAATATAAAGTTAGATCTTTAACTTATATAAGTCAGAGGGATCAATTCCAGAAGGAAAGCTACCAGAATGATAAAGGGAAAGCTGAAATACTTGTAGAAAGATGTATAGGAAAACAGATTTATGACCTCAAAATTTAGAGAGAAAAAAAGTTAAAACAGAAAAAGAACGCAGCACAAACCATAAAGAAAATTCATTTACTTTAAAATTCAATTAAATTCATTGATAAATTCATTACTTGAAAACTAAGAACTGCCTGACCTGTGGTGTCACAGTGAGTGGATAAAGCATCAACCTGGAATGCTGAGGTTGCCAGTTTGAAACCCCAGGCATGCCTGGCCAAGGTATATACAAAAGCAACTACTGTATGAGTTGATGCTTCTCACCTCTCCCTCCCTTTTTTTCTCTCCTCTTTTCTAAAATCAATAAATAAAATATTAAAAAATAAGTAAATGAAAAATAAAGTCAAGAATTTTATCCCAGAAAAAAATTGAAAAAGGGAGACAAAAGCTACAAACAGAGATGTTTCTGAACCATAAAACTAATAAAATAACATTGTTCTAGAATACAAAATTGCTATAATAATTAACAATCATTATGAAATAAATATAAATTATAGCAATGCAAGTAGCATAAAAAGAAATGGGCATAAATATTAAAAGATATTCCAAAGAAGATGAATCACTTATGACCAATAATTTAACCAGCCTAAAGTGCATATGATAACCACAATGAAATAATAGTATAAATCTGATAGATTGGCAAAAGTTAAAGTGTCTTTTGATATCAAATATTGATGAAGATGTAGAAAAATGGAAACTTTTACATACACTGCTGGTGGGAATATAAATTAACTACTTTGGAAAAATATTTGGCATTATTCAATAAAGTTGAAGAAACACTTATTCTGACTTAAAAATTTTACTTCTAGATATATATCCTTGAAAAGTTACTGTCAATGTTAACAAGAAGCAAGTTTTAATAAAACAATTTATAAACAAAAATAAGAGTAAGGATTTGTTTTTCTTTCCAAGGCTGATAGAGTTGAAAAATCATTGACTATTGGTTTCTAAATGAGACATTACTTTAAACTAGTTAATATTGGAAATTTAAAAAAAAAATGAAAAGTTCACTAAAAGCTATATAAGGGGAAAGGAAATGTTCTTAATATTTTTTAAAGTGGTGAAAATTGTGTGTGTAACTCTGAATACTTTATATCAAGTTACTATAATTTTTATCTTTGGTTCCAAGTGGACAATGAGAATGGCTGCAATCATAATAAAAGAAAGGAGAGTGGTTCATTGGTTTATGCTTTCTGCTATTTGAAATGTTCCAGTAGAGCTATAACCTACCGTGATTAAACCAATCCAAGATGATGCTTGGCTTACTCACGGCTCTCCAATCAGTACCGTTTTCCAATTGCCCTGGCCAAATACCTTTCACTGTGATGATGGCTCTAGGGCAGTCTCTTCCTAGGAGTAGCTGTGTCTTTATTGAGCCCTGAAAGTGTGGCTCTGCCCAGATTGGGAGTCTTTATAATTTCCCCAGTAGGAAACCACCTAAGGAAAGTATGTAGGTTGAAAGAATTGTCTCAGTACCAGGCTATACCAGGATGTTTGTGCTGTCTCAGGGCTAGTGAAAGAAAAGTCATATCCAGAGAGACATTTTCCCAGCCTCTTAATGGCTGTGCTATAACGACACAATCAGCCTTCTATTATCTGGCTAGAGAGAAACTACTATCAATTACTAAAAGAAAAAGAAGAAAAAAAAAAAAGAAAAAGCAAATAGTTCTCTGTGTTAGAGTTAATTGCTTTTAAAATTATCAATTTGCCCATTTATATAAAGTTTCTCTGATTCAATTGCTTCTTAGGCTCTCTGCAGTGGTGGTTACTATAATATATAACTCCACTCCAAAGGGACTGAACTACATTCACTTGGGATCAATACTGGGCAAAATTAAAATGAATTTATTCGGTGACATTTAAATTGAATTAATTAAATGGATGTGTGTTAGCAAACTCATGTATCCTGCACTGTATGCCATACCTAGTGAATATATTTATTTATTTCTATTATTTAATATTCTGATGTTTGTAAAATATGCATTTATAATATATGGCAGTTTATATAAAATTATTTTTGTCTTCTATAAATTTAAAATAAACAGCAAAGAATATGAAATAAAGTCAGGAAAAAAGTAAAAGATAGAAAGAACTAAGAAACAGTATTGGAAGCTTCCCATGAACTCAGAGTAGATTTTTACCCCCCAAGGATTAAAGGTCTTCAAATTATCTTAAGATGTTCCAAATCTATTTGCGAAAATGTATAATCATGAATTACTACTTCCTTCCTGATTTATGTTATTGTGGATAAGCCACTTAAGCTGTCCTCTGTTCTCCTATGTTGTCCTCATGAACAAGATGTAGAATTTATTGATATGGATGTTTGACAGTTGGAAAAGGCGATAAATAATTTTATAGTACTCCTTGGCAATCTAGATTCAAAGAGAAAGCTTCTTAAACTTCTGTTAAGCTGCAGAGTATTTGTCTCTCCTGTGGCTTCTATCATTACCCAAATCGGTAGTTTTAACCATCGCAATACCAAGTTGCTGATACAAAAAGTAATAGCCATTTAATTCTTTTGAAACAAAGTATTATTACGCATTTTTGCACATATCAGGAAGTAAAAGAGATCTTAATGTTGATTTGAGAATTCTACAAAAACACCTAGTTTAAAAATATAGTTTTAAAAGTAGATATATTTATATCTATTAATAATTAAAAGTATATTTTATCAAATTTTTAGAAAAATGAGTTTTGCTTGTGAACCCTAGAAAAAAATGCATTTGATGTGAATTCTAAGAAAGAATTTATCTGCTGAGATGGACTTCCTGTGGTCAAGGTCCCAAATTTTATGAATAATAAGAGTCTAGTGACCATTTGTGGACAGGGGTTCCTCACTACTTCCTATACTAGGAAGAATCACAGGCTGAACTCCCAGCTTCCTCACTATGCACTGTCTCTTCATGCTGTCCGAGACAATAACTGCAGGGAAATTATGGGTTCATCTTTCTGCCAATGGACTGAGACCTGCCCTGTCCAATCATAACTGCACAGTTTAGATATCTCATTTACATAAAATGGACCTAATTGAGAACTTGAGCAGGAACATTCATTTTAAAAAGTGACCTCCCCTTTGTCTCTATGGAACACAATATAGGTTTCTATCTGAATCCATGTCTCCTTTGCTGCATCTCCTTTTGCTTAAATAAATATTTATTATTTTTTATTACAGCCTAAAATTAGTTTTGGTTTTGGTTTACACACTTTAAATTATTCAATCACAATTACTCAAAAATATGTTTATTGAATCTATACTCTCTATTAGTCATTCCTAGATTCTGAGAAAAAAATTAGAAAATATTTCTGAAAGGTGCTAAGAAGGATAAGGGGTTAGCATTAGAAATTGTATTTCATATAATTTGCTTTTGCCTTTTCTCCAAGGATACTTGGCTAAGAATTTTTTTTGCAGAATTAGATGGTGTGATTGATCATTCATAAGATCTGGGAATAGACCAGATGCCCTAATATCAATCAAGAGATCTCCAAGATGAAACAACTTGACTGGACAATCCGATGAGACATATGTTAAAGTTTTTGAAGACAATCCAGACAAAAGTTCACTGCCTCCATCTTTGTTTGGCTAATCACATATGTTTATGATTTTAACTGATACTAACCACCCTGAAATCACTATAAAAGGCCCATATGAAAAGAGATGTTAAGGTACACTTTGTATCTGAAGCCCTCTGCCTTCTCAGATTGCTGGTCATCTGATTAAAAGCACATTATCACCATTCAATCCTTGTCTGGCAGCACCAGCAGGTATTCTTTGGTTACATTTCTGCTTTCAAAGAATTCATAGACACAAGAAGGGATTAAATAATTACAGTATATCAATTAATACAACAAATGTGATAAATTACAGAGTTTTGTTTAAAGTTCCATGGGAGTACAAATGAGGAACAATTGAGACATTCTAGAGGAGACAGAATCAGGGAGAGTTATAGAAATATGATATTTAAAGTTGGATTTAATAGACCCCAGGAGATTATAGAGGGTTGACAGAGAATAATCACAAAAGAATTCTTAGGTCTTTGGCTTTCTTTTATTTACAAATAGACTAGCCAAAGTAAAAACTGGCACGATGCAGGAGTGGAAGCTCCCTGAGGCTCTACCTAACTCTTTATTTGTATATAGTGTCACTGGGGTTCCCTGTTTCTGACTGTACTGGAGGCAGAAATTCCCCTATAATTAGATTCTTCTGTTTAGCCTAGTGATTTAACCTAGCAAGAGCTCCCAAACTGTTTGGTAGTTTGTCACTAGGTATCACATTTATACAGTAGACTACTATGCATTTTACATAACCTAAAATAACAAAAATAATTTGTAACAAGTAAACCAGGTATATTAAAATACAAAGTCAGTTGGAAGTCATGTATTATAATAACTGAAAAGCAGGGTATAATGTTTTACATTTAGTATATTAACTGTGTAAAAATGTACATAGACAATAGAAGGAAGAAAGAAAAAATAATAGTGGTTACCTCTGGAAATCAGGATCATGGGTATTTGTTTGTTTTTCAGACTTTCCTGAGACATAATTTTTCTACTAATATCACTTTTTTTTTTTTACAATAACAAAACCTTTTTAATTCAGCAACATCATCTAATTATTTCTCTCTTGGAAATGGAAGTTGTTTTATATTTTCATTAGATGGGGGTAGTGGCAGAATTTTAGGTCTTCAATGCAACATGATTTTAGATAATTTTGCTTTTTCTCATTAGCAAAGACAAGGCTACTGTCAGTGATTCCTCAGGTAGTTTTTTGTCTTTTTTCTCTCCCTGGATCTGATGCTTACACAAAATGTTCCACTTCCTAAAGGTTGGTTGTTATAGGTGACTCGAACATTAGCTAGCTTGAATCTTGGTTTCTAAAAGAAGCAACCACATTCTCAATCAAGGCTGCTCCACAATATGTTGGTTATGAGGTTATCCAGCCATTCCACAGTCATGTTTTGGGATATCCCTTCTTTCTGCAATTATATCTTTTGATTTCATTATATCTCAACTGCCACAATAGTCTCTTCTATTTTTTGCCCAAAGGCAACTTGGATACAGGATTTCCCTCCTTGCTCTGTCACTTCAGCAAGGTTGACCTGATCTGGAGGAGAGACTTACTTTTTTTTTTTACTTTTTTCACATTTGAAGACTTCTCTGTGGAAGCAGCTGCTTAATGTCTCACTAATGAAGAGGTAATTAAAAAGTACATACAACTCTGAGATCCCTGAACTGTGGAATACTTCTTGATGCTCCTTGCCACGTTAGAGCCACATTATGTCTATCACTCTCCCTACAGAGATGCCAGCCTCCTAGTTTTAATTCTCTCCCTCTTTAATTCTGGCCACTGTGTAGGCTTAGTAGTCAAATTCAGTGGTATCTTTCTTTGTATGCTGTGGATGCAACTCTTCAGCAGAAAGTAGGTCTTCTCTAGTGTGGGCTAGCAAAGGCTGACTGCTTCGGTCCCTGTAAAAAGCTATATTTAAGGGTGAGTCAGGTAATTGTGAAGGTTCTGCTTCACAAGGTTGTTACAGGAGAATGGGGTAGAGACAATGTGTGCTGCTGAAGAAGGCAATCAGAGAAGCTATTTCCTCAATTGCACAGGGAATTCTTAGCTCCTATCTGACCCCACAATGTGTGCTGTGGGATTAGGTGAAACAGGAGCCTTAGTGAGGGCAGCCCAACCCAACAGGACTCATGGAGAGAAGCAACAAAGATTTCATAACTTGGGTCATTTGTGGTGCCCTCTCTACATATACATATACATCATATACATCAACATATATATACACACACACATATATTTACTTATTTATGGCTTTAATATATAAGGCCTTTTTTTAACACCCAACACCATGCCAATAGGAGTTATACAATGAGGCTATAATTTATGTTTTATGAGTTAACTGTCTAGGTAGATGCTCCTATACATATAACATAAAGCCATAGGAATGTCTGTAAGTTGACAAATAAGCAAAATTAAAGAGTGAATACATGTTTTTGCATTTTTTTTCATTTTCAGAGAACTGATAAGGATTGATCATGGGGTAGAGACTTTCATGTATGAAACAAATGCTAAAACAAGTGCTGGAGGTATGGGAATGGAATGCTTTATTCAGGAGAGCTGTGTAATGTGGTTGTTGAATGATATATGTGTTATTACATATTTTTCCTTCTAATAGAGGAGGGAATTTCCAGTACCACAGCCTCACCACTTTCCTCTATCATGATGGTTTCTGACTATATTTTTTCCCATTGACTCAGAGTGTTTTCTTTGTTTCTATCAGGAGTTTTGTAAATATAACAATATTTATTAAACATTTCTCAACCTTTTAACTGACCACTGACATTGTTCTTAGGTGGTAAATCTTTTTACCCAATTAATTTTATTAATTTTTTGTTGGCCCATAGTTGGAAAGCAAGCAGGTAAAAGAATTCTGTTTGTATAAAAATCTTTATATTTTTAACCTTATTTATTATTGATACCATCAGGTTACAAGAATAATTTCAAAAGCTGGTCTGCAATAAGAGAAAGATACAAAGACTATGAGCCTTTGATCATGAGTACCATTACATTGAATCTCCCCATTTTCCTGCTTCCTCCATCTCAGCAGTGTTAAGGGCATTATACTTTTTGGAATCTGATACTAGGCATGCCTATTACCTTGTATGGCACAGTCTCCAGTTAACTGTAGCCTCACAACCCCATCACGCTGAGGCATTCCACAGTCTCAGGGGTAGCTATTTTGGGAGGTTCCCTTTGGAGGTAAGCAATAGTATTGACTTTCCTCACTAAGAGAACAAATCCCTCGTGCCTCACATCCGTTTGTATCTCATTTACCACCAGAAGTACATGCCTCTCCTTCCATCTTTCACCACCTGGAATCCTTTCTCTACAGTGCTTTGCACAGCCCTGATCTGACCCCTCCACCCAAATTTGTACCCAAACTTCCAGGATGCCTCTGAGACTCATTCCTGCTTGTCTGCAAATTCTCTTCCTCCTTGTGTTGTCACAAAGCATTCTTTTTACTTTCTTGCCTAAACTAAACCCTGGCTGTCTTCAGTGGGTACTCGTTTTCTTGCACTACTCACAAGTGGAGGCAGGTTTCCCTCTCAAATCCTCAAATCTCAAAGTCTTTGGCTGGTGTGAATCCACTGAGGTTATGGGAGAAAGCACAGAAAGAGGCATGAGTGAAAGAAGATCAAAACACACTGGTTGACTATCATTCTCAAAAATTGTCCTATCCAGTATTTTGATTGGAACCACATGGCTGTCAATTCGAGATGGAGATCTTTGAAGAATATTCTAAATATAGGTATTTGGTGTTTATGGATGTTTACTTTATCAAAAATACAGGGGGACAAATTTAGCATTTTTTTTTTAGGATGCAAATTGAATTATTTGACTTACTATAGAGAGCCATTTATCACTGCATAAAGATAAGCTGAAGGAACTATGGGCAGTGTCAGGATATGGGCATTGTATAGTGACTGGCTTCCTCTTTGGCAGGCTTTTGAAACATTTTTGGGTTTATTGTCTATTCCCACTCATTTTGACAAGGGTGGGAATGTAACTACTGAATTTACATCAGGACTCTAAGTGGCCTTTTGTTAGAGCCAAGAGAGATTATCAGAAAAAAAAAGTCAATGAAAGTTTTGATAAACATAATAACTTCAGAGTAGGTTAAGATTCTGCCTGTTTTAACAACTTCATCTTCTACAGTGCCTGAAAGTTCTACAAGTATTATCATATTTTATCATTATTGTAAAATTATGACACTATTTTTATTTTACAGATGACATTAATTTTATTTTACAGATGACAAGTCTGAAGTTCAGAGAGGTTAAGTGAAATTTTCAACTTAGCCTTAGCCTGCAAATTCTAGTGCCAGTATTGTCTGTTCTATAGGAATTGGAGGGCAGGATGGTATAGGGAGAGAAAAGTCCTTCTTCTGTCCTGTAGGTTCCTTGGCAGCTCTAATAGTCAAATTGACATAACACTGATTAAGAGGAGAAAAACAAATTTAATTGGCAAAAAGACTTCTATACCATCCTGAGCTAAGGAGAAGGGGTAAGGGTCTGGGAGTTCAAAAGAGAGGAACAGGATTTATAGGAAGATGGTAAGAGCAAATGCTTGGTAAACAAACGTTTTCCATGCCATGCTGGTACAATGGGACACAGAGAGGAGTTTGAACTCCCAGCAATGCTGAGCCTCCCAGCCCTTTCCTCTACCCCCACCTCTCAGCTTACCACACCTAGCCCATACTCTTCATAGTCACCTCTGATGATATGTCTCTTTCTGGAGCAGACCCTCTGTCTAAATTCTTTTAAGCAGTTAAGGGAGAGGTAAAAGTTTTTCTTGAATCTGCTGGGTCTTGATTGCCTTCAGCTCAAAGCAGTCCACATGCCAAAGTGGCACATTTTGGGGAGGCTCATTCTGAAACTTTTCAGTAGGATAACCTATTTCACAGAACTCATCTCCAGAACGTGTACTAAAAGTGTCTGAAAGAAACTATAGCTGGGAAGGACTGGCATCCTGTCCATCCTGAGGTACAGTGAGAGATCTGATGATTAACACCTTTCTGTTGCAGATTTCATAGATACACAATCTCTTAAGAGGTGTTTGCTACAGAGCATCAACTATTTCAAACTGGATATATTAAAAGAATGGCATCGCTTAAGACTGTCAGGACTTAGGGAGGAAGTCCTTTACTTTTGACTGAGAATCAGAAATTTTTTAGAGTGTAAAACAAATAAAACCATAAGAGAAAAATGAGAGTGCTAAATGTTGTAGATTGTGTGGGTCCATCCACATGGCATCAATGCCCTAAAGCAGTTCAGTTTTCAGACTGCAAGTCCCATTTATTTCTAAAAATAGGATAAGCTTTGAGAGAGCTGACAGCTTTAATTAACTATTGAAGCTGATCCTGTGGTTCTGGTACAGAAGGAACAAGTGACCAATGCTTCCCAATACATGATTCAATCATCAGTTCCACATTCAGGACTTGTCTCGAGGTTCATTAGAAATGACAACACATGGCCCCATGTTGTATAATACAGATTTGGCTTTGTCCCTGGAAACTGGCAGGAGGACTAAATCCTAGGGATTTCCTGAATAATAAGAGTGTATTTGTTATTCATGAGTCCCCTGGATCACTCTTGAGTTTATACTAATGAGGTGACTTGTGGTTGTCCCCTAGATCGCTTCAGGAAGGAGGCTGGTCATAACGCAGTCATGTGATTAGAGAATTGGAACTTTGAATGTGTCCAACTTCCAGCAAGTGGAGGAGGACTAGAGATTAATTTCAATTATGTGGCCAAGGTTATAATGAAACCACAGTAAAATCTCAGTGGAGCTTGCTGGTGGTTGAACCCATCAATGTCCTTGGTGGGTGATGTACCCTGATTCCATGGGTTGAGGGCATGGGAGCTCTGTATTTAAGATACTCCCAGACCTTTCCCTATGTGTTTTTTTATTTGGCTGCTCTGACTTCTATCATAACAAAACTAATTGTAAGTATAGCATTTTCCTGAATTCTGTGAGTTATTCTAGCAAATTATCAAATGTAAGAGGAATCATGGAAAGCCCCAAATGTGTAGCTAGTTGGTCAGTAGTGCAGGCAGTCTGAGGATCCCTTGAAATTGTGGTTGACATCTGAGTAGGGATATTCTTATAAGGACTGAGACCTTAACATGTGGGGTCCATACTACTTCCAGATAGTTAGTGTCAGAACTCAATTTCAGTATTCTAGTTGATGGTGGACTAGTTGGGTTGGAACAAAAAAAGCCCCAAAAGGGATAGTTGGGCAAATGAGTTTGTAAAATCTGTATTTTCTGGATTTGCTCACTATTGTTTTTAGAAATGGTGGCTTCCCAGGTAAATTGTGCTGCCAGGTAATACTGCTAATTACCTTCCTGCTTGGGAAGGGGCTTTGTTATGCTAATATGTGCTGGGTGAGGGGTTTTTGTGCCAAAATTTTTAAGAGAAAAAGGAGGAAGAAGGAGGCCATGTTTTGCCAACTTTGTGCAGAGAGAAGGAGTTGGGGAACTAGAGGGGACTGAGGCTGGTAGGGGGCCTTTGATTCTAGGAAAAACTGGAAAAGACTTTCCTGGTTGTAGAAACAGAGAATGTGTGAGTGGGTTTTGGTGCCCTCTGTGTGTTTTTACTCACCGGCCATTTGCAAGGCTAGAATAAAGGAATGGCCCACCAGTTTTTGGCTTCACAGTTTCATTACCATCTGTCCGAATCTAATGTGCACCTACATGTTCATGTCTGCGAGGGTGGCGTGACTACTTAGCCAACAGGGATGATATATTATTACATTAACCACTGACACATATTTTGTTAATTGAGAGTAGCAAGACAGTTAGCAGATATAGCTATTTTCTAAATCATGGAATTTTGCATTATTCGTACCTTAGTTATCTACTGGGGTACATTTTTTCTGCAGGACTAAGTGTGACTGCATATAGCTGGGATAGTTTCATCTGAACTGATTACATGATCAGCACTATGAATGTTACTGGCATCAGGTGAAGTGACCATGTGAACTTGCTGTGGTATTACTCAGTGACAGAAGCTTGGTCCTTGCCATCGCTGGTGATGGAACTGTAGGACTGATCTTCTTTACTGTCGCAGTCCAGCCACAACAAGTCTATTATGGTGTCTTGGAACGGGAAAAGGTATGGAATTGAAATAAATGATAGACAGGGACTTAAAGATATATATATATATATATATATATATATATATATATGATACACACACACACACACACACACACACACACACACACAGATGGGTTCAGGAGGACGCCATGGCAAACAGTCTCTACTGTTCCTTAGTCGTAACCTGCCTGCTCCCAGAAACACATCCACTTTTGTTCATAGAAAAAAATGTGGTCCATCAGCAATTCAATTAAGTTTCCAAGGCAACTCAAAGACAACCCCCACCATACCATCCAAATCTACTTTACACAAATAAGAAACTAGCTTCCAGCCTCCTCCAGAGAACATGGGTGAGAATAACGAGAATCAGGTGTAGCTCTTTGTTAACTATGCAAATGAGGTGGGGTTCGGGCCCAGCACCTCTGTCCAGATTGCAAAAATACCCTGTTTATTTATTTGGTCCCCAACACTTTATTATCCAGATAAGCAAGAATGCCTAAAACAGACAGAGGCCACGGAACCTGCATTTACATATAGGTTGTTCTACTGTGGCCTCATAGTTATCAATTCAAACACTGAATCCCAGGAAACCTGAAACAAACCTTTCCTCAGAAGAAACTGCTTCCTGTTTAATATCTCTATGTCTAATACAGCATCTTCATCTATTGTTGATTGCCAGAGATTCAAGGAATACCTCATGTCTGTGTTATCTTTTTGTGTTTTCTTTATGGCAATCTTTTCCCCTCTATATGAGAGAAAATTTCATTTATCTTAAAGCAGTTGTTAACAACTTATGAATTGTCCATTCAATAATAATATTTTTTTAACTTTGTATTTTACATTTATATTTAGTATAAAGTGTGAAGATATTTTGGGGTTGTTTGTAAAAATTTCAGAGTTGGTATATTTAGTTTCTATGTTTAGTTACTTCAGAGAGATTCATGAGGGGGCAACATTATACAAGATTTTGGGGAAGGGGAAATTAGAGAAGTCACCGAGGACGATATGAGAAACTAGAATAATAAAAATCGATGTTCTCAATATTTCACCACTTATCTTTGTTGAACTAAATTGGGAATGTGATTTAAAACAAACACTCTCTTATCCTTTTACCCCACAAAAAACTGTCGCTAAGTGAGGAAATGCAGAGCACTGTGTCATGTTAAATGGCTTTAAGACTATATTAGCTTGTCACTTCAGCTGTGTGCAAAGATAACCACAGCATAAAAGTTGTCCCCCCAGGATGTCACACTGTTACCACTCTGAATCTCTCCTTCAGACACTGATGGAGATCAGAACTTCTGAGTCATTTGGCATTTGTTCATCTTACATTTCTTTTAAGGCAAACACATTTTTCATTATATTCAGAGTATAAGTCTTAAAATTACTTGTTTTATAAATGTCTTACTGGTAATTCATATTGTACAGGTACAGAGCAGAAACAAAATCTAGTTGAACATTCAGGTTCACCTTCTGCTGTCTGGCACGACTTAATAGTGACGTGTATTCTAAATTCTTGTCAGATGCTGCCTCACTGTGTTTTGAATGGGAGATCTGGGGCAGGGATAGGGTTGAGCAAAGGGAATTAAAATAATGAAAATTTACTTATATGCCAGATGGTTTATAATAACTATCTCATATTATCTTAATAGGTTAATGTTAGGTGGTATTACACCCATGTTATATGAAAAGGACTTAACTAAGATTAAGTAACTTTCTCAGTGTCATAAAACTGCAAAAAATAATTCTGAACTCACACATATACACTTGATAGTTTATCATGTTTAGAAGTCTGCTGTTCCTCCTTTTCCTCTGTTTTATCTTCCCCCTTCTCTGATTCTTCTTTCTTTTATTACGTATGTATGTTGTATAAAATCAATCAAAATTAGCCAATGTGCTCTGATAACCCTAGGAATCAAGGAGAGAAGAAAAATATACCTGAGACTTCTAAAAGTTCTAATTGAAATAATTTATTGACATGTTTTGATGGTTAGATTTGTATCATGCTACTTTATGTTTCACAAAGCTATTATTGTTGTTTTTATTAGCACACAGCAACTAATATGAAATGTAATTAGCAATTCTAGTCACTAATTATCTGATCAGTAGTAATTATTAGTTGGTTGGGTTTCCATGCTACATATGATCCAATGTTCTATTCAATGCTCTAGTATACAAACTCCATGTGATTTTGTTTATATTAATAAAATTATAGTGTTTGGGAAAAGTATATACTTTGACTTCAACATTTGAGTTCAGATTACTAATGGTGCCACCATAGGCTAGTTACCTAATTTTTCTGAGTCCCAATTACTTCATCTGTAAAACTGTAGAATACTAGTAATACCTGTTAAATTTTTTTAAAAGGTAAAATTATGATACTTATACAAATATAAAATGAACATGTGCCAAAGATTTTATTTATTCATTAATTATTGTGGAAACCAGAAGGATATCACAACAGGTTTAAGGGAAAATTGAAAATACCACACAGATATAGGTAATCAGGAATGTTTTAATAAATTTACACATAGGTATGACTGCTGATTTCTCCCATAAGTGAGTGGTGGAGAGCCAAGTGTCCCTCTACTGAAGTAATTCATTTGCATGTCTATGGTCAAGAATTATTTCCATTTTAATCAGATAGCTACAATTTACAGAGTTTTAAAAAGTTCAAAGTCATTGAAAGGCATAGATTTATTAGAATTAGATAACTATGAAGAATGTGCTCTAGAAAGTACTTTGTTTTCTATTTAAGACTTCTACTAATCATTTTTGGTACATATATGTATACTTATACATATACATATATATACACATGTACATGAATATGTGAATGATGTGATATATATTTATATTATGTATATATAATAACAATGATTAAAACATGAAATACAAATTTATACCAATTCATTCAGACTACTAATATGTTAAAGAAAAAAATTACTTTTGACACTTGTTAAAATGTACTAAGGCAAACTTTATTCAGGTAGCCTACTCTAGTGGGTTTTATAGTAGCGGAGAAAGATTGAGCTCAATACTGAATACAAGGACAAGTGGAGGTGACAGCAAATGGAAAATCACTAAGAGGAAACATCAGGGATAAGGAGAGATTCTGGCTAAATTGACTGAAGGCTGAAGGCAGGCCTTCAATATGATATATCCAGGGTGGAGGACAAGGAATTTGATCAGATGTCAAGGGTAGGAGATTTCTGCTAAACTAATCAAACAAAATTGTTGCTGGAGCTGGACTAAACAGGCAAAGGACAGAGCTCAAGAGCAAATCCTAGTCAAAAAGCAAACAGTGAGGAGGCTGACTAAATTTGATTAAGGGGAAAGTCTTTGTCAAATATTAAGATTCAGGCTGATTCGTTAGACTGTTTGCTGATGGAATATCAAATCTTTGGCTAAAAGTGGGTCTTAGAATTGTTGGAGAGGGAAACATTTTTTTCTTTAATCCTTCTAGGTTCTTCTAGTCTAAGAACTAAATAGACATAAAATTAATGAAAGAAGACCAAGTTTAGTTTCCTACAAACAGAAGTCTCATAAATATGAGACCTATAAAAATGACCAACGCAGGAAGTTTTTATAATTTTTAGACAAAGAAATCATAAATGTGTGAGAAATTGATAAGACAAAGAGGGTTTGGGTGCTGAATTAGTAAAGAAATAGCAAGATTTTTACACTGCTCACAAAAATGAGGGGATTAGGGAATGTGCAGATACTCCAGTATTTTCAGCCTTTTGTATAGTGCATCTTCACCAATGAAATAAAAGTTGTTTTTGCATCTCATTTGCATAATTAAACAACTTTCTCTGACTTGTTTGCTTTTCTGATGTTCTTGTTTAATAAAAAAATATCAAATGCTTCTTCAAGTAACTTTAATTCAAAATAATCAATATGTCACTTTGGCATATTTTGGGTAAGCCTGTCTGAGCCCCATTAAAATTATAAATCATCTTCTGAGGAAGATCTTATAAATAATCACATATAAAGTGGGCCATTGCTTTTTTCCATGGAATCACTGAAAATGTTAAAAGACTTGTTAGATTTTGACACCTTTGTCTTTTGCATGAACAAATTGACAACTTAGATTTATCAAGCTTATGGCATTTTTTAATAATCAAGAATTTTCTTTTTTTTGACTATAAATTGAAATAATGAAAGATAACTATGTGTCTCAAAATAAAAGCTTCCCCTCCACTGATCAAAACTCCAGAAGAGATCAGATGTGACACAACTGTCACACTAATTCTCTCTCCTAAAAATGGAAACAGATGTGGCATGGATTAGGAACTGAGGAAGCAACGCAGTGAGCAAAATATAGGCCCTGGGCTAAGATTATTCCTTGGGGATAAAAGGTGTGATTCAATTACTCAGTAAATATTTGGGCTGGGTTAGGTCTGTGTAACCCTACTTCCCTAGATCCATTCTCTGACCTTTTCTTCCCTAGTTGGAGACCTGGGGAGCTGATTCCCATGAACCACAGCATCTTAACTTCTTGCCCTCCGGTTTCTTGTTGGGTTGGTTAGTTGGAAATAGGGATCTTCTCCCCGCCCCTTTCCATATTGACTCTCTGTGTCCCTTTATGACTACATGTATAGTAACACTGTTCTCTTGCTTGCACTACAGACCTCGTGATAGTGGCATCTGACTATTGCCAGTCCTCAGGTCCCCAACTATTTCATTGCTCACACCTCTGAAAATAGTTCCAACATTTAAATCTCTTCATAATTCTAGCTGAATGTATTTTCTCTTTTTTCCCAAGATACTAATGAATTCAGAAAAGAGTAATAACAATAACCAATCACTGAGAAATAACTGTATTCTTGAAAGCTATGTAATATATTTATAATCATTTAAACCTTAAAGCACTATGAGGTAAATATTGCTATTGGCATTTAACAAACAAGGATACTGAGGCACAGAGAATGTCAATGATTCTCCTGTGACTAACCAAAGGAATATTGTTAATGATCATGCTGTATTTTATAATCAACTGAAGGTTCATAGTGCCTTTTTAAAGTATAGTTTCTGTTTCCTTGCATGATGTGTTTTTCTCTCCTAAATAGTCCTGAACTCCTATCATAAATTATTTTATATATCTTGAATGAGGGTCAAGTATGTGTTGTCCTACTGTCTTAGATTGCATAAATCAACTCATTTGTCTTACTTAAAATGTTTCAAGTTACAGAACTCATAACATTATCACATTTATTACGAGCTAAGAAATCATTAATCATAGGTAGTCATAAAGGCTAGAGAAATTAGCAATACAGTTTGGTGGAAATTGCGCTAATCATGTGTAATTTTGAAAATGTCATTACAAAAATGCTGCTTTTTCTCACTAGTACAACTCGATAAAACGGTGGTAGATAAAAAAGAGTAAACAAGATTGTTATTATTTATAACTAATTTCACCCAATTACACAGTACAGATATATTCCAGATCCTGTTCTTGGTAATTTATATATGCCACCTCATTTAACCTACCCTATGACCCTGCAAATGATATAAAACCATGTTTTTATATATATGGAAAACAAGAATCCCTAACATTTTCAAGGTCACATAACTAGTAGGTAGCAGAACTAGAATTCAGACAGCAGTTGCTCTGATTCCAAATATTACTGCTTCCCTTTGATGAAAGAAATAATCATAATAGACTCATATATAGGTTGATTAAATTATATTTAAATTATTTAATACCAATGTTTTGAGTTAGGTTTCTTTGAACTGTTTGTCCCATAGACACAGGCCAGTTTATGCGACTCTTCTTCCTTATCTTTCTCTCTTTTCCCTTCCCTTCCCTTCCCTTCCCTTCCCTTTCTTTCTTTCCTTTCTTTTTTTTTTTGTGGCCTATGGAATTGAGGGCTTTTCCCCAGAAAGAGCTTATAAAAACTTGCAATATGGATTATCAGTGGGAGGCATGCTGTTTTACAGGCTTGGATTTATGAACTATTGGTAGCTCCTTTCAATGTTAATATAAGAAAGAGGCCTCTGCTTAAAAGTAAAAATATAAAACACATTGGCTTTAAATGGAATCCTATATTTATTATGCAGGTCTCTATATGGTCTTTTATTTTGATTGTTCTAAAGTCTAAGACTTGCTGGTGGCAGTTTACAGCAGTGTGGCAATTGGGAGCAGTCAAATAAGCTGGAAGAAGCTGAGTGTCTCTGTTCTTTCCCATAAAATGTAAGTCAATTATAGTGTATTTCATCATATTTTCTTTCATATTCTTACTTTGTAATTAAAAACATACCCTTGTGCATACTATAAAAATTTCCTTCTTCGTATTTTGAAATGAATTTTCAAAAACTAACCTGTTTCCATGGCCACTAACAAATGAATGGCCAGAAAAAAAAATGTGCTCTTGGGGAAGGAATTTCCTAGAGCAGAGGATAATTCATAACCTTTATTTTAAAGCAATACCTAATACATCTATCAGGTTCTATCTAGGTTAAGTCGTATTTCTCTTCTTAATTTTCAGGCTGCTTCTGCTTATTTTTTCCCCCTCATTTCACCATTTTCAGCTGACTTCAAATGTGGGTGAATCCATTCTTGGCTTTGTACTTTCCCCCTTCTTAATGTTCTCATCATGACTACAAATATATAACAACACTGAATTCTAGGTCTTACCTATAAATGCTGGCTGTAGGTAGAGTCTTCTTTGCAATCAATATATCTAGAATGCCACACTTCTTTCTCCCTCTCCAGCCCTAGTTTGGTTCTGAATGCTTTGTTATTGATATCTTATTTTGATTTAGGCATTCAGACTTCAGAACTTGGAGCCAAATTTATTCCCTTTCTCTCATTTTCTCTCTCATATTGTGATTCACAGTTGTGTAAGTTCTTCATTATAGTGGTTCATCACCTGCCTTCCTCTCTTTGCTGTTTTTGTTCTAATTTAGGTATCCATCACCTGCCAATGGATACTAGCAACATAGTATATATAATATACTATAAAGAAGGCTTTTTTAAAATTACTATTTTGAATATTATTTAGAAATGGAAACCCTAATTATCTGATCATTCATGATGATAAATGACTTAGTTGATAATCTCTTACATGGTCTTTCTAGGTCCAGTCTAACTTTTCTTCCACTATTCTTGCACTGTCATAGAATTTTATGCATAATGTTCTCTAGTAATTGCCACAGAGTTTGCGGTGGTATATGTGTCTGGAGGGTGGCTTTAAACTTTCCTGACTACAATGAGTTGTTCAAAGGAAAAGCCATGTCTTAGTCACTGTTGCCTTTTCAGTATCAATCATGGTGTCTTGCATATAGTGGAGAACTCAAAAACAGGGTTTTTTAGTTGAATCTAAAAAGGTAGAATTGGACTGAATTTTCCAATAATAAATATTATCTCTCAGAGAAACTGAATAGGCTTTCTAGGCTATTTCCTGGTGTTCAATGCATAGGAAACCATGAGTATAAAATAGTACGTAGAGTCTAGGTTAAGAAAAGACCTTAATGCATAATTTAGTTTTGCTAATTTTTAGAGATAGCATTTTAGAGAGGTTTATCTGTTAGTGTTCTTTTAAATTTCCTAGAAGGAAAAAAAAAGAACTTTAGGAAGGTAAATGGGTATTGAAGTGATTCAGGTGTGAGGAGAGTATGGAGTTTCATAATGAAAGAAGAAATAGAGATGTATTAATAGAGAAAAGTTGAATCAAAGAAAGAAAAAAAATGTCAAAATTAGAAAAAATAAAAGTTGACTCTAAGACTCAAGGCAGCAGAAATTAAGCATAAGAAATTAGAGTTCTCTTTGTATCGGTGCTGAAACATTCACTGATTGCAGATGGAACCAACTCTTACTCAAGGATAAAAGATGAACTTTGGACCTTTGTAAGCCACCTAAGATCTGCTGCTCATGGGTTGCAACTCTTGAGAGAAGTTTGGACAGTGAAATTTGACGTATTTTCATCCAAATGCCTTCTTTCAGCTGTTTTCTCTCCCTTGGAAGAATAAAATAATTTAGAGCTTAGCACTTCTATTTTTCCAAATGCCACGGCAGTTTGAGAACAAAACTTTTGCATGAATTCTACTCTCAGAGTAGCTAGGAAATCACATCCTGTGATCTTTCAGACATTTAGAAATTATTGATTTTATATTGATAATCTTAAAATTTTTCAATGAATCTTTTCTAATATTGTCTATCCTTATTGAGTCTCTAGGTACAAAACCAGCTTAGAAGGATGATTGAGGGCCTGACCTGTGGTGGCGCAGTGGATAAAGTATCGGCCTGGAGTGCTAGGTTGCAGGTTCTAGACCCTGGGCTTGCCTGGTTAGGGCACATGTGGGAGTTGATGCTTCCTGCTCCCCCTCCCCCCTAAAATGAATAAAGCCTTAAGAAGGAAAGATGATTGAGAGCAATTCCAGAGGGTGAGTTTAAAGGGATTCATTCTTCAGGGTATTGTATAACTTTAAAGGATTTGTTAGAAAATAGTTTAAGAGCTATGATATGAGTAAAATGGGGCCAGAATATATTATTCTCATTACAACTTGGATTTCAGAGAAAATGCAATTTTGTTTATAACAAATCTGGTATTCCTTTTGGGGCTCATTAGTTGGGATTGGAAAAAGGAAGCAGTGAAGTAATTAAGTTAACATTTAGTGTAAAGCAAGTTTGATGTGGCCATTTATACAGCTCAGTTGGATAATTCTTCATACCTAGATTGCTATCCTGATTGCTTACTACTCTGCCTAAGACAGTGTTGCTTTTATGGGAGAGGCAAGGGAAAAGTAAGTAGTATGAAATATTTTATTATGCAGAGGACAGTGTCATTTTCATGAGCAATGCATAAGACCCAATCATCAGAAGGGTCCATGCTTGGTTTAATGCTCTACTGGTCCTAATTTGAACTTCTTAGTAATTTTTTCTTTGAGCTTGCGTTTTGGAAGCAAATTCCTATGGAACAATGGAACACATATGTTAGAAAAGGAAGATGCTCACAATCTGTTCTTCTGCCGCTGTTACTTGCTGCCCTATTCACACAGCATCTGCAACTATTCATGAGCACAGAGTTCTAGTGGACTTATATGTTTGTTTTGTAGATTGTATAATAAGTGATCACAAAACTAGTGGTTTACAAGCACACATTTTCATCTAGCAGTATCTGTAGATCAGGAGTCTAGGCATTGTTTAGTAGGGTTCTCTGTTTAGGGCACACAAGCTGGATTCATGGCAGCTGGCTGCATTCTCATTTGGAAGTTTGATGAAGAAAGGCTCTGCTTTCAAGCTCCCTCAGATTGTTGGCAGCATTCATTTTCAGTGATAGTAGAGTTCCTGGCAAGTGGCTTCTTCAAAGCCTCAAAGCAATGGAGAGAGAGAGTGGAAGAGAGAGAAGGAGAGAAAGAAGGAGACAAGAAGGAGAGAGGGAAGTGGTGGGGTAAGCGGACAGACACTCTCCTATTTCTTGGAGTTTCTGAAGAATCTAAACCTTATTTTGAAAGGCTTGTCTGATTAGGTCAGGCTGTCTAGGATAATCACCCTAAGTCAACTGATTCAGGGTATTAATCATATCTGCAAAGTTCCTTCTGTTTGTCATATAATGTAACTTAATCATGGGAGTGCTATTCCATCACACTCACAGGCCCCACCATATTCAAGTGAGGAAATTTTATAGGATGTATACAGTCAGGGGCAACTCATCATAATATTCTACCCATGATTCATGATATGTAGAAGTTCAGCAACACTCAAAGTGAGTGCAGGGTAAGCGTGTTACACTGACAGCTGAGAAAGCAGGCATGCTAACAGCCCCAGTTATTGTGGAAATAATTCACTGAGTTGATTCTCAGAAACACAAACAGCCAAGGAACACTACCATGTCTTTATTTTCTCCTGTTCCCTTCCTGCATTAACCAACCGCTTATATGGGAAATGGTAAGGGGAGAAAGATAGTGTAGCCCATAATTTCTTTTATTTTCAGTCTTTCTTTATTCATTAATAGGCCAGAGGTAAGAAAGTATTGGTAACTGTACATATATCAAAAATTTGTGTTTTCTGCAGATGTTTCACTGTTCTTCTGAGAATATAAGAAATATTCATATGCAAGCTATGTAAAAAATAATTCTGCAATTCTGTTAACTCCACATGTGAGTTAAACGTTCTTACATTTGCATTTAAGACTGTCATCGCACAATATAAAAATAATTGGTAAAATTTATGCTAATAATTTACATTTCACATTTTTCTTTACTTAGAATAACATTACATAGCAGATGAAAATGTCATGACAAATAGAGAGAGAACAGGGGAGGAAGGAGTAAGTTTAATATCTTAATACTTCTAACACTTTTTTTTTGCAGCATTTTGAAGCCCACATTTCTATTTTGCACTTGGCCTCCCAAGTTTTATAGCAATCTTGCACTTACACATTGGCTGCTGGGAGCTCTGCTAGCCAACAGAAACATTTGTGATTTGTAGACTGTTGGCCTATTTTTTTTTTTTTTTTTTTACTTGATTCACACTCTAACTAGGATTTCCTGGTTGAGCTTGCTTTAACTCAGCTTATTCTGATGTTATAAACTCTTGATTTTGGGCTGTGATTCTTTTCAGAGTTTAGAATCTCTCTCTACCTTTATTGGTATCTCTTCTCAGTTCTGTTTTATTATAACCCACTTAATTGTGTGTTCTTGGGCCAACACGATATAGCTTTCCCTCTGTGGCTTATAGTGTTTTTTAATATTTGATGAGTTAAGTGGCAAACATACATTTTTATGGTTGACTTTGTTATTTCTGGACTTTATTTCTCAGCATCTATATTAGAGAATAGTTAAATATCCTCAGAAATTCAACTAAAATTTTCACTGGGATTTTATTGAATTTATACATTAAATTTATACATTTGGAGTTACTGAATCTTCAAAAGAACATTCCAATCATCTTTTATGTATTAGAGAATGCATTTAAAAATATTAACATGTTTACATATAAGATTCAGTGGTAAGAATAGTAAGTTCTATTCTAAAGAATATTGGAAGACTTTTATTCTTTTAAGTTGGTAGGCAACCTGTAAAATTGCTCTTAATGTCTGCATTTTCCTAGATCATAAAAATCCTTGCTTTACTCAATCCACAGATATTCAAGATTAAATTAATTAGGATTGACTATAAAATCTTTGGTTAAATGATCATGTCACTAGTTGAAACGACAGATGGAATTATATTCTGATATAATAAAATGAAGAATGTATGTGAAGATTTTATTTTTTAATCAGGAATTTGTTGACATGAATGAAAAGAAATTTGAGTAGTTATTTTTGTGAAGATAGGTGTTTATAACCATTTCAGGATATGACTGGACTTCTAAATATACTTTGTTAATATTTTTGGAATGAATATATTTATTCTCTAATTTATACTGAATTTCTCTAACTAACACTTTATCTTTGAGACAGATTATTTTGGAAGCAATTGGTAGTTTTTCTTATATCAAGGCATTTAAAATTTGGTAGCTATTTTAGAGTAGAAACTTAAACATTGTATTCATTATGTTATTTTTCTCCCTAAGAAATCAATAAGCAAGGGACAGATTAAAAATTGTGGTATTATCTTGAGAATCAACTGATTTGAAAAGCTGACTAATGTTGTTATTACACATTCAGTATAAGAAATATTTCCAGACTTCATTACATGTCAAAACAGGGAGACACTAATCTTTAATCACCTACCACACATACAGGCTGTCATAGCAGCAAAAGATTAACTGTCATCAGTTAGTGTGATAGACCAGCATTATCTCTGTACCATTAACCTTCATAGAGGGTCGTGTTTGGTGCATTTTCTTGGTAGAAGGTCAGTGTCTTAATTGCTGTTGCCTCAGAGAGAACTCCTATTAGTGCCTGCATTTTATTTTTATCATTTGTTCAATGACCTTGGGATGTGGTCATCATTGGACATTATCAAATGATCAAGCATAAATGCTAATCTAATCTGCTTGGTTTTAATTTTTTTTTATCTCTATTTCTCACACTCTATTTTTTTCAAATTTTTGAATTAACTGTAGACTTGAGGTCTGAGGTATACAAAGTAGAATGTTGGGATCAAATAAAAAAACCCTCAGACTTCTTGCTTTTGAGTACTTGGTAAATATAATATGCATTGTATTTTTCTCTATTAAGAATGATCCCTTTGTGCATGGGTTGTTGAAGAATTATCAAGCTTGCTTGACCTGTGGTGGCGCAGTGGATAAAGCGTCGACCTGGAAATGCTGAGGTCGCCGGTTCGAAACCCTGGGCTTGCCTGGTCAAGGCACATATGGGAGTTGATGCTTCTAGCTCCTCCCCCCTGTCTCTCTCTCCTCTCTCTCTCTCTCTCTCTCCTCTCTAAAGTGAATAAAAAAAAAAAAAAAAGAATTATCAAGCTTAAGGAGCAAGAAGTGCTATATTCTATTGTAGTGGTCCCTCCTGAACTGTGGGTTTCTTAAGCTTCATTCCATAACTGAAAGAATTTCCTTGAAGTCCATTTAGGATCGAGGCATATTCAAGAAATTTTTGTATTGATTCCATGATCTTTTAACAAATTTGCTTTAGTTTACATAAAATCCCATTGAAAGAATAAGTGATATGTCTGGATAGCTTTGTATGTGATTTCAAGATGCTTATGGAAGTTTTTTTCTTATATGGAGTTAGCAGTCTTCTGAGAGGGTAAATAATTTGCATCTGTGTTCATATGTATTTCTTCTCCATATAACCATTATAAGTATTGAGTAATTTAACTTGTAGTTTAGTAATGATATTACATTTTTATGTTACCATTTAGAATATATAATGGCTTTTGTGAAGTAGCTTTTTTTTTCTACTTTATAATCATTTGCTCAGAAAAATTAAAACCTTCAGTTAAAATAGTATAAGGACAAACAGGGAAAAAAATTTTTTGTATTTATTCTGCATTGATAACATATAGAATGAGGAACACCATTGTAAGCATAAAGATGATATAAGGTGTGGTTCTTGATCTCCCAGTTTATAGTCCAAAGCTACATTAGAAAAATTTTTGTCTTTGATTTTTATTTATTTCTGATTATAAATGATTCCATTTTCTTGACATAATGACATAGTTTGTCAGAAGAAATGCAATGCATTTCAGAAGTACTTGGTTAGATTGGAAAACCCTATATCACTTGAAGATATTTATTGGAATTAGGCATGCTCATATTTTAGAATCTGAACAGAATTGTATTTGAATATTTTTGGTTGAGGAAATACACTCTCCTGTTTTGTACGTTGCCACTTCCAACTTTTATGTACTTCCTGGCTTTTTATTTCTGCCTTGCCCCTGTATCATTTGAGGTTGCTTCTCCCAGTTTAGACAGCAAATGTCAATAAAGAGTACAGTTATAGAAAGCTACTTAAGAGTTAAAAATAACATTTTAACTTTAAAGTAAAATAAAGATGAAGAGAACAAGTTATATTTTTTCAAATGTAATATACTATGGCTATAACAGTGGATTATGCCATGTTCATTCTGATTAAACATATCATTCATTCTGATGGTTGGGTCTATGCTGTACTTGTTGTTACATACTTTGAATATCAACCCTGATCAACACAATTCCAACGTGTGTGTGTGTGTGTCTGAATATATGAGTGTGAGTGTATGATAGCCATTTCTGTCTATTGCAAGCACCCTGCATGCCATGTTTCCTATGAGACAGAATCCTTTGACATCAGTAGGTTCCTTGTTTAACTTTGCTTTCTGCACTAATAAATAACTTTTGTTCAGGATGAAAAGAGATCAGTTAAGGAGAAAGAAGAATGTTAATCCTAGATAGAATAGTCTCACCATAATTGAAGAATAGTGAACAAAAATCTGGTCAATGAATTATAACCTCTTTTTAAAATTCATCCATCCATTTGATAATTAATTCTGATGGCATCTTACATAATCATCAGAGGCTTTCCCTGTAAAAGTATAATATGAAGGTAAATAAACCTCTTCTTTGAGCTTAACATCTATCTTTGGCTCACTGTTGAAAAACACGGTATAAGGAAAGAAACAGACAAGTGCCTAACCATTCAAGTTTGGTGAAGAAGCAAGTAAGATTAATAACACTGTTGTGTAATGAAGTAATTTTCAGATATGAAACTGTCCTTTATTCTTGAAAGAGCTCTTTAATACTATGGATTTACAAATATTTTCTTTTCTTTTTTATGAATAGAAAAATATTAAAATTCTCATTTGAGATCATTTCTAACTTTAGTCAAATTAAAGGGAGCAATTAATACAAAATATTGTTACTGAGAGAAGTTTGTTGTTGGAGTTATATTTCATCTGGTTCAGTTTCAAGAGTAAATTATGAAAATGGAGGGCTTCACTCTCCAAATGTGAAGCTGACCCATAAATAAGAGTCAGGGCTGATCCAAGAATGTCTCTAGAGAAGCCTCACCAAATATAAAAATCATTTTTGCAACTTCTAAAGTTGGTTGTTGTCACTTACAGAGCCTAACAAGCTAATAGAAACTCTTTGGGGAGCATAGGTCACATCTCTGGTCACACGTCATCAATTAACTCAGAAACTAAGTGCACAGCTGCCCTCTCTGGGGTGTGCTACCAAATTCTTTCACAGTTCTGATAAGGAGTTTAGGCGGTACTCCAATGAATGTTGCAATCATAAAAGCCTCTTTTCTTTTAACTTCCCTAAACCAAGGGATTAAGGCAAATTCAAGCATCACTTTAAATAATTTTATTCAAATAGTAGTACTATTGTAGAATGGATGTTAATGTAGAGAATTGGAAGTGGGTTCATTCAGTTGGCTATGTCCCTTGTGGGGATGAAAACATTTTCAGGCAGGGGCCAATAGTCTGCATCTAGATGCCATGGCAGTGCATGTGGCAGTCAGTAATTTCATTGGTCTGTACCTGACTTACAGGTCATGCTCCTAATATTTAATTGAAAGGGGAGAAAGTTATGTTTGATCTCTAGCAAGCTCCAGACCGACAGGATAGGTGCTTTGGTCATTTCTCCTCTGCCCACAGGTTTTGATCTTGGAATGGCTTTTTCTACTTCAACTACCATAAGTGGGAGATGTATGTTTTTCATCAACTCATTAACTTTTGGCTTCTTAGTGAGGTAAAATATAGCCACATTTAAAAATAGACATATTTTTTATTGTTATCAATTGCTAACAAATATAAACTATGCTTGTTTTCTTAAAATAATATATATATTCAACAGTAAAATCACTAAAATCAATGTAACAACTCAAAGCTCCCATCTACTATTCTCTTAAGGCATGATATTCACAAACAAAATATTTGCCACATAAACATACTTGACAACTGGCAACTCCCATTTCCTCTTTTCTGAAGGCAAAGGAATCATTAAAAAAAGTTTTAAAGAAAATCCATATATATTTATTTCCAGTCTAAGGATTGCCTTGAGTGCTGGAGAATGATAGCAGTTTGGATAAAGGAAGAGAAAAATGGGTATGTAAGAACCTGGGTTTTTCTGTTGTTTCAAATTTTGAAAAATTTGTGACAGCCCAGTATCATCCTTAGATCATTTTTTCTTCCTGTCTATTTCTTTCCTTGTAACATTGATTATTTTTGCTGCTGCCTGTGTTTCTTACCTTTTTAACATGATGTCTTAATATTTAATGTTGAGGTATTCTGTTGGAGAGATAGTATTCTTTTGGAGAGATTCTTTTGAAGCTTCAGCTTTAAAACCATCATTCATAGTTATAAGAAATCATATGGTTGCCTCAAAGATATCAAATAGAAAATAGATTTCATGTATGAAAGAAACGGGGCCAGTGACTTTTCTAGAGAACAAAAATGAAAAATTTCTTTTAAAAAATACTGAAAAAGAACCTAATAATTTAAAAGAAATATAGAGACTAGAAGTACAAGTGAAATACTCATATAATTCAAATCTGAGACTGATACAACATATAAGAATGTTGTTTCATCTTTTGTAGAACTTGTGTGCTTTAATTTCCGGAGACAGCAATTGAACCTAGGTTCTGCATGTAACTAAAGGTATTAATCACTATTAAGTTCAGTGTTTTATTTACATAACAAGTCACATGTATATCAATTATTGCTGTCCTGCTAAAAAAGGCTAATATTTCATATAAATAAAATGCCACATAATAAGACATTCAATCCTATGAAACAAAACTTTGACTTTTGAATGTATAATCATAGAAGGCCAGTGGGTGGTAATTCTCTTTATGATTCTATAAGGTAGCTAATTTATTATTTTCTCATGTACTTGATATTATAGGCCCCCTGTAGCACTTTTGGATCGTCATCATTTAATATATTTGTCAGACCATTAATATGAAAATGTCAAAGCTGTTGATACCTTTGTATCATTTGCTTAAGTAATTACACAGAAATAAACCACGTGTTTCTATCACTTTGGTGGGTATGTTATGCCTTCATAGCCCTAACACATTTTGGGTATATAGGTCTTTCTCTTCACCCAAAACTTTGTCATTGTTCTTTCAGACTTTAGCATTCATGTTAATGACTTATGATCACTCTGATCTCGCCAGTCTTTTGAGTCTTCTATTCTCAAGATCTTGATGTGTTCTTCATTCAGCATATAGAGCTTGTCACTAAGATTTGACTACCAAAGACTAGAAACACTGACATTTCATCCCTGTCTACTCTTATCTTTCTCCTACTTCCATTTCTTCCTCTTCAAGTGTATTATGACATCATGTCCCTCATCTCCCTGAATATTTACTTCTGTCATTATTTGCTTCTTTTGGTAAATTCTGAACTTAGTGGTCAAATACTGTATAATTATGGTCATTAAACACAAAATCACAATATATAGTTGCAGCTTAAACTTCTTTCCTGAGCCTCAAACATGTATTTCCAGTGTATCAAAAATAATTTCAAACCAAAGTTCTCTCATCTATCTTCTCTTTCTTGTATTCTCTCTTACGTTCAGTCACTCAAAATGGAAATCTTGCCATCACCATTTCTCCTACCTTTTTTAATTATCTTTTTTTCCACAATCTCTAAAACATTTTAATTGTACTTCCTCTGGATATATCTAGTTTATAGCTTCTTTTTAAAAATCTTCTCCTAGTATCGCCTAGTTAAGTATCTCATAATTCCTCATGTGAAAAATTGCAACAACTTTCCAGAATAGTCTGTTTCTCTTTTCTCTATACTCCAATACATCATCTCAGTCGTTTTACCCATTTTGTGTTTAAAGTCCTTTATTAGCTGCATACTATAATACGTATGTTGTCTAAACTTTGCTTGTAACATTGAAATTCATTGACTATATGATTTTTTATTTTCAGTTTTACATCTCAGTTTTCCTATTCTAAAAGTCTGCATTCTAGCCAACTGAAAATACTTTCCACCTCATGCACTTTTCTGTGTTTTCTATTGTCCAATTTTTGATGAATCTTTGTTCTTATTCTTGAATATACTTCTCCCATTATCATTACTTTAAAAAAGCTACCTACCTGTCAAATTCCACCTAATATTTTACCTCTTCATAAAGCTTTAGTTGGTGCAGCTAGAAGAAATAACATCTTTATCCTTGCCATTGAAATATTCTATTTGAACACACATGCCACATATCACTATACTTTTTTGGGATCTCAGATTTAACATACTTAAGCAGATATTTGTTGAGCATATACTATATGGCAGACACTGTGTTGAGGACTTGTAATATATCAATGAACAGGACAAAAAACCCTACCCTTCTGGGTAGAAGAGACAGATAATAACTAAAACAGCACTAACAAATAGCTACTTGGTATGTCAGAAGATGACAAGTGTTATGGAAAAGAAATGGGAGCATGGCAAATGGAATCAGGAGTTCTGGGGTGGTACTGGGGAGCAGGTTAAAGTTGAAATAGAATGGGTAAGATAGGCCTCATTGAGGATGTAATTTGAGCAAGACCATGAAGGAAATCAGGGGATTAGTCATGCGACAATCTGGGGAATGAACTTCTAGGAAAAGGGAACAGACAGTGCAAGGCCCTGGTTCAGGTAGTGCCTGGTTTATAACAAGGGGAAAGAAACAAGGAAATGAAGTCAGAGAAGTTGTAGATGCTGTCAGGGACATGACTTTTACTCTGAATATATTGGGGAGCTATTGGAGGATTTTGAGCAGAGGGGTGACATATAATATGACTTATGTATTGCAAAGATTATTTTAGCTGCTAGGTTGAAAACAGACAGTAGGGAAACAAAATGAAAAGCAGAAATCCATGCTAGAAATGATGCAGAATGGAACTAGAATGGTAGCAGTGTGTGAAGTCAGAAGTGGTCAGATTCTAGTTATGTTCTGAGGGCAGTTCTAATAGAACATACTGGTATGAAGGAAAGGAAAGAATTAATAATGACTTCGTAAGTTTTGACCTGAGCATTTGTGAGTATGGAATTGCAAGTTTGAGGGGTAAGATTAAGAGTTCAAATTTGGATATGGTAACTTTGAAGTATCTATTAGACAACCAAATGAAGCTATTGAGAGGATTATTGGATATACAAGATTGGAGTTCAGGAAAGAGATCTGAACTGGACACACACACACACACACACATAATATGCAGCATAAGTGAAATCACCAAAAAATGTGAGTATTTATAGAGTAGAGACCCCAGGGTTCTTCTACATTAAGGAATTTTTGCGAAGTTAAATAATTGTCAAAGGAAATAGAGAAGTTATCCCTGATGTTGGACGAAATCTAAGGGAGGATAATGTCTTCAATGCCAAGTGAATAAGTATATTGAGAAAGAGCAAGTTATTCACTCCATCAAATGTACCTGAGAGGTAACATAAGATGAAGATTAAGAATGAGTGCTGGAATTACTGACATGGAGGTTATGTGGAGCATAACAGGAGAATTGCCAAGTCCAAACTATAAAGATTTTGGGAAAAAAAGAAAATCCAAGACTTGAAATTCTTAAAAGGGAAAAATATTCTGAGTCTATAATCAGCTTTTCGTTAGATTAATAAAGTGAAGTAAATATTCAGAAATATTAAGATAGGGGATTTTAATGATGATGATGATGAATGGTGAATTTCAGAGGACATAGTAGAAGAGTTTTAGAAGTTGGATGGAGGTGTGGAAAAGAATTAGGGGATGTGACTACATCTCCTAGTAGAGATTAGAGAGTGGTGGATGATATTCTGGGAATCCGGCTCCTTATGATAACATTATAAAAGTCAAAAGGAAATAATGAGATTAGTCCTGCTAAATTACACAGATTGTGACAAGGGTCTGAGTTTTGGGTATAAAGAAATGTTGGACCCACAGATAGAAAGGTCAAGATGATATTTAAAGCTATTTTGAGATATGATGTTAGTCTCATCATCCAGATTTTCTGTTGACCTTTGGTAAAGGGTGTGAAAGATCGAGAGAAGGCACAGTCTTAATTCCAGTTTTAGCTGAATAACAAGCTTACATCAAATGTGGAGCCTCCACCTTAATGCCTTTCATGCGATTAACAACTCTGGGGAAATGGAGAGTCACTCTGTGCTCTTCACTCCTGATGACATCTGTGAAAGGCCTGGAGGTGTCCTGGTCAGAATAAATAGAGACCACATATGCTGAGTTTAGCCCTTTGTAGCCACCTGCTTCGATGAGCTGACAGCTCACATCTGCTTGCACAGGGCCCGAGGTGTCTCTTTGGAGTGGACTGATGCTGAGGAAAGGAGAAGCCAGGGGCAATAAGCCAGGTCAATAACAAAGCTGGCTACTGGGAAGAGAGGGTTATAAATAAAAACTCATGGAACTGAGTTCCCTGTATGAGGTCACAGTGGCTGTCAGCAACTACAGAACACCAGGGCCACTTGGGAGGAACAGAAGACAGTACTTGGCAAACACAATGCAGAAACATTGGTGGAAGCTCAGCATATGGCTGAAGACCATGATTCAGCAATTAGATAAGAATTAGTGAAACTAGAGTTATACTGTTAATATCAACTGCATTTATTATTACTAGACTAATAAAGCCTGGATAAATTTGTGTAACGTAGTAATAAAAGCAAATTTCTCCGCTCTGTTGGCTTATAAGCTTGGAGGGACAAGGCTTTGCTTATATTTCCCATTGCATATAGTTTAATGAATTTGTTGAATTGGTTACATAAAATGATAAGAAATACCTTCTTATGTCTAGCTCCAATATTGCAGATATGTTCCCAGTGTTCAGAAGTTTGCCATAACATTTTTAAGCCAGAGGGAAAGAAGTAAAGAAATCCAAGCTATATTTACGGGACAAGTAGCCTTACCAACCATTTCAGTTACTTTATTTCCATGGAAAGCAATTCTGATCATACAAGAAGTTTAAAATAAAGGTTATAGATTATGTTCTGACCCTAGTTTTATATATAAAAACCATATTTTCTACTATAATATGACCAACTCATAAACATGAGCTTAATGATAAAGATTTGACTTAAATTCCCATGGACCAGATAAAAATGGTGGATTTCCTTAAGAATTTCTTGCCAAGAGACCACATAAAAGTGACCAAGTCAAGAGGGCATAAGAGTGTAGAATAAATATTGATGAAAAAGAAAGTGCGTGCAAAGGGAGTCCAACACTTATTTAGAAATGTGAAGAAATGAGAAAAGGAGACAAAGAATGGAGGGAGTGGAGATGTTCTTTCCCTTTGGGTCTTGACTTAAATTTCAATTCTTACAAGGGTTTTCTTTGACTGTTCCATCTAAGTATGACCCCACTTTATTTTCTGGTGACTCAGACCATAGCCTTGCATCTGTAGGCTATATGTTTGTGATCTGTCTCCTTCACTAAGTGGAAAGTTTCATAAGGGCAGAAGCAGAGGTGGGATTCAGATAATTTAACAACTGGTTCTCTGCCTAAATGACTGTTTTAAGTATAAAAAAATAATATACCAAAAGGTAGTTTATTATTTCATGCATTCAGTACTTAATAAAGACAATAAAAGAGGTATACAAAACTAGATTATGTTATAAGAGTTTTAAAATATTAATGAAAAAATATTAAATAATACCTAAAAAAAATAATAAAACTTATTATGATATTTCTCTATTGCTTTTTGATTGGTGTCCTCACTTGCAATTTTTTTCACCTATGGACAAAATGAACATTACTATGGGTGCTTAGAATATGCTGTTGCACAGAAGAACATTAAAAAAGAATAAGGAATGTAAATTTGGAATTTCCACATTGGGCAGCTGCCCAGGCTCCCACGTTAGAGAGAACCTGGATTACAAATTCCATTTTAACAACTGGTTCGCCGAACTGAACAAATATAAGGTATCAGTTCTGCTGAACTGGTGTGAACCAGCTAAATCCCACCACTGGGAAGAAGCCATGCTGTGCATTATTCATTTGTCTTTACAAGCAAGCACAATGCCTAGTTCATAATAGGCATAAATATCGGTTGAATAAATGAATGGATGAATGAACAAATGAATGAAAGAGATGAAAGAATATATGTTATAAATTCATGATTTTTCATCTTGATATTGGATCATTGCAAAGGTAATCTCCAAAGGTAATTTGTTCAAATACAGTTATAACTCTCTGTCCCAGGAGCAAACACTTAATACTCTTGGCATTACACAACTATTGCTTATAGGCCATTTGTCAGAAAATTGCAGTTATTTATAGCATTTTGGGTATGAGAGATGATCTAATATCCTGTTGGTTATATAAAAGGAATAACCTTGGGTAAATAACCCTAATTTCAAATTTATGGTGACTCAAAAGTTTCTATAGTGTAGGCATTAATGTAGAAAATAAATTGTACTATAATTGGCAAGTTACACTAATCTACATTCCCCCAAAATAATTCCCTGAAAATCACAATTTCTAGAAGAGTAAATTGGCAAAATCTGGTCTCATGGAGTCTGCTATTGCTCCCATATGGTCTGGTTATTCTTATTATGGGATTGCATGTTTTATGAGTTGATGTGATAGCTACCCTGAATACTTTAGTTATTTACTGAGAAAGCCTGTGAGTTATCCATTTGTATCTGGGGGTGTGAACAATGTGTGGGTAGGGGCAGTGTCAGGTCAAATCTCTTTCCTCTCTTCAGCATTTTAAGCAGTTGAGGATATACTTGGGTTAGCCACGAGTCTCCACACATTGTATGTCTTCCTCACATTTTGACATCTTTCTTTCCTCTTGTAGAGTTGCATTTTTGTTCTATGATTAAGAGAAGCAAATATAGATTCTGCATTCAGGTAGCCTGATTGAAAACTCAGTTTCAGGGGCATCAAAAATTGCTGTTGGCTGGTTTAAACTTTTTTTTATATATATATTTATTAAAGGTCCCTCTCTTGGTCCTAAGAATATCCTGGGCTGGAGTATAATGTATTCCAACTATGGAGTTGTTACTCAAGAGATTGCTCTGTTTGCCATAATCTGGAAAGAAATCACTAATTAGTATTTAATTGTATTAGAGGCCCTGACAGATACATGCCAAGTACTTAGAAATACAATGCAAATTAATTACCAGCACTCATTTTTGATAAAGTCTTTTCAAGTAGGTTTCTAAATATTCATGACTTAGTGGTTTGTCTGACTGCTCCTAGGTGCCAGCATTGGTGGAAATCAGTGCTCACTGGCAATATATATGGACCACTGTTAGATGTCTTGATAATCATAATCAGAATCTCCATATCTCTCTCTTTCACACACACAAAACAAAATAAAATGTAAATGAAATGTTTAACTCTAAAATAAAGGAATAAAGTAGTACATGAAGTTTAAATCAGATTTCTACTAGCAAAATAAACCCTACAGTGTATTACATTTCATTAGTATTATAATATTAACCTTTACCTTCCTTGAATATACAAGATAAAAGCAGCGCTGATGAATAAGGAGGGCTGTTGTTATAATAAAAGTGATTTTGTGTGTGTGTGTGTGTGTGTGTGTGAAGGCATTTTCCTCCAACTGACACTGAGGACTTACTTATTCCCAGCTACAACCCGAACCTTTCTTTTTTTAAAAAAAATTTTTTTTCTATTGATTAATTTTTAGAGAGAGAGGAAAGGGGGAGGGAGAGAAAGGGAAAAGTTGATTTGTTATTCCACTTACATATGCATTCATTGGTGATTCTTGTATGTGCCCCAGTTGGGGACTGAACTAGTAACCTTGGTTTATCAGGATGACATTCTAACCAACTAGCTCTCTGGCCAAGGCCACAGCCCTGATCTTTTATTAATTTCTTTAGATTGGGAAAGAGTGATTCTGCAAAAATGTGGTAATCTTATTCTATTTTTCCTGTTAATTTCATTTTATATACAACAAAAAATATTTACCTTTCTTAACCATTACTCTGTTATAGGTCAATGATTTGTTTGCCTTGTGAAAATAACTTGTCTAGGCTCCTGGCTTTCTAAAGATTCACATTTTTTATTCAAGACACATCTTTCCTGTGCATATTTTCACACTATAAATTAAGCAGATATTACCTTTCATCATGATTTTCTTTCTCCTTGATGAGTAAGTAGGGCATTGGCAGAAATAATTTCATGAATCTTTTATTTTTTGTTTTGCTTTTACCCAGAGCAAATATAGGTAGTAGGCTTCAAAAGAGCAGAATTCATGCCCATTTTACTATGCATCTATCCCAATGGCTTGCACATGCTTGGTGGTCAGTTAATATTTATTCAATGAATGGAGGATCTGGTGGTTCTAAAAGTCACAGATTTAACCCACAGTCATATTCTATATGCTAGTCTTTGATTTCTATTTTCTAAATAAGAATAAATTTTTTTCTTAAAGCATTCCACATGAGTTCTTTTCTATTCCACTATGGATAAAGAAAACCAAGCTCACATATGGATAAGAATGTTGAATGGTTTGATAGCTCATTTGTTAGCTTAATTCTTGACTCAGAAAATTGTTACAATTCCATGAGTCTTCACAATCATTCAATAGTGAGATTTACCTACAGATTTATAAAGCCTATTGTGCAGGTATGTTTTTTGGCAAGAGTTGGAGGGACAATAACAGAAACTAACATTAATATTATGTAATAAAATCTAACTCTTGATGATGGTAAAGGCAATGCATGGGTCATACAAAATAAAGGTGCTATATTGAAATTAAAAAATTCAAAGTAAGTGGGCATATTTATTTAGACTCTTAAACTCTTCATAGGGACTATGACCCAGGTCAATTGTATAAAAAGTTCACAGGAAGAAAAAAACAAAGGGATTTGTGAACTTTTGCCTTGATTTACACTTCTCCTTGAAAAGGGGGAGGTGATGGCAGTGCTATCTTAGTAGGACAACTCAGAGAAAATGTAAGATGTATCTGCTTATCTAGTGAGAGGCTACTGCTCTTAGTAGGTGGCAGCAGGGCACAGAAAGAGAACATAGGATGGTTTGAAATATAGCCCACTCCTAGAGGTCCTTGTGCAAAGAATACATACCTCCTGTGCACCGAGGGTGGACCTCGCAGGAAAGACAGAACTGATGGAGCCTTTGTGTGTTTCTTACAAAGAGAGCCTCCAAGAGTATTCCAAGAGGGAGTTCTGTGTGACATGGATTATAATTATCAGGACTACTGGGAATTTAGGAGGTAAAGGGGGAAGGGATACCAAAAGTATGTGGCAGCCAGAGGGACTAAGCATGGGGTGAGCAGTGTTTCTCTGGAAAGTTCACAGAGGTTCTGATAAGATAGGTCAGAATCAGTAGATGGGTTCATTGCAAAATGAAACCTGTACCCACTCTATATGACTGCTTTTGACCCCATGCCCTGTTTCTTCCCGATTTCAACCCAGGGACATCAGGAACTACAGTTAGCAGAGGAGGAGACATGGTCATTAGAGAAGATGATGTGCCCTTTTGCTTTTATCCCTTTCCATTTACAAGTGGCTACTCTTTCCTAGTAGCCTCAAAGAGAAGTTGAATTTGGGTCCTGAAAATTTAAATGAGAGAACTGAGATGATTTTTGGATTTTAAAGTCATTGGAGGACATTTTATACTTTAGATGAAAACAAGTATTTATGGGACTTACTAGAGAAAGAATTCATCCAAGGGCAAGAGTAATTTTTTCTTCATTGAATAAATTTTTTTTTTTTTTCATTTTTCTGAAGCTGGAAACAGGGAGAGACAGTCAGACAGACTCCCGCATGCGCCCGACTGGGATCCACCTGGCACGCCCACCAGGGGGCGACGCTCTTCCCACCAGGGGGCAATGCTCTGCCCATCCTGGGCGTCGCCATGTTGCGACCAGAGCCACTCTAGCACCTGGGGCAGAGGCCAAGGAGCCATCCCCAGCGCCCGGGCCATCTTTGCTCCAATGGAGCCTTGGCTGCAGGAGGGGAAGAGAGAGACAGAGAGGAAGGAGAGGGGGAGGGGTGGAGAAGCAGATGGGCGCTTCTCCTGTGTGCCCTGGCCGGGAATCGAACCCGGGTCCTCCGCACGCTAGGCCGATGCTCTACCGCTGATCCAACCGGCCAGGGCCTTCATTGAATAAATTTTAAAGGGACAATGGGAGACAAATAAAGATGTATTTTTATTATATCCCACAAAAAATGCTAGGTAAGTTTATGTTATACTTGTATCAGTGGAAAAAAGGAGAATTTATTAAAATGGTTTCTTATTAGAACTCAATGTCAGGAAACGTAGATGCATTTCACACAGGGAAATTACTAAGAGTTGGAAAGCTATCAATAACCTTGTTTACTCTTTCCCAAATCATCTCTGTTTCTCTGCATATTATCTTTACTTTCTTCTCTCTGTAGATCAACTTCTTCTGCTTTTCCAGGTGACAGCTGCAGGCATTTGTAAAGGTCACATAAATTCAGGTACTTAAGAAATTAACTGGTACCTCTAGGTTCCATTTCTAATCTCTGGTAAAGAGAGCATTTTCTGGGCTTATCTTGACTTGTATATCTACCCTGTGGTACAAGGGTATGTGATTCTACCATGACTGCAGTGTCTCATCACTGGGTGTGAACAAGTTCTCTGAAATAGGGCATTGGTTGCCAGGAATTCCATCTTTATTTACTACAAAGACATGCAATTTTGAGGCTGCAGGGAGAATGTGGGAGCTCAGATACTGACAATTTATCTGGGCTATGAGTATTGAGCTTTGCAGATTGAGATAACCTAAAAAATTTCAGTGGTTAATGAATGTTTTATAATATTTTATGCTAATTAACCATCTTAATAAAAATTCCTGAGAGATGTACTTGTTCTATATATCAGATATCTCTGAGATTTCTGGGAAGGGGTAACACCAACTAGTATTATTTGAAAAAATTCACACAGATTCGCATGGGTTGATGCCTAAACTTAGTCAATTTGATCATCTTGCTGCATTTTCTTAGTATAGCTTTCTGTTCTCGCTTGTAACTATTTTGAGCTGTGGAGACAGAGTTTAGTGTTTGGGAGAGCCAACATGGTTAGAGTCCTCAGGGGGGAGTACTTGAGAGGAGAGAACTGTGCACATAGAGAGAGACCGCTCCAAATACCTGTGAGTCCCCTGGACTTTAGATGGCTACTCGAGGCTGGAGAAAGAACAACAGAAGGGAACAATCAAAACAATCCCCTGAATTCAAAGAACTGATATTTCTACCAGCCAAATGGAGGGTGGTAGTCAGGTACTCAGAGGGTATTTATTTTCTTATTAGCCAGGTGTTGGGCAGATAAAATGTATTATGCTCACTTTGTTAAAGGTGGTGCTGCCCACGTGAGGCCGTCACCCAGGTGATATTAATGTGTGTTGGGGATCCTTGTAGCCTGGGGCTTGGTTTTGGGATTAAGCCTTTCCCACCCTTTTTGATGTGGGGTGGTACAATCCAATCATGCCTCAGAGAAGTGACTTTGTATTAGAGACTTCCCTATTTCATATATTGGATTAGAGGTTTGGATTTCTACACTATAAAATGGGGACAAAATGGGAGTTTGGGCTCTTAGTTCCTGAGATTAGCATTAGAGAGGAGAGTAGAGAAAGGCCATGTGGAGGAGGCCAGGAGAAGCAGCCAAAATGGTGGAGTGCTGAGTGAGATGCCAGTTTGTGTAGAGTTTGTATCTGGGATAAGGAAGGAGATGGGGAACAGAGGTGAATAAGGCTGGTGAGCTAGAAACCTTTGATTCTAGGAAACTCGGATAAGTCAGTGGCTTTGTGAGCACTGAATGTGACTGGGTTTTGGAGCCCAGTGTGTATTTTTACTTGCCCGCCGGGTGCAAGCTAGAATTAAAGACTATGGCCCACCAGTTTGTGGCTCTGTTGTTTCTTTACCGACTGTCCGAATCCAATGCGAACCTGCATGGGCCAGAAGGCTGCTTTGATGTTGGCCCTGGCTCTGGCTCCTGGCTTTACACCAGGCAAAATTAAGCTTTAGACTAAAGGCTGCTTTAGTTTCTCCCAGTAAAGTTTAAAAGAAATCCTTATGAAAATCAAAACATTTTCAAGTAATTTAATTGCATCCCAGATTAGAAATTCAGAATACTTTTAAAAAGTAGTGAACTTGATAAGGAAAAATTTACAACTCCACCTTGATTCTCATTTGGATAATTGCATACCCCTTGTTTCTGAAGTATTACATTCTGGCTTTTATTATTTTAAGATGGCAACACTCCTATTACAATTCAGTTGGCCAGTACTGTACAGCATCTCCTACAATCATCCCTGTCTTAGAAAGAATAGCCACCTGTAAATTTTCACCATTTCTCGTGCTTCTTTCACCAACATATTCCCCATTGCTTCAGTAAAGAATGTTGTCTTTCGCCCTGGCCGGTTGGCTCAGTGGTAGAGCGTCGGCCTGGCGTGTAGAGGTCCCGGGTTTGATTCCCGGCCAGTGCACACAGGAGAAGCACCCATCTGCTTCTCCACCCTCCCCCTCTCCTTCCTCTCTGTCTTTCTCTTTCTCTCCCTCAGCGAGGCTCCATTGGAGCAAAGATGGCCCGGGCGCTGGGGATGGCTCCTTGGCCTCTACCCCAGGTGTTAGAGTGGCTCTGGTCGCGACAGAGCAACCCCCCGGAGGGGCAGAGCATCGCCTCCTGGTGAGCAGAGCATCGCCCCCTGGTGGGTGTGCTGGGTGGATCCCGGTTGGGCGCATGCGGGAGTCTGTCTGACTGTCTCTCCCCGTTTCCAGCTTCAGAAAAATACAAAAAAAAAAAAAAAAAAGAATGTTGTCTTTCATGTCCATCCATGGAGCACAGTGGGCCACTGAATAATGTTTATTTCCCCCTTGTAATGGAATGTCCCCATGCATATTGCCGTTCCTGATCACTTTGATTCCTTTCCACTATCACAGGTATTTAATTCACTTAGCTTGAGCCATTGCTTTTCCCAGGCTTCTTAGAGCCATCCTAGTAATGTTAGCATCATCTCCAAGGGTTCTTGTTGGATTATTAAGTCCTGAGTCATGGGAGAGTGTTCCTGCTCCTGGACCTTGAATGCCAGGCTCTTGAGTTTCAATGTCATAGAAAACTGACAGAGAGAGTTTATTGAAAAGCGTTTGTGGGCCCTGGCCGGTTGGCTCAGCGGTAGAGCGTCGACCTAGCGTGCGGAGGACCCTGGTTCGATTCCCGGCCAGGGCACACAGGAGAAGCGCCCATTTGCTTCTCCACCCCCACCCCCTCCTTCCTCTCTGTCTCTCTCTTCCCCTCCCGCAGCCAAGGCTCCATTGGAGCAAAGATGGCCCGGGCGCTGGGGATGGCTCTGTGGCCTCTGCCTCAGGTGCTAGAGTGGCTCTGGTTGCAACATGGCGACGCCCAGGATGGGCAGAGCATCGCCCCCTGGTGGGCAGAGCTTCGCCCCTGGTGGGCGTGCCGGGTGGATCCCGGTCGGGCACATGCGGGAGTCTGTCTGACTGTCTCTCCCTGTTTCCAGCTTCAGAAAAATGAAAAAAAAAAAAAAAAGAAAAAAAAAGAAAAGCGTTTGTGCACAAGAGAGTCAACCAGGAAAGAGAAGTCGAGCTCCCCAAGGGGATTTTGTGGTTGGCTTGGTGGCTTATTTAGGGGACTTTGGGTGGGGATAGGGCTTAGAATGAGGATGAGGTCAGTTGTCCTATGATCATCATCTGGTGGCCGGTCATCCCGGGTAGTCACAAGATGTTTTTCATGGTCAGTGGACCACTCAAAGGGCGTGTAAAATAATGCTTGTGCAAACACTCTGGTTACCATTTAATTGACATAACTATTTTGCAGAACATGATGTTAAGAAAGGATGTTATCATCATACATTCTTTCCTTTAAGGATGTGGTTAGGTTAATTTCAACTATAAAATTATACGGAAAGCAAAGAGTCATATCAGGTCTTTAAGATGGAGTCCTTTTAGTCAAGATAAAGTCCAGTGTTACCCCTATACTGTCTCATCCCCATATTGATAAAGTTGATAAACCTCCCTTATCCAACTTCATGCTGCATTCTCCTTGACCCAGCGCCCTCAGAGTATTTGGCACCCAGCCCTATACTTCCTCTCCTGGCTTCTGCTGAGTCACATTTACCAGGGCCTGCAGCAGCTTTTGCCTGTCTTGTCTCTCCTAGGAGGCCCCAAACTTTCTTGTCTGGGTTATGCTGTGATTTGACCCTAGTTATTAATCCTGTAGCAAGGACTAGTGGTGGGGGAGAATTTGAATGGGTGTGTCTTTCAAGGTTCTGCATCATCTTCAAGCAAGGTCAGAGTTCTAAGCTTTAAGAAGAGTAATCCTCTTCTATAGGACTAGAGAGTTGAGTAGGATCTGAGGGGTCAAGTTCTCAAGGGTCTTAGCTCAGATGTCCCCACTGCAAGTCTCAGGGTTCCAACTTGAGTAGCATACCTGCTGGGGCTGAGAATTCACTTTCTTTTAGCTGGACCTCTGCTTCCCTTATAATTCACTGTTGGACCTGATTGTAAGCTTTTTCTCCCCTCTGTCTGCAGTAGATGAGAATCTTTTGATATGTTTCCAAGGAAGCCTCTGATTTTTATGTTTAGCTCTAAACTTGAGATTAATCCTCCTAAGAGTGTCATTGAGTTTTACAGTGCATAGTAGTAGCCAGCAAAAGTTGTCTGATTCTATAGTTCTTATAATTGCTTTTCCTCCTAAGCCTCTTAAATACCTAAGACACTGTACCTGCTGGTGCTTTCTGACTGACGTCTCATCCCAATTTATCATAGGTAACAGTTTTAATAATTGTACCACTACCATACACTGGGAATTACAACTATTTCAGCTATCACCAATAAAGAGACCCTCATTATTAGCTTCTCCAAATACCATTTTATAATTTCTTCCTAGGACTGCTTGTGCTACCAGCTATCTTCCCCTGGCTTCCCTGAAACACAGACCTGGAATGGAGGGGTGCTCGTAGCAGGATACTGGGGAATAATACTCCTGGACACAATACATTACCTGTGAGGGTGTGAGAGAAGCAGGATTGCCCCGGGGGAGAAGTTGCAGCTGTATTGTAGTTCCCTTAGGCTTCATTACAATTCTTAGCTTGCTCTAGACCTGCAGGGGATTTTCAGAGTTGTCCCAAACTGAGGCAAGTGGGCCAAATGAATCTTTGTATGTCTACAGTCATCAGTACTTCGGGGTAAATTACTCCTTTGGAAGAAGTGTTTGTTGCCAGTCACATCCCTGCACCTGAGGATAATTGCATGGGAGGGACTCAGCTGTGAGCTATCTGCAGCCAGCACTCCCACCAGCTGCAAGCGAGAGTACAACCGCGAGAATAAAGCCGCGAGATCTGGAAAGCGCAGCACAGCACAGCACAGCCTTACTCCAGGCTTGTGCATACTATTACAGTTTATGAGAAAATTTACCATATATATATTATTTTCAAAGAGTACAGATCAGAAGTGGAATTATTTAATAATATGCCCTAAAAGCACCTTAAAATCACACTAAGTTCAACGCTCTAGGTTTTCAGTGGAAGAATGGGAGGTGCTGGTAAGTCAAGTGTTCTGCTCAGGGGAGCCACTGGGGCTGATTCTGGGTCTAGAGTTCAAGTCCTCTGCCTTCACCCCAGTGTTCTTTCTTAGAGCCTCTGAGCTGTAGAGAACTATAGTATTGTAGGGTGTTTTTCATAGTTGAGAGTTTTAGAATCTCTTTACAATTTAGAGAAGATGTTAGCCCATCATTACTGCTTGCCTCAAAACAAAATTCCTTCCTGATCCCGCATTTTCTAAAGGTATTGCTGCTTTTTGTAGGACTAGGATATTAAATAGATTAAGGTTTTGAGTTCCAGGAAGAAATAGGTGGTCATACATTATGTACTTTTCTTGTTGAAAAATATTTTGATAAAGTTAATTTTTTGTTACCTTTATTTAATAACAAGAATTGCCTGGGTAAAAGTGAATGCTCTACAGTAAATGGCCTCAAATCTGTTTTTTTTTTTTTTTTTTTAACTTTTGTTTTTTTAATTTTTTATTGAATTTATTGGGGTGGCATTGGTTAATAAAATTATATAGGGTTTAGATGTACAATTCTAAAATACATTATTTGTATGTTATATTGTGTGTTCACCACCCTGAGTCGTCTCCTTCCATCACCATTTATCCTTCCTTTGCTCTCCTCCTCTACCCCCCTTCCCTCTGGTGGTCACCATACTATTGTCTATGTCTGTAGGGAAGATAAAATATATTATGCTCACTTTGTTAAAGATGGCGCTGCCCATGTGGAAGCCGTCGTCCAGGTGATATTAATGTGTGTTGAGGGAGGCTGTGGGCAGGCAGGATCGTTGTAGCCTGGGGCTTGCTTGGTTTTGGGATTAAGCCTTTTCCACCCTTTTTGATGTGGGGTGGTACAATCCAATCATGCCTCAGATAAGTGACTTTGTATTAGAGACTTCCCAATTTGTATATTGGATTAAAGGTTTTGAATCTACACTATAAAATGGGGGCAGAACGGGAGCTTGCTCTCTTGGTTCCTGAGATTATCATTAGAGGAGAGAGCAGAGAGGAGAGCAGAGAAAGGCCACGTGGAAGAGGCCAGGAAAAGCAGCCAAGATAGCGGAGTGTTGAGTGAGAAGCCAGTTTGTGCAGTTTGTGCAGGGAGAAGGAAGGAGATGGGGAACAGAGGTGAATAAGTCTGGTGAGCTAGAAACCTTTGATTCTAGGAAACTCGGATAAGTCAGTAGCTTTGTGAGCACTGAATATGAGTGGGTTTTGGAGCCCAGTGTGCGTTTTTACTTGCCCGCCGGGTGCAAGCTAGGATTAAAGATAATGGCCCACCATTTTGTGGCTCCGTTGTTTCTTTACCAACTGTCCAAATCTAATGCGAACCTGCATGGGCCAGGTGGCTGTGATGGTGACCCTGGCTTCTGGCTTTACAATGTCTATGAGTGTATTTTAAATTTTATTTTTTTGCTTAATCCCTTCACCTTTTTCACTGAGCTTCCCTAACTCCCACTCTCTGACAGCTGTCAGTCTGTTTTCTATCAGTTTATTTGTTTTGTTAGTTTATTTTGTTCATTAGATTCCACATATGGTGAAAAATATATATTGGTAGTAATTGTTTTTCTCTGACTGGCTTATTTCACTTAGCCTAATGCTCTCCAAGTCAATCATGCTGTCACAAAGGATAAGATTTCCTTCTTTTTTTTACGGCCAAGTAGTGTTCCATTGTGTAAATGCACCACAGCATTTTAATCCACTCCTCTACTAATGGACACTTGTTCTGCTTCCAAATCTTGGCTATCATAAATAACTCTGCAATGAGCGTAAGGGTGCATATATTCTTTGAATTTAGTGTTTCAAGTTCTTCTTGAATTGCTGGGTCATAGGGCAATTTCTATTTAACTTTTTTGAGGTAATTACATATTGATTTTTACAATGGTTACACCAATTTGCATTCCCACCTACAGTGCACAATGGTTTCCTTTTCTTTACATTCTTCCCAATGCTTGTTGTTTGTTGATTTATTGACAATAGCCATTCTGGCAGGTGTGAGGTGATATTTCATTGTGGTTTTAATTTGCATTTCTCTTGACAATTAGTGATGTTGAGCATCTTTTTATATGTCTATTGGCCATCTGCATGTCCTCTTTGGAGAAATGTCCATTCAGATTCCTTGCCCATATTTTTCTTTTTGTATTTTTCTGAAGCTGGAAACGGGGAGAGACAGACAGACAGACTCCCGCATGCGCCCAACCAGGATCCACCCGGCACGCCCAGCAGGGGGCGACGCTCTGCCCACCAGGGGCGATGCTCTGCCCATCCTGGGCATCGCTATGTTGCGACCAGAGCCACTCTAGCGCCTGAGGCAGAGGCCACAGAGCCATCCCCAGCGCCCGGGCCATCTTTGCTCCAATGGATCCTTGGCTGCGGGAGGGGAAGAGAGAGACAGAGAAGAAGGAGAGTGGGAGGGGTGGAGAAGCAGATGGGCGCTTCTCCTGTGTGCCCTGGCCGGGAATCGAACCAGGGACTTCTGCATACCAGGCCCACACTCTACCACTGAGCCAACCGGCCAGGGCCCCTTACCCATTTTTAATTGGATTGTTTATTTACTTTTTTTTGTGTGTGCTGAGTTGTATAAATTTTTTATAAATTTAGGCTATTACCCCTATTATCAGATATATCATTGATGAATATGTCCTCCCATTCATTGGGTTGTCTTTTCATTTTGTTTAGTGGTTTTGTTCTCTGTGCAAAAACGTTTTAGTTTGATGTGATCCTATTTGTTTATTTTTTTTTTGTCTCCTTTGCCAGAGGTGATATCATAAAAAATATTGCTACAAGAAATGTCTGAGATTTTACTGCATAATTTTCCTATACTGTCCCAAGGTTGGGCACTAAGCATGTTCCTTCCATAAAAATACTATTTGTGTGAACTACAGGCTATTTGGAATCTATTAGCTGTCAAAACAGGGAATTTTTCTGTGAATTGGGAAGGCTTCTGATGTTTGACTTCCTTTTCCATTATTCCTCATATTAGTTTGATCTTTTCCAAAGTTGAATTCTCTCTGATATGCAATGTCTGCTTCTGGGCTGAAGTATTTCCAGAAATACAGGTATATCTTGGATATTCTGGTTTTGGTTCCAGACATCTGTAATTAAGTGAGTATAGCAATAAAGTGAGTTGTAATTATTTTGCTGATGGAGTATTTTTTAAAGATCAAACAAAAAACCAAAACAACAACAACAAAAAGCACAACACCTGTGAAGCATAATAAATCAAAGAACACTTAAACGAGGTATGCCTGCAAATTATTTTCAATTTGATTATTAAGTTCAGTAGTCTTTTAGTAAGCATTTATAATATGGTAAGTGTTGGGTCACATGTTGGGATACAAAAGTGTTCAAGATGTAATATCTGCCCTTAAGGAACTTGGTCTGATTGGGATGAAATAAAGACCTAGAGAAATGATCAAATATAAAGTAATGTATGTTTTTTAAAAAATGGGCACAGGCTGTAAGTTTTTTATGTAACTGAGGCCTTAGACCAAAAATCATGGTATTGTCTTCCTTTAGTACTTGTATGGAGTGGTCATCTAGTTCTAATTAAGAAGAAGTGATTTATCATGCTAGCTTGCAAATACTGTGGACCATGAAGGATAGGGATAAAAAAAATTAATTTTTGTGCAGTGCTATGGGAATCGAGGAGCAGGGGGTTGAGTAGAGCACGCACATGGCAGAGTTAAGTTTTCAGAGGTGAGGGGAAACAAATTAAACCAATAAATAACACCTGCTTTAGATGGAAGCCAGGAGCCCTGGGAATCATCTAAAAGTGAAAAGCCTGGGAATAAAGGATAAACTTGCCTATGTTACAGTTTTGCCTGAGGCTGGCCCTACTTAGTTTAATTTGACACTTTCCTGGAATCTATGATATGTAACATTACCTAAATCACCCTTGGACTTTGGAGTAAATGCTAATGTCCTGTTAAAGTTATTACTGCTTCATGTTTAGTATGCATTTCTATAGGGACTGCTTTTAATTAGGATAGTGTTTCAGTTTGCCTATCAAATAGACATAAAATAACCAGCTATTATAGTATTTACACTAATGTTTGAATTATTATCAAATGTCAACTATACTTCCCAGGAAATCCCAGACTAATATTTTGTATTTTCAAGTAAAATAGTTCTTTAGAATGCATTATTCATAGCCGACTATATATGGGGTTGTGTTTGCTTTAGTCAGAACAGGTAATTTCCTGTGATTTATTTTCTTAGAAGGAAGGTAGGGGTGAGGAAAAGAAAGGTGAGAGAGAGGCAGATCTGCATCTTCCACCATGTATGTGCTAATTACTTTGCAGACTCATCTTTATTATTTTTTCTTTTTCCCAAGTTTTTTATTTTGAAAAGAGTACTTGAATACTTTTTCCTAGTTTTCCAAATTGTTAACATTTTGGACATTTACTTCATGCACAGAACTTGTTCTTTTCTCTCTCCTCAGATTCAAAAGACATCTATTATATATTACTATCATTATTTTTGCTGTAAACAACTGAGTAATTAAAAAAATAATATGCATACATGTAAATAATGATTTCAAAAGACTTTTTATTATTTTATGAATTAATATATTCAAAGTATAGGTATATATTCTATAGAACCAAAAGAACACAAGGTACCATGGAGTATTGGGGTTACATGGAACTTCAGATATAATTTCATTCTTTTCTCAAGCATTTGGACCCACATACAGTACCATTTAGAATTTTAGAATGAATGAAACAAATACACATCTCTACAAATCAAAAGTTTAATCTGATGAGACTACTCTAATTAGGAAATGTTTTGAAATGTTTATTCTTTAATACATATCTACATTTTCTTTTTTCTTCATTTTACACCAATTTTTGTTGAATAATAATATTTAAAATATATTAAATATGAAGGTGAACTCTACTACATGTAAAAGAATGTTTATTATAGTAGGGTCTGTAGAAGCAAAAATCTGTAAACAACCTAGATGCCATTTAATAAAGGACAGGTGAAATAAACTATAGCTTTCCCAGGGAATATTATGTAACCATTCAAGAACAAGGGGGAATTTGTGAGATGATCTCCAGGAGGTATTGTGTGAAAAAGCCCAGACTTGGAAAAGCCTTTTTTTTTTTTTCATTTTTCTGAAGCTGGAAACAGGGAGAGACAGTCAGACAGACTCCCGCATGCGCCCAACCGGGATCCACCCGACACTCCCACCAGGGGCGACGCTCTGCCCACCAGGGGGCGATGTTCTGCCCATCCTGCGCGTCGCCATGTTGCGACCAGAGCCACTCTAGCGCCTGAGGCAGAGGCCACAGAGCCATCCCCAGCGCCCGGGCCATCTTTGCTCCAATGGAGCCTCGGCTGCGGGAGGGGAAGAGAGAGACAGAGAGGAAAGTGCGGCGGAGGGGTGGAGAAGCAAATGGGCGCTTCTCCTGTGTGCCCTGGCCGGGAATCGAACCTGGGTCCTCCGCACGCTAGGCCGACGCTCCACCGCTGAGCCAACTGGCCAGGGCTGGAAAAGCCTTTATAGGGTGGCTTTCATACATATAAAATGAATATGTTATTGAGTCACAAAATTTGTACAACAAATACGTAGTACACAGGATTATTCTAGGTTCTTGGGGTATAGTTGTGAATAGAATAAAATATTCTCTTGGAATTTATATTCTAGTTGAAACAGAGAGAAAATAAAAAATATATATTTATATCATAGAATAGGCATTTTTTTTCTCTTTTCTTTTTTCTTTTTTTCCAAGTGAGAAGAAGGGAGATAGAGAGACGGGCTCCCGAATTCACTCTCGCCACAATCCACCTGGCAATCCCTGTCTGGGGCTGATGCTCAGCCCATCTGGGGCCATGCTTGCAACCAAGATATTTTTAGCGCCTGAGGCTGAGGCTCCACAGAACCATCCTTAGTGCCCAGATCCGAAGTGCTCGAATCAATTACCAATAGAGCCATGGCTGTGGGAAGAGAAGAGAGAGAGAGAAACAGAGAGAAGGAGGAAGAAGAGGGGTGGAAAAGCAGAAGGTCGGTTCTCCTGTGTGCCCTGACTGGGAACTGAACAGGGACATCCACTCACTGACAGTCTACCACTGAGCCAATCAGCCAGGGCCATGTGATAGGTATATTAAGGGTACTAAAACAAGTTAAGTGTGATTAAGAAAAAAGATATTACACTTATTCTTCCCTGTAATAGTCAGGGATGATGTGACATTTTAGAAGAGGTCTGAAGATGAGTAGGAACAGATTGGAGGGAATAAAGATAGGAATGATATCTGTGGTTTAATTATTTTGAGTTTTGAGTCATGTAACTATTTAACTTAAATAAAATGATAAAAATTTTAAAAATCTAACATTAACCATGCACATATAAATTAATAAATTAATAACACAGCCACACAAAGTAAAAATTTAATTCAAATAACTTTAAACAATCTTTTGTGGAATATATTTTGAGGGCAGAATGGCAATAAAATCTTAAACTTTACATAGCGGTATTGCTATTGGTATTGCAATTCCAAACTATTTTATGTATAATAGAAGATAAATCAAATGAGTTAATATATTGATCTTTTGGGGATCAGCATTTTCAAGATGCTGATTGGGTTATAAAATGCAGGTTGTAAATATGGTACTGCAGACTATGAGGAAGGCCATGTGTTAGGGTGTTGGAGTGCAAGGATAGACACAATTTTTATGAGACTTGAAACTTATAATACAATTTTGGAAGATCTCTTTAAGGAAAATTAGAAATAGTACAAAATTCTGTATAGAACCTTAGAAGGAGCTCATTAGCTTCACAGTAAATTTTTCACTGGCCTGGTGGCATTGAATTGGACTTGAAAAAATAATGTATTTTCTTGCTCTACACATTGGAACGGCCTAGAAATAATAATACCCTTATAGCAACGAGTCCTAAGGCTCAGAATTTTCTTTTTAATACATTCCCCAACAGAAAGAAATGAGGAGGTCTATAGAAGAATGGCTGAATCCAGGTCTGGTCAGAAAATGAACAAGGAGATCCAATTCCATCTTGTGCCAGATACAAGAAGGTGCTCAAAGACTGATGGGGTCACATCAAAACTACACAAGCAAATAGGCCCTTAAGCTTTCTGTACAGCTTCACTGTGTGTATTCACATACTGAACTGCTAACACAAAGCCATTGTCTCTAAGCCGTTCTCAGTTTATTACACTGTGTCCGACGAAACTGAAGCCCGGATGGCCAACTTGGCTTGCAGCTGAGTTTGATCAAACTGAGGAAGGTGAGAAATTCTCATAAGAAATATTATACAGAGAGCTTCAGATGGAAGTGGCTAACCAAGGTCACAGACAGCCATTACATAGAGACAGCTAGTTTCATGTGCTGCACTGCAAAACTTGTCCTTTTTTTTCAGAGAATCCATAAATTGGTGAAGTTATTTCTTTGTGACTATCTTGATTGGCTCTAGTGCTTACCCAACAAAAGATCCAAAGTCTACTGTTTTCAAACGTGTGTATTTTTTCCTTCTCTTCTGTTTTGTACTTAGTGAAATTAATTTATTTATTGTTTTCTCTTGTGTAAAATTAGAACATGTAAATAATGTCTTAAAATTAGTCTTGACATTTTCTAAATTTATTTTAAATTCTTGAATTCTATTATGTCTGAAAACCAGTTATGCCAGAGAAAATAGTTCCTTTTTTTCTTTTCTTCTTCTTTTTTTTAAATTGAAGATGCTACAAGAATAATAATCACCTTCTCTCCTGTAAGGACCTTTTCTGAAAATTAATGATGTAGCTAGGTTAATGACCTTAAAATTGTAGGACCATCAGTTTTTCCATATACTCATTAATTCTTCCAAAATGCTCAAGACTGAATAATTGGCATTCAAATAAAAGCAGAAATAGTGGGACCCAATAGAATATTGGCGATATGTCAGAGACAGTATTTAGAGTGAAAATTATGAGAAAAACTGAATATATGTGATGAATTGGTTGCTTATAAAAAGAACTAAAAACAAGTAATTACTAGAGTCAAAGGAAACAGAGAATAGAAAATAGCGGAGGTGTCCAAAGAAATAATGAATGGGTAGTTGAGTATCATTCAGAGTAGGATGAAAAAATACTCATTTAAAATGATAGTGGGAAATAGTCTATAATCCTGGTGGAAATTTCAACCAAATTTGAATACTGCAAAGCTTTTGAATACCATATATAATTGATCATTGGTCCTTCAAAATATAATATTAGCCCTGATATAATGGGCCTATAAATTAGGGGGTATTAAGTTAAAATTCTGAAGAATGCTTTCACTTTGAAGCTTAATTGTTGTTAATCTCACAGTCATTTGCATGGTGGTAAATTAATATCAACATTTTTTTTTTTGCTTGTAAAACCTAAAGGAAAATGGATACATTATTGAAAACACAGAAAAATGAGAGAAAATGCAGAATATACTATCCTTTCATTACTGTTGGGCAGATAAAATATATTATGCTCACTTTTTTAAAGACAGCGCTGCCCATATGGAAGCCCGTCGCCCAGGTAATATTAATGTGTGTTGGGGGTGGGCTGTGGGCAGGCAACATACTTGTAGCCTGGGGCTTAGTTTTAGGACTAAGCCTTTCCCACCCTTTTTGGTGTGGGGTGGTGCAATCCCATCATGCCCCAGATAAGTGACTTTGTATTAGAGACTTCCCTATTTTGTATATTGGATTAAAGGTTTTGATTTCTACACTATAAAAGGGGGCAGACCGGGGAGCTTGCGCTCTCCGTTCCTGAGATTAGCATTAGAGAGGAGAGCAGAGAGAGGCCACATGGAGGAGGCCAGGAGAAGCAGCCAAGATGGTGGAGTGTTGTGAGAAGCCAGTTTGTGCAGAGTTTGTGCAGGGAGAAGGAAGGAGATGGGGAATAGAGGTGAATAAGTCTGGTGAGCTAGAAACTTTTGATTCTAGGAAACTCGAATAGGTCAGTAGCTTTGTGAGCACTGAATGTGAGTGGGTTTTGGAGCCCAGTGTGTGTTTTTATTTGCCCACTGGGTAAAAGCTAGGATTAAAGATGAAGGCCCATCAGTTTTTTGCTCCGTTGTTTCTTTACTGACTGTCTGAATCCAATGCAAACCTGCATGGGCCAGGCAGCTATGATGGTGGCCGCGGCTCCTGACCATACAATTACCCAAATCTAGCCTATATAACACACGGAAATGAAAACGTAAGCATCTGCCATTTCTCAGGAAGGCATACCTCATACGGAGAATAAAATTGCGTTAGAATAAAGGCAACATTTTGTGGAATTTGAAAAAACAAAACAAGTTTATTAGCTGGGCCTCTAATTAAGAATATGGAAATAATGTAGTAGCATCAATAGAAATTGTGATATTTCGAAGAAGACTATTAGAAAGCTGACTAGACATCTATTTTATTTGGAATTGAAGAAAATCAGACTTACAATATCAAGGGAACCAGAGGGGTAATTATGTGTATAGATTGAATATTGTTACACTATTGCATTGAGTCTCTCTCAGCACCAGCAGAGAACCATGCATTTGAAATTCACTCCATGTTACTCTGGAACAAAGTTCTGAGGCAGACCATTAATCTTGTGTGTATGCTTAACATAAGTATGGATTCTTTTCTTTTCTTTTCTTTTTTTTGGCATTACCTTAGTCATTCTCAAATTACAAAATCACAGAATCAAAGTTGGAAGGACATCTAGAGACGTCAACTAAATTACTTCTCTGCATCAACTTACCTTTTATGTAAACATTTCCAGGAACAAAACACTTTATAACTCCCCCAAGGAGATCATTAAATCATTGCAATGTTTATAAGTACTAACAGCTAGGAGTCCTGTTCCATATGGGCATTGTATTTGCCCTGCTTCCTCTGTTCCCCACCCTGTCTTCTCCCACTCCATCTGGCTTCTTACTTTTTGGATCTTACTTTTGTTTATTCAAGTGAATCTGTTTTCATTTTTTATTTTCCTGCATTCTCATCTCTACTGCAGGTTTTGTCTAATATGCCAGTGCTGCATTTATTTTTCTTATACTCTCAGCGTCCCCAGATCTTTTATATTTTCTTCTGAGTCCTCAATGAGTTTATTTTATTTTGGATTGAGAGCAAATGAACCAAAATGTGATAAATCAAGCTGGGAGGAAAATGAGGGATTGGAGAGAGTGAATACCTAAAGGAGTACTTTCACAAATTGCAGGATTTAAAGGCATTCTTGCAGGCTGCCAAACTCTCTCTTAGGTTTACTTACCCAGGCAAAATTGTTGGGCATATTTGCTGGCCAACACTCTATTAGCATACATAAGAATCTCTGTTGGAAAGTTTAGAGAATCAATTAGAATTCAGATATATTTTTTTAAAGCATGTTTGAATGCTCAATTAATTGCATTTCAGAATGCTTCTATTCTTGTAGGGGCTGCATATAAAATAATAGCAGGTGGCACATTGTGGCCATAGGAGATTCTGCTGTTAAAAGCCATCCAGTTAGGTGTGTATTTTTCATTTAGGTTACCACATGATTTTGGAGGTTGTACTATTATGCAAATTCTAATTGTATAACTTCCACAACATTTTCTATAGAATAATCATTACTTTTTATCTAGAATCACTATCTAAATCAGTTTACAAATAAATTCAATGATTCTTCTTTATGAGCTAAATTTTTAATTCATTTTTATTGATAATGCAAAGAAAGTCCTGGTTAATTTTCACCATCAAGGCTTTCCCTTGATTTGCTTAGCATAAGTGGATATTTTTTGTGCTAAGTGAGGAGCACAGTTGTTCCAAAGGTCTCAGCTCTTGATGACTATAGGATTATATTCTAAAAGGTGTCATATATATTAACCAATGTATTGGATAAAAATAAAAGCAGTATTTTTTATTATTATTAAATGAGAGGCATGGAGGCAGAGATAGACTCTTGCATGCATCCCAACTGGGATCCACCCAGCAAGCCCACTAGGGGGCGATGCTCTGCCCAACTGGGGTGTTGCTCTGTTGCTCAGCAACCAAGCTATCTTAGTGCCTGAGGCCAAGGTCATGGAGCCATATTTAGTGCCTGGGGCCAACTTTGCTCAAACCATTCTAGCCATGGCTGTGGGAGGGGAAGAGAGAAAAAAAAGAGAAGGGAGAGGAGGAGGGTTGAGAAGCAGATAGTCTCTTCTCCTGTGTGCCCTGACTGGGAATTGAACCCATGACTTCTACATGCTGGGCCAACACTATACTGCTGAATCAACTGGCCAGGGCAAAAGCAGTATTTTTAATTTATAATATTTTTATTTATAGAACTTATGTAGCCTACTTACAATAATGGAGAATTACTGCAAGCAGATATATTCTTGTCTGTCAGACAATTTTATTTCAGAACCAATACAGAGGAACAGATTACTGTTTTGGATGACTCAGAAGTGGGAATGTTGAAAGTTTTGAAGTCAGAGCTCAAACACACTGGAGAAGGGTTTTGGAAAACATGAAAATATATCAAGATGCACACTGATGAATTCTTTTTTTTTTTTTTTTTCAGAGTCAGAGAGAGGGATAGATAGGGACAGACAGACCGGAACGCAGAGAGATAAGAAGCATCAATTTTCTGTTTTTAGATGTGGCACTTAGTTGTTCATTGATTGATTTCTCATATGTACCTTGACCGTGGGGCTACAGTAGACCGAATAACCCCTTGCTTGAGCCAGCGACTTTGGGTTCAAGCTGGTGAGCCTTGCTCAAGCCAGATGAGCCTGCGCTCAAGCTAGTGACCTCGGGATCTCGAACCTGGGTCCTCCGCATCTCAGTCCAATGCTCTATCCACTGTGCCACTGCCTGGTCAGGGCTGATGAATTCCTTATAGCTAAAAAAGTATATCATTTAAATGGAGTGTGACAAAAGATTAGCTATGTTATTACCAATAACTAAATAAAGCCACCCTTATTATTCTGCAAGCGTGCATGTATGTTTGTGTATACACGTTCTATCTTCTGAGATGGTGAATTATGAATGTGATATATGAATAATGAGTGCTATGGTTACATGTACGTTTAAAGGGAATAGTCTTTTCTATTCTGTCAACCCATATAATCTATGCTGGATCTTGAAACTGCAACCTGTTATCATTCCTGCCTCTGTACTTAAGAGCCTATCTTCTAGGTAAGGAGACAGGAAACTATTTCTGTAAAAGGCCAGATAGTAAACATTTTAGGCTTTATGGGCCACTTGGTCTCCATTGCAACTAGTCAACTCCTCTGTCATAGCTTGAAACAGCTATAGACAACACAGAAACAAAGAGCTTGACTGGGCTCCAACCAAACTTTATTTTCAACAACAGCTGGCAGGTGGGATTTTGCCCATAAACTGGTTTACTGATCCTTGCTCATTAGACAGCTGTGTCTTTCCTAGAAGCCTTAGAATTTGAAATGATTTAAGGATCATTATATAGACATCCTTAGATCATTTCAAATTCTAGGAATTTCTTAAAGGCATTTTTTTTCCAGTCCTTTCATTCTAGCCCAGGGGAGTAATATGCAGTAAATGTCTTTTATTTTTAAATTTATTATTTTTGTTTTTCAATTACAGTTTACATTCAATATTGTTCTGTAATAGTTTTAGGTGTATAATAAAGCAGTAAGTGTCTTATTAATGCCAAATAGTATCACATTGGGAGAATGGAGCAATACTTCTCTACATGCCGAGATTACTCCGAGAGAAGACCCTCAGTGCGGGGTGAAATCAATGGCCCCAGATTCAAGAAGCTGGAGGTTTAGATTCAGTCTCCATGATCACAGGCTTTGGTTTCCTCAGTAGCAAAAGACGATATTGGAACTAGAGAGTCTACAAATATTCTACTAGCTCTAGGATATTATGATGCTAAATTAAGGTTCTTGGCAATGCTGATTGTGTAGGCCAGGCGTAGTCAACCTTTTAATACCTACCACCCACTTTTGTATCTCTGTTAGTAGTAAAATTTTCTAACCGCCCACCGGCTCCACAGTAATGGTGATTTATAAAGTAGGGAAGTATCTTTACTTTATAAAATTTATAAGGCAGAGTTACAGCAAGTTAAAGCATATAATAATAATTACTTACCAAGTACTTTATGTAGGATTTTCGCTACATTTGGCAGAATAAATATTTATAAAACAACTTACTATAGTTAAATCTATCTTTTTATTTATGCTTTGGTTGCTCTGCTACTGCCCACCATGAAAGCTGGAACGCCCACTAGTGGGCAGTATGGACCAGGTTGACTACCACTGGTATAGGCAGTATAGGGTCTCCGTGTTTTACCTTAGAGCCATTTTCCTCAGACAGAACAGCAGACACTAGTAACTTCTGGAGGGGAACACATTTCTTGTGTTTACCTTAGGAATTAATGACATTGTAGGCAGTTTTAACACAGGCTTGGAATTCACTATATACATATTTGTTACTGACCTGCATAAGACTAACATTGGCCTTGAGGATACTTATGACTAGAATAAGGAATATTTTTCTTTTAAAATTTGTAGCTATAATGCATATGTTTAAAAAAATTGGTTTACATTTTTTAGTGTGACATGTCGCATCATTTCTAGGAGCCACATTTCTTTTTACATCTTATCATGTGTGAATTCAAAATGTGTCATATGCTTGCTGTCATTTAAACATCAAATTGTGAGGCAGTTGTTATTGCCTATATATGGGCATGAAAAATTTTATATATTTATATTTATAAATTATATATATATATATATATATACACACTCACACACACACCCCCATACATGTGTCTATCTCTCTGTATAGATTGGAGAAAAGTTTTACAGTTGTGAGTATGCAAAACAAAGTTTATTCTTGTTTTTTTATTTATTAATCATTGTATTTTTTCTAGATGTACATTTGTAAACCTACTTTTGCCCCACCCTGTCTATATATATATATATATATATATATATATATATAATCTGTAGCTTGCAAGTGAATCCTGAAGACAATAGTGAAGCAGAATTAAAAAACATTGTTTCAACAAGGATCTTGATGACAGGATAATTTTATATAGAAAACTATGGCTTAATGACTCTGAATTGATCAGTCATTTGGAATCTGAATGTGAAGAAATTTTGGAAGTGATTTGTATTATTTATTTTAATATACACATCAGTGATATATAATAATACATGTATGTCTAATAAGTTTAAATAAGCTCACATTTGTGATATAAAATTGCAAGTGATAAAACATATTGTGATATAATTTAATTGGCAGTGGTATTTTTTTTGCTCTTATTCATAAAATAATGGCATGTTATTATGATGGCATCTTAGATTTATAAAATTGACATTAAGATAGGAGATGTCTAAGAATTAGAAGAAAATATTATGAATTAAAAAGAGAAGTAGGAGGTAAATTATGGCAAAATAATTTTTGTTTGCCTTTCAACATTGAGATGAGCAAAAATGAGATCCTGATGTACATTTCTATCTGAGAAGAATGAGCTGAGATTGTCAATGAGAATCAATGAAGCCCCTTGAAGAATGATGACCTCACCCGTCTTATACTTCACTGTCTCTAGCACCCAGAACAGTGCCTGGTGTTCAGCTAGCTATCTGTAACTTTCTCTCTCTCTCTCTCTCTCTCTCTCTCTCTCTCTTTTTCATATATATATATTCATTTGAGGATAAGGGATATCTAGGGCAAAATTGGTACATAGAACCTGTGGCTATCCAGCCCTGCATGTTGTTTTGAGAAACTTTGGAAATAGCCTTGGTCACAATAAAAGTTTTCTTTTGGATTTGAGGGTTAAAGAATGCTTATGAAAGTTACTTGATCTCTGAGTTCATGATAGAATAGAAACATGAGTCAACAGTACTGACACTTAGAATCACAGATGTTTGTACTGAAACTCGCATGGGCAATAAAAGTTAACCACCTTGAATTAAATGAGAACCAAGCATGAGTTGTCACCAAATTTTAAAAATAAATCACCAATTGAGACGTTGGCAAAATACTTTCTGAAAGTATTCCATGATTAAATTATCTTTTAAGCATCAACCTAACAACTCAAAAGCCAGTTATTAGTTTCTGCGCTGATTTTGACAGAAGCAGATGCTAACTATACAGAATTTTTGCAGAACTTGTCTCCATATGGTCTTTAGTATTTTTTGTTCCTAAAATTTTAGAGTCTAGAATACTTTGAGAAGCTAAGGTGTCATTGCCACCCAAGCAAAACCAAATTCTTTCAAAACTCACAAAAGAATCCTTTTGACTAGAGAAAAGAATTTTCTAAAAAAATTTAGATGTTAAGGTTTTGAGATAATATCTTTGCTGGGTTATTTAGAATTTCAGTGTATACAATGTATGTCATAGATTTCTTTAAGATCCGTCCAACATAATATCTAATTTAAAATTTTTTATCAATGCTTTATTTTTTCACTTTACACATTCTAGGAATAAATGAATCCAAATTATATATTATATTGTAATCTTATATATATGCACATACATGCACATATCTATGTATATATAATATATATATCAGAGTTTAGTGAGGAAATAACATATATTAATCAATTATAATTTTGTATATGTATAAGGATTAGAATTTTGTGGAGAAATTTTATGTGATAGAGAAATGCTAAGGAGCAAAAGATCAGTGAGGGCAAAGGTTTTCAGAGAAATCTTAAAACTTATTTTATCAGAATTTTGATGCACCCAGCTGGAAAGGTTGTTGAATATTATTGTTCATGGGCTTAGTGAAATCTCAGAGATGAATATAGTATACATTGATGCAGAGAGAAGGCCACTGGCCTGAACACATGGTAAGCAAAAATATGGGAATAAAGACAGATAACTGAATTTTTTTTATTTATTCATTTTAGAGAGGAGAGGGAGAGACAGAGAGACAGAGAGAGAGGAGAGACAGAGAGAGAGAAGGGGGGAGGAGCTGGAAGCATCAACTCCCATATGTGCCTTGACCAGGCAAGCCCAGGGTTTCGAACCTGCGACCTCAGCATTTCCAGGTTGACGCTTTATCCACTGAGCCACCACAGGTCAGGCCAACTGAATAAAATAAAACCATTATATGATGTGCCACAAATTATGGTGGCATGCATAGGCTGTGTCTATGCTGGTGATTCAGTGGTGGACAAGACAGATATGGTACTGTCCTCATGTAACTTAAATTCTAGTTGAGTACAGCAAACAAAAAACAAGCAAATTAATAAAAGAAGAAATTTGTGATAAGCAATAGTAGTAGTAATAATACTGCTAATAATGTGATAAAGAAGATATGAACTAGATGCTGCAACAGTGAATATTGGAGATGGGAATATATTTTAGGTAGAGGAGGTCAGAGAAAGCATCTCTAAGGTGATAACATTCAAGCTAAGAACTAATAATTAAGAAGGTGGGTAAGGTGGTGAAGGGAGAATGAGATTGGTGAGTTTTGAAACTAAAAGATATTTAAATTCTGGAGCAAAGCAAGAAAGGGGGCAAATGGCTGAAGATGAATTAGGTAGATAGGACACAGGTCATGTTGGACATTAAGGACAGTGGAGAATTTGGATTTTGTTCTAAGTGGGAATTCTTTAGAGAATTTTAAGCAAGAATATAGTCAAGTATGGCATTTTAAAAAGATTATTCTGGTTCTTGTTTATATAGTAAGTTGGGGGGGGATAATTGTCATCATCATGCAGCCACCTATAGAGCACTCAATATGTCACACAATATTCTGAGCACTTTATAAATACTAACTAGTTTAACTCTCATTTAATCCCACATAATAGGCAGATACTATATATTATTATCCCATTATTTTAGAGATGAATGTAGTAAAGCACTGAGAAGTCAGCTACTTTGAGCACACTTACCTAGTTAGATGGCACGACTGGGCTTTGAACTGAAGCAGTCTGTGCTCTTAATCAGTGTGCTATTCTGTAAGTAAAAACCAGGAAATGATACAGGCTTGCTATAGTCTGAGAGAGATGCTAAGATCTGAGAGAGTAGAACAGATAGGATTTGATGATAGGTTAGACGTTAACTTGGAAAAGAGATGGTAATAGAAAGGGGGAAGTCTAGGATGGTGCCTACGTTCCTTTTGCTGGGTCACAGAAAGCAGAAAAAGAGTTTGTGTTGATAAATATTAAAGTCATAAAATACAATAATTTTCAGAAGTGTAGTGATAGAATATATTTTTTAAAGAAAGATGTGTTGGACAATACTGAGAATAGTGAACCAGAATTAGAAATTTTGAGAGTCAGGGAATCTTTAAGAAGTTATGACTCCTATGTGAGAAGTTGGGGGGGGGGTGGCTTGCACCAGGCATATAGCCTTAGAATTGGAAAGGAAAGCATGGCCATGAAGAACGTTTTGAAGGAAAATTTTTGTCTGTTGAAGCTTACTGTATATGAGAGATGAATCAAAAGTGTGTACCTAAGAAGGCTGTAGAATCTTTGATGGTGACCTGGATATAGTTTTTAATCATTAGTCTCTTCCATTCTGTTTCCAGGAGTTGTGTAAAACTCTTAGGCAGGGCTAAACCCAGTTGTCTGAACCAGTCACCTCAAATTAGCACCCAGGTCTTTGAGGGTGTGTCATGCACAGAATTGAATTACACAGTTAAAACTTGTATCCCATTCATAACTTAGAAATAAAAAAATTATTTTCTATTAAAAATAAATTTAATAAATATTTATTGAGCACATATTCTAAGTCAACAAGGTTCCAGGGATATAACAGTGGCAAAAATAATGCTAAATCACTGCCCTTGTGTAGCTCTTCTTTTTTTTTAGTCTGGAAAATATTCTCTTTTTGGAAAATTTTTTATGCTTTGTATTTTATAATGCACAAGCCCACAATGCAAAAAGAAAAGAACATATGTGAACATGTTAAAAATAACTTCACTTTCATATTGTTCTTCATAAACTCCAAAAAGTAAAAGTAAATGCAGCAGATAGATCCCTATATAAAAGTTTCACAAATTTACCTTAAATATCAAGCCACTGAAGTAAAATATCTTGAGGCTTCGGTTTCAGGTAGGGGACGATTTCTAGGGTAACTTTGTGTTGGAGCCTGTTGAGATTTGATTCAATATGTATTATGTAAAAACAATTCATGTATTTGTATCGTTTCCAAACATGACACCTAAACATAACAGATTGCAATAAAATATAAATATTTGTTTTCCTTTATCGAATGTATATCGAGTGTTACTTTCTATGTTCTATGAAGTACAGATAAATAGGCTTTGTTGTTGCCCTGAGGGACTTGGCTGTCTGCAGCTGATAGCATTCATTACTATGCTATTTCCATTTCCACACAGGACTAGGCCAGGTCAAGTAAAGAGTTGAAAAAACTGCTTTTTTTGGGGGGGTGAAGGGGGGGAGACTTTAAATCAGGGGTCCCCAAACTAGTCCCACAGGTCGCATGTGGCCCCTGAGGCCATTTATCCGGCCCTGGCGCACTTCCAGAAGGGGCACCTCTTTCATTGGTGGTCAGTGAGAGGACCATAGTTCCCATTGAAATACTGGTCAGTTTATTGATTTAAATTTACTTGTTCTTAATTTTAAATATTGTATTTGTTCTCATTTTGTTTTTTACTTTAAAATAAGATATGTGCAGTGTGCATAGGGATTTGTTCATAGTTTTTTTTATAGTCTGGCCCTCCAACGGTCTGAGGGACAGTGAACTGGCTCCCTGTGTGAAAAGTTTGGGGACCCCTGCTTTAATATTTAAATGAAGACAAAGCAGAGGAAGCTGATGTCCACTAGGTAAAGTGAAATAAAATGTGTGTTTGTACTTCAGACAACTTTGTGAAAAGGTGGGGTTAGGGTAGGACCAGGAAGATGGAGGTGTAGATAAATGAACCAATGATAAACTAGGAGGTATAACCTGGCCTAAGTGGGTGGTGCCAGATTCATTCATTGTCTGTAATAAAGAGATTATTATGGTGAATAGATTGAACATCCAAACTGTGATCACAATGGCAAAGAGAGCTATTATCATGCTTCAAGGAAGTATGACAAAATGAGGACTAAGTGAAGGAGGAAGATTTGTTCCCTGTGGTTATTGCTGTGAGATAAAGAGGAAATTGTAGTTACCTAGGTCAGAAATGGTCAATCAAGCCTTATTCTAAGACAGTGGCAAACAAATATGGAAAAGGAGAGTGTGTAATCATCAAACCATAGCATTTTAAAGCTGGACTGTGCCTTAAAGATAATCTTCCAGATGACAGATTGATTTTACATCATTTACTATTTCAGTGACATTGAGCCAGTTTCTTAATATTGCTGATGCCCAGTTTTATTAATTTGTAGAAACATGTCTCAGTGCTTTTGTAAGACTCCACTGACATCATCTATGTGTACATTAAAAATCACATAGATGGCAGATAGGAAAGTTATAATTATAGAAGTCATCCTAAGGGAAGAAGTGATAGGTTATGGCAATACAATAAATAAATGTACAGGGTGAAAGAGTTGAGTCAGAGTTTAATCATTAACACATTCTGTTCCCTTTTGGTCATCTGCATTTATGGGACTATAAAGGAGGATGATTAACATTCATTCGAACGTTAAGAGGAATACTGTTAAAACAATTTTATATGTTGCCCTTTTGAACTATAACTCCCAAACACTCTACATTGCAAAAGCAATTGTTTGAGTTGATTTCATTTTATAGTGTTCTATCGTTTGTTTAGCACAAGCATCAGGTCTTGGGTTCCTCTTTACCATGCTGTGTCTGAATGGAAAGATTTTTGTGTGACAGCCTTGGCCTTGCTTTTTAGTGTAATTCATGGGTCCCTTTGTCACCTTCATTAGCTACATTTTGCTTGTGAATTTATTTTTAGCAGAGTATTTCATAGAATTGTTAGGTAGCTCTTGTTTCATATGCACTATTGCAAAAAAAGAGTCCAGGTGTTGTTTTTCTTGTTTTCTCAAAGAAACATTGAATAGACTTCTCTAGTGGATAGCTCAGTACCCTGACCCTAAGTCACTTAGTTGTGAACACACTGGTGCCTGTCGTAGCAAAAGGATGTTTTGTTTTCAAATGGAAAAACTAAAAGAAAAAAAAAAGAAATTCCAGTTTATTGGCTTAAAAGTCTGGCTCTGAAACTTTGCCCTCACATCTGCCAAAGTTGTATTTTACTCAAGATCCATCAATTCTAAAATCTTCTGTCTTTACCCTCACAAAGCACAAAAGTACCTCTATATTTTATTTCTACAACTTTACAACACATCTCCTGAATCAGCCAGAGGGAAATAGAAGAGTCCTATAAGAACTATTGGTGCCCAGATGACTCTCCTGCTAAGAGCAATCACCAGCCTAAAGGATCCGGACAATTATAAGACTGAGCTCAAACAAAGCCATAAGCCCTGCTTCCTAGATTTATAACCAAAGTAAACAGGTTCATGAGCCACCTTACAAATCTCACATAACATCCTGCCACTGTGACATTTAGTGAATCTGATTCTCCCAATTGGATTTTTCCTCCAATTCACTGTTAATGGGGGCACAAGTGACAACTTGGCCAAGCAGTAGGGCCCCCTGGTGCTCTCTTTATAGCTATGAGAAAAAGAGCATCCAGTTTGGATATTTAATAATGCCTCTTAGATAAAAAATAGAAGAAACATATTGTTCATGTTCTTCTAAGAACGTCATACTCAAGACCCCAAATTTGAGCTCAAAAAGGTGAAAACTTGTTTCTCTTAACTACATTAAGGATCTGGTTTACTTTCCTGTCACAAGTGTTGTCTAACAGGTTGCTGCTGTTTTAATTCACTGGTAAAGCACTTAATTGATTGATTGAAAGATAGATCAATTGATTGATTCATCATTCATTTATTCATTCAGACTCTGCTGCCTGCAGTTATTTTATGTGATGCCTTCAGACTAAAAATGTCCATTTTTTCTGCGAGCAGTCTTAACGCCATTCACATGATTGTTTTGTTCTTTTTTATCATTCATCCCACAAACATTTGGGTGTTCCTTCGATGCCACTCTCTGTGTTAGAGTTGGTATGAAAATTTTAGTTGGTTCATAATGTTAGATAAGTGCTCTAATAAAATCTGAACCATCTGCAGTGGGACACAGAGAGGTGTGAATCACTTGGTAAAATTGTGAATTTGCAATTTTGAAAAGTGGAGTACATTCAAGAAACAGCAGATAGTTCAATGTAGGTGAATTATGGGATCAAGTAGATAGAGATAAGGCTGCTAAATTCCATGCTAGAGCATGAGGATCTGCTGAGTCATGCATAGCAAATCCCTGGGAACCCCTCTGCCTCTACTAAGCCTGCAGGAGCTCACCTGCCGCTGAGGAATGAGTTTCTGGAATACTGACATATTTTCACTGAAGAAGTGTCTGCTTCTGTCTTCTGTGCCTGAGCTCTTTCTTTCCTACCAGGGAAGATGGCTCCTGCAGGGCAAATTGGAAGGGGTATTTCTATGCTTTAGAGCACTCTCAACAAATGAGTAAAATGTCCAGTCCCAACACAATTGTAAGATGTATTCCACATGCAGAGTGTATGTAATGGCATTGAGCAGAAGTAACTTACTCATCAACACAAGGCTCTTATAGACTTTTCTCCCGTTCTGTCTCACTTTTCCATTTGTGTTTCCTGGGATCACCTCCAAAGAACCATACTTATTTCAAACTAAGACACAATGGTAAAGTGAGGACTTGATCTTTTTGGTTACAGGGAGCCAAGTATGCAGTTTAAAGCAGGGAAAATGTGTGATGTGATTTACATTTCAGAAAGTTCATTGAGGTGAAGAGCGGTGGTTTTCAACCTACAGTCCACACAGTGTTGCCAGTTGGCTAGAAATTTTGAGCTGTACCCAAAAGAGTTAACCACCTTGATGTTGTGTAAAGATTACAGACCCAATGATCTTAGTCGATTTCTCTTACGCTCAGGGTGATTGCCACTATTCAGCCTGTATCACTGATGAAAATACTATTGAGGGTCTTTTAGATATTTTTGGAACTTGTAGGCTCCTTTGAACTTTTTACACTGTGCACATTTACACATTATGAGCAATAGACAAAAGGCATTTGGATAAACTTAGGTAATATTAAATGCCTCGTACACGTAGAGTTTGGAAATCAAACACCAGCTTGTATAGTGTTGCCCTGTTACGTGTGGTAAGATAAAACTTTATTTGTTGCTTGTTTCCATTTCTGGGTGGCTAGGTCTCTAGTCCCCAAGTGTAAAAAGGCTGAAAACCACTGTTGTATTCCATGTTAAACAGAATGACTAATGCTTTAGTGGAGTCTTAAAATGCTTGAAATCCCACTTCAGAGCAGAAAGGAGGGCTTGGCACCCATTTCCAATAGGTTGCAGCCTGGTGAAGGGCTCTCTTCTTGGGGTTTATGCCTATGTGTCATTCAGTAGTTTACAAATTATTTATGCCTCCCCACCCTGGTCAAAGATTACTGGTGCCACTTGCAGTCATTTTTCTGCATTTGATTTACTGAATTATATGCTACTGGAGGCTATTTATTTACTTGGAAAACCATGGCCTGCAATATGGGTAAATGGCTACCCTAAAATTTACATAAGTTAGTGGTGTTAAGACCCTGACTTACTGGTTTAAGCAGCTGTGATTATCGATTATCGCTGGGTTGAAAGGAGATCATAGTGGTGATGTGACCTTGTGTTGACTGCCTCAGGAGGGAGTCCACACCAGAGTGCTAAATTACCTGCTAGTGTGGAGTCTCAACAGTTAATATGTTGTTCTAACCTATTTCACATTATTTCTTTTAAATTTTAACTCTGTATAAATAGCCAGGCATAAAAAAAATTGTACTAAAATTACACTTTAAAAAAAAGAAGTTTAAGTTGTAAGGTGTAAAATGTAGTGATTTATCATCTATCTGTAGCCATTCATTACTGATAGCCAATTAGGTTATTTCCATGTCTTCGTTATTGTAAATAATGCTGCAGTGAACACAGGTGTGTAGATACCTCTTTGAGATGGCGATACCATTTCCTTAAGATATGTATACCCAGAAGTAGGATTTCTGGATTATATGGTGGTTCTGTTTTTAATTTTTAGAGGATCCTCCATACTGCTTTCTGTAGTGCCCATGCTAATTTACATTACCACCTATGGTGTGCAAAGATTCCTTTGTTCACATCCTTGTCAGTACTTGTTACCTTTTATCTTTTTGATGCAAGCTAGTTTAAGACTGTGAGGTGACATCTCATCGTAGCTTTGGTTTGTTGTTCCCTGATGATTAATGATGTTGAACATCTTTTCGTGTATCTGTTGGCTGTTTGAATATCTTTCTTGGATAAATATCTATTAAGGTCCTCTGCCCACTTTTATATTGTGATTTGTTTATTTGCTTTTAAGTTCTGTAAGTTCCTATATATTTTGGATATTAATCTCTTATCAAATATGTGCTTTGTAATTATTGTCTCCCATTTCATAAATTGCCTTTTTATTTTGTTGATTCTTTGCTGTGTAGAAGATTTTTAGTTTGATGTGGTTGTACTTGTTTTTTATTTTTATTGCCTGTGCTTTGGGTTTCATATCTATAAAATCTTTGTCAAGACCAGGGTCAAGTAGTTTTTTTCCTGTGTGTCTAACAGAAGTTCTATGGTTTCCGGTCTTAAATTTAAATCTTTAATCCATTATGAGTTAATTTTTTTTGTGAGTTATGTAAGGAGGGATATAGTTCCATTCTTTGCATGTAAATATCCAGTTTTTTTCCAGCACCATTTATTGAAGAGTATCTTTTTTTCCCCAGTGAGTATTCTTGATTTCTCTGTCAAATATTAGTTGATCATATACTCATGGATTTATTTTTGGGTAATTCTGTTCCATTAGTCTATGTGTCTGTTTTTATGCAGTACCATACTGTTTTGATTACTATAGCTTCATAATATAGTTTGAAACCCAGAAGTGTGGTGATTCCAGTTTTGTTCTTTCCCAGGATTGCTTTGGCTATTGTCTTTTGTGGTTCCATGTGAATTTTAAGATTTCTATTTATGTAAAAAATCTCCATTGGAATTTTAATAGGAATTGTGGTGAATCTATCAATTACTTTGGGTAGTAAGGATATTTAAAACATTAATTTTTGAAATCCATAAACATGGAATATATTTCCACTTATTTCTTTTCTGCAGTTTCTCACATTATTATCCTGTATTTTTGAGTGTAAAGAAAAGTTACATATTATTTTATTTTATATATTGATATTTAGAAAGAAAAGGAGAGAGAGAGAAAGAGATAGAGAGAGAAACATCGATTTGTTGTTCCAGTTATTTATGCATTCATTGGTTGATTCTTGTTTGTGCCCTAACCAGGGATCAAACCTGCAGCCTTGGCACATCAGGACAATGCTCTAACCAACTAAGCTAGTTGATCAGGGCTTAAATTACACATTTTGAAGGAGACTCTATGCTCTACCCTGGTTGGCAAACTGTGGCTCGCAAGCCACATGCAGCTCTTTGGCCCCTTGAGTGTGGTTCTTCCACAAAATACCACGTGTGGGTGCTACCTCGATAAGGAATGTACCTACCTATATAGCTTAAGTTTAAAAAATTTGGCTCTCAAAAAGAAATTTCAGTCATTGTACTGTTGATATTTGGCTCTGTTGACTAATGAGTTTGCTGACCACTGCTAAGATAATACTGTATTTTCAACTATTCTTAACTACTACTTAATCTAACCATGATTTTCTCAAAGTTTGAGTTAATTCAATATATCTTAAATTTTAATTTTTCTTAGAGTTTCTTGGACATCACAAGTATGAAGTATCTGGCATTTTCTCTTCTTCTTTCTTGATTTCTCTTCAGAGTTGCCTGTGGTATTTAGTTATTAAGCAAGTTTACATTCTGTCAAAATATGTAATTATTTTCTCTTGTTGCTTTAATTGACAAAGGAAAATCAAATGAAGGTCTCACAGTTCATAATGTCTTTTTCCAGGGTGAGACAGTAATGAGCAACTTTTAGGAGAGAAATAATAGAAGATAGAGAAGCTAAACTTGAGTCACAGCTTTGACTAGAAGAGCAGAGGAAGTCATTAAAATGTACATATTTGTATATTTGATTTATAATTTCATAAAAATTCCCTACTAGATATAAAGTCAATGAGAGCAGGTCTCTTGGTTTTATAATTTATGTGTGTGTATGTGTATAACTTCTTATTATGAATCATCTTGCTCGATACTTAGCTCATTAATGCCTATATCAGTAAGAATTTGTTGAATGAGTGAATGAATGTTGGAGGTTATTGGTCATTTCATGGAAATAGAGGTATGGAGATTGGCTCAATCTTCCCTCCTGAAGAGAGTTATATGCTATGGTATCCCCTGATATTTCTATAGAAGTGTGGGTTGTTAGGCTTTGTGGCTTCATTATAATTCTCTCAAAATTATCACTGGTATTGGATACTGCAAAGTTTTATTTTTCTTTGATTATAGATGTAGGAATGTTTACACTAGAATGCTTTTATATTTGTATGGTTCATAGGCATTATTAGCTACTTTAGAATGCAACTTAGGATATTTGATGAAAATGACAAGTATAAATTGTAAAAGTAAACATTAATCACAACATAATGCACTTTCAGTCCATAATTGTACTCTCTAGTTGAGGAATGGCAGTGGAGATATGAAAATGCCATTACATATTGTCCGTTTGCTTCGTCTGCTTAAGATAAGAAGGACATAGTGATATTTCCAGGGTGAACCTCTTATGGGAAAGGTACTCTTGATCAAGTGAAAGGAAATCTCTCAAAGAATAAGTTATGAAATAGTAACGAATCTGAAGTAAAACAGAGTGAAGAGAAATAAATCCCTACCTGCAAAATCGACAACCTCCTCTATCACAGGCCTTATTTGCTATTTGGTTAAAGAATGACCATTTTCTCAAAGGAGTAAGCATTAATGCCTTCTATTCCTCTGAGTAACTTAAATTTATTCATGAATTTCTGTGCCTTTCACAAGTCCACAGGTTGGAATTTATCTTCTGTATGAACAAACAACACATACACTCTCACACACACACTTCTAGATACATCATGTTCAAACTGTTGAAAACCAAACATAGAGACTTTGGAGGCAGGCAGAGGAAAAAGCAAAGTATATACAGAGGAAAAATGTAAAAGGAATATCTGACTTCTGCTCAGAAACCAGACAAGCCAGAAAAAATGGAGTGACACCTTTAAATAGTTTTTAAAAATTATATATAAAAAATACCTTTCTGCCCTGGGCATTTGGCTCAGTGGTAGAGTGTCGATCTGGTGTGGATGTCCTGGGTTTGATTCCCTTTTAGGGCACACTGGAGAATCAACCATCTGCTTCTCTACCCCCCCCCCTTCTGTCTCTCTTTCTCTCTTTTCTTCTCCTGCAGCCATGGCTGGGTTGGAGCAAATTGGCCCCAGGCACTGGGGGTGCCTCCATGGCCTTGCCTTAGGTGCTAAAATAGCTTGGTTGCCAGCAACAGAGCAACAGCCCCCATGGGCAGAGCATCTCTCCCTAGGGGCTTGCTGGGTGAGTCCCAGTCCAGAGGCATGTGGGAGTCAGTCTCTCTGCCTTCCTGCTTCTCACTTAAGAAAAAAAAAAAAACCTTCCAAAACTGGAAGAGAATTCTATGAGTTTATATAATTTATAAAATTATATAAAATTTAATACTCACATACACTCACAAGCACTACTCACATGGTGGAGGTACAAATGAATACAAGTAAAATAGAGGAAATTCCAGTAAGAGCAGCATATTGTATTCATGTCAATATCCCAGTTTTAGTATTGCTCTATAGTTTACAAAATGTTACCATTGGTGGAAACTAGGTAAAATGTACACGATATCTCTGTATTATTATAACTGCAGGTGAATCTAGAATAATTTCAATCCATAGTTCAATTAAAATAACAAAACAACTCCCACAGAAACAAAAGCATGACAAAATGAATAAGAATAAAGGACAAACATATCACTGTGGAGAGAATTTATAACTTGCCAACCTACACGTCAAGAATTATTCAAAGAAGTTCTTCACCGAAAGACTATGACTCCAAACAGAAAATTGGATTTGTCTGAAATATATGTAGAAAACAAGCATTTAGAATAGGGAAATATTTCATAAGCAATTATGATAAAGGGGTATTTTAATGGTATATTAAAACAAATTTTAAAGCTACAGTAATAACAATGGTAATTTTCCCAAAGAGTAATTAGATACATAGATGGAATTGATATCCCAGAAACTCTTGTCAAATGTTAAAAGTAGATTATTCACTAAAAGATGTTAGGTAATTGGTGGGATTTTTGGAATAAGGTTTGGTCCATTATGCCATGAAGAAAAACATCTCACTTTGAATACGGTCACATGGGTTTTCCCCCAAATCTCAATCAATACACACAATTGCCATGTGTGAATAATTGATTAAAAAGAAGCTGAATACTAGGTCTGGGTAAATGTAATGCAGAACACCAGTCACTGAAGTGAGATGGTAAGATGATCATTAAATGAAACAAAGTCAGTGGAAACTGGAGACTGCCTTTACTAAAAAAACAAACTTCTAGATGCGTGGTTTTATTTTAGTTTAAAAAGTAGAGTGTCATTGACTGACATTTGGCCTAAATGAAGATAAGAGAAATGGAAAACCATATAAAGATGAATTCAGTTATTTTACATTTTTATATAACTAACTAGATAAAATTAAAAGATAAATGACATATTTGCTCTATTTGGCAGAATAATAATTTCATTCTTATGAATGATTATTTATAATAAAAACAACTTGAGCAGTGCAGTAGAACAAATGGACAGAGACTATAAAAAGGCAATTCATAAAAGGGAAATTACAAATGGATAGTACATAGTGCAATGTTGGACAGAGTAGACATTGTTCAAATGCTGGGAGAGTGTGAATTAGTATTATGATTAAGCATGTCAATTGACTTTACACTCGAATCATCTGGGGAACTTTTAAAAGCAAGAGAAACTTGGGTTCCATCCCAGATCTAGCAAACCAGAATCTTTAATAGTGAACTTAAGGTGCCAATATTTTTCTTCTTTTTTATTGAATATATTAGGGTGACATTGGCTAATAAAATTATATAGGTTTCAGATGCACAATTCTAAAATGAATCATCTGTATAGTGTACTGTTTGTACAGCACCCCAAGTCAAGTCTTCTGTTACCACTTAGCCCCTTTTTACTCTCTTCTACCTCCTCCGACCCCCTTTTCGCTAGGGTAAAAGCTCCCCAAATAATTGCAGTGTGCTGCCAGGATTGTGAAACACTAATATATCAATGGTCTTAAAATATATATTGCCTCATTGTTTCTAAATTTCTGTTATAACAGTAAAACCAGATAGTACACAAAATTTTATGTATGAGAATGTTCTGTAATGTTATAATAGTGAAAATGAGAAATGACCTAAATGCCCAATAAAAAAATATTGCAGAATACTATACACACATTAAAATTACATTAGGATAATATCACATAGAAAAAATATTCATTATTCACACACAGAAAATACAAAATTTTATATAGAACATGATTCCAAATCTGTGAATCATTAGATCTACTTTCTATACATTAATAGAAAGAGTATTGATGATATACATAAAATATTTAATACAAATTATCTTTGGGTAAACTGCAGATAATTTTTATAATGTTAAAAATATGTACCCAACATAAATAAACCTAAATACTGTATGCCATATTCAGCTTACGATAAAGTGGGGGAAAGAAGGAATGGACAACATAGCTTATTTCTTCTGGTCTATTTAAAGACTTCCTCTGCAACAGCAGCTTCAAACCTTTAACTCTGAAACTATCTTATCAGTTCTTCCCTCTCTTCATCTATCTAGCCAAAACATTTATTCTTTCTCACCTCTGGATTCTGTCCAAGTAAATGTCATTTTAAAACTACCCTAATAAATGAGGCTAGGTTTCTTAGCAAGCCATCCTAATTTGCCTCAGGTGTTGATTGGGTTAGGGAAGCAGGGAAAGAAGAATTCATTTCTGGTTGTCCAAGATGAAATTTTTAATGTACTTACTAAAGAGAAATGTGCTTACACATGATGGATAGCTTATAGAGTTATTCTTAATAGATTTCTGTACATTGTGGTTCAAATAGGCTGTAGTAGATGTATTGGGGACTCAATCACAATTTATAATGTTTATTTAATGAAGGTATACCTTTGCAAATAACACACTTGTGGTTTACAGTCTGAAATTAGGATTGTTCTTAATCTATTTACAGTTTTTTGACAAAGTATTGGGTTTAATGAGACATAGAATTACTGCAGTTAGCAGTAATCTGATATGTTATCTTTATAAATTTATTTAGTTATGAGAGTTAGCCTTTCTCTCGCTCCATCTCAATCTCCTGCTCTCTCTCTCTCTCTCTTTCACCAAGTCAGGAATAGTCATTTCCAGTTTGGGCCTTATTACTTCCTGCTGTTATATGATTAAAGGGCAGGATTTGTTCCAAACTTCTATTTGGATCAACTTCTGTCATTCTTAGACATCTGTTGGTTAATCAAGGAATTGAAATATATTTATTTCATGTCAACATTCTATCTACATAGTCTGGGGATTTCAAATGGCATGGTAGCTCCAAGAAAGTTTAATGATGGGATATTGTCACATTCAACTCAGTTTAGGATCCTTGGGTAGAGAACAGTGATGAAGGGTCATATTGTTAGATACTGTAGAAGTATCACTGTAAGGTACAGAAATCATATTCTTTGGAAACATTTTTGGGGGTATCATTTTTCATTATAAGATCATATGATAAATGAGGTTTATTGGATATTTTCTTCACTAGAAATTTATCACTACAAGATGGAGTAGGTAGAAGCAGTTTTTCCAAATTATATTTTATATAAATAATGCCAAGGAATGCTTACAAATTTTGCTATATACATTTTTCCAAAATGACTGATGGATTGTTAGGGCACATCATATTTGAAAAGCTATTTAATTAATTTTATGCATCTAAGGGACTTTGTCAGTATAACAAGTGGTATATATAAATTAGGTGATTCAAGATGGGTTTGATCAGGATATAAAATTAATTATATCCTTGTTTCCATAGTACTCCTAGATTTATTCTGTAGTCTTTAGTAACAAAAGTATCTAGCCAGTCTTGAATGTACCCAATTATGTGGTAGATAGCTATATTTAAAAAGGACCTTGCCTGACCAGGTGGTGGTGCAATGGATAGAGCATCAGACTGGGATGCAGAGGACCTAGGTTTGAGACCCCGAGGTCGCCAGCTTGAGTGCGGGCTCATCTGGTTTGAGCAAAAAGCCCACCAGCTTGAACCCAAGGTCTCTGGCTCCAGCAAAGGGTTATTCAGTCTGCTGAAGGCCCGTGGTCAAGGCACATATGAGAAAGCAATCAATGAACAACTAAGGTGTTGCAACGCGCAATGAAAAACTAATGATTGATGCTTCTCATCTCTCTCCATTCCTGTCTGTCTGTCCCTGTCTATCCCTCTCTCTGACTCACTCTCTGTCTCTGTAAAATAAATAAATAAATAAATAAAATAAAAAATGACCTCAACTGTGAAAATGAGAATATTAATTTTTAATAATTAATTTGGCTTTAATTCCTAATAATAGGCATGATGTTAAAGATTAAGAATATTGATATTTGCTTCTCAGTCAGGCCACTTGCAGATTAGCTATAAAATGTTGTAGTGAAAGTCTTAAATGAAATGGATATAGCCGTTTCCATTTAAAACCTGGGGTGACATGATTGCCTCATCTCAAAATAATAACATTATGCAATGGAATAGTCAGTCCTGTGTGTGTGTGTGTGTGTGTGTGTGTGTGCATGTGTGAAGAAATGTAGAAACACTTGACCTCCGAGGGAAATTCATCTAGAAATAAATAATTAAGACACATTAAACTAGATTCAACAAATGAATCAACTCATTTTATTGGAGGAAAATGAAGTTAGAGATAGGCTCGTTTAAAAACAATGGGAATCAACAAAATAAAGAACAAAAACCACATGATCTTATCAATAGACGCAGAAAAGGCTTTCGATAAAATACAACACAATTTTATGTTTAAGACTCTCAACAAAATGGGTATAGAAGTAAAATATCTCAACATGATAAAGGCCATATATGATAAACCATCAGCTAACATCATATTAAATGGCACTAAACTGAAGTCTTTCTCCCTTAAATCAGGAACAAGACAGGGTTGTGCACTCTCTCCACTCTTATTTAATGTGGTACTAGAGGTTCTAGCCAGAGCAATCAGACAAGACAAAGAAATAAAAGGCATCCATATCGGAAAAGAAGAAGTAAAGGTATCACTTTTTGCAGATGATATGATCCTATACATCGAAAACCCCAAAGAATCCACAAAAAGACTACTAGACACAATAAGCCAATACAGTAAGGTCGCAGGATACAAAATTAACATACAGAAGTCAATAGCCTTTCTATATGCCAACAATGAAACAATTGAGAACGAACTCAAAAGAATAATCCCCTTCACAATTGCAACAAAAAAATAAAATACTTAGGAATAAACATAACAAAGAATGTAAAGGACTTATATAATGAAAACTATAAACCATTGTTAAGGGAAATCGAAAAAGATATAATGAGATGGAAGAATATACCTTGTTCTTGGCTAGGAAGAATAAATATAATCAAGATGGCTATATTACCCAAAGCAATATACAAATTTAATGCAATTCCCATCAAACTTCCAATGACATTTTTTAAAGAAATAGAGCAAAAAATCATCAGATTTATATGGAACTATAAAAAAACCCCAAATAGCCAAAACAATCCTAAGGAAAAAGAATGAAGCTGGGGGCATTACAATACCTGACTTCAAACTCTATTATAGGGCCACGACAATCAAAACAGCATGGTATTGGCAGAAAAATAGACACTCAGACCAATGGTACAGAATAGAAAGTCCAGAAATAAAACCACATATATATAGTCAAATAATTTTTGATAAAGGGGCCAACAACACACAATGAAGAAAAGAAAGCCTCTTCAATAAATGGTAAAAACCATTATATAACCATTTTTTCCATTTTCAATAAATGGAAAAAACCAGGAACTGCATTATTCCATACGTAGGTGGGACATAAAAGTGAAACTAAGAGACATTGATAAGAGTGTGGTGGTTACGGGGGGGAGGGGGGAATGGGAGAGGGAAAGGGGGAGGGGGAGGCATCTGACTTTGGGAAAACTGGAAAGCCACATGCAAAAGAATGAAACTAGACTACAGTTTGTCCCCCTGTACAAAAATTAACTCAAAATGGATCAAAGATTTAAACATAAGACCTGAAACAATTAAGTACATAGAAGAAGACATAGGTACTCAACTCATGGACCTAGGTTTTAAAGAGCATTTTATGAATTTGACTCCACAGGCAAGAGAAGTGAAGGCAAAAATTAATAAATGGGACTACATCAGACTAAGAAGTTTTTGCTCAGCAAGAGAAACTGATAACAAAATAAACAGAAAGCCAACTAAATGGGAAATGATATTTTCAAACAACAGTTCAGATAAGGGCCTAATATCCAAAATATACAAAGAACTCATAAAACTCAACAACAAACAAACAAACAATCCAATAAAAAAATGGGAAGAGGATATGAATAGACACTTCTCCCAGGAAGAAATACAAATGGCCAACAGATATATGAAAAGATGTTCATCTTCTTTAGCTATTAGAGAAATGCAAATCAAAACTGCAATGAGATACCACCTCACACCTGTTCGATTAGCTATTATTAGCAAGACAGGTAATAGCAAATGTTGGAGAGGCTGTGGAGAAAAAGGAACCCTCATCCACTGTTGGTGGGAATGTAAAGTAGTACAACCATTATGGAAGAAAGTATGGTGGTTCCTCAAAAAACTGAAAATAGAACTACCTTATGACCCAGCAATCCCTCTACTGGGTATATACACCAAAAACTCAGAAACATTGATACGTAAAGACACATGCAGCCCCATGTTTATTGCAGCATTGTTCACAGTGGCCAGGACATGGAAACAACCAAAAAGCCCATCAATAGATGACTGGATAAAGAAGATGTGGCACATATACACTATGGAATACTACTCAGCCATAAGAAATGATGACATCGGAACATTTACAGCAAAATGGTGGGATCTTGATAACATGATACGAAGCGAAATAAGTAAATCAGAAAAAACCAGGAACTGCATTATTCCATACGTAGGTGGGACATAAAAGTGAAACTAAGAGACATTGATAAGAGTGTGGTGGTTACGGGGGGGAGGGGGGAATGGGAGAGGGAAAGGGGGAGGGGGAGGCATACAAAGAAAACAAGATAGAAGGTGACAGAGGACAATCTGACTTTGGGTGATGGGTATGCAACATAATTGAATGACAAGATAACCTGGACTTGTTATCTTTGAATATATGTATCCTGATTTATTGATGTCACCCCATTAAAAAAATAAAATTATTAAAATTAAAAATAAATAAATAAAAGCAGCAAATTATAAAAAAAAAAAAACAATGGGAAAAAATACCAAAATCATGAGACCTGAGAGCAAATTACATAATTAAATCTGAGAGCAAGATCATCAACTGGAAAGGAATTGAGGTAAGGAGATGGTTGGATGACACAGAGAGAAGGTTGCTGATAGCTGCAAATTGAAAACAAATGTTGACGTTGGTTTCCTTAGGAATCTCAGTAGGTGTCTATTTAAGAGTGACTAGGATAAGGATAGAATCAGGTAGACATTTTCAGATGGTAAGAGTAAATCAGAACCGACTTGAAGATGGCAGCAGAGTAGGCAGATGCACAGATTCTCAGCTCACACCACTGAACTGGATTACAAACTAATTTAGGAACAATCAGGGTGAAAAACCAACTCTGGACTACAAGAACAGCTCTCAAAAACAAAGGAGCAAAGAAGAAGGTACAACAAACCTTGTAGAGAATGCCTAAATCTCCCCTGCTTACAGGAACGGGGAAGGGGGGAGGCTGAGAGTGCAGAAAGGCTCTCACTCCAAGGAAAAGAGCAGAAAATACTGCTCACGGCCACTTGCCTGGTGACCAGAAAACAAGGTGTGTTGAAAGGGCCGGCTTGTCTTCCAAAGAGAAAGGGGGCAGAGAGAGACAGATGGTGAGGGGCATAGGAATGCAGGGGACAACCTGAGAAGCTGACTCATCAAGTGCTGGAAGCAGCCATAGCTGGGGTAAGGGGCTGATTCTTCCACAAAACAAAAGAATAAAGTGCTTTTGGGTAACAGATCTCCAGACATCGCTCCAGCTCCAAACAGTGCAACAAGACACAGCTGAAAACAAGAAGTGTGGAGGAGGGGTAGTAACTCAGGTCTCCATGGAGATATGAGATATACCTTCCCCTACTGAAGCTGAGAAAACACACTGCCCCCAGAGAGAATAACTAGAAGAAGAGGCCTTCAGAGTCTCGGGTTATAGCCACCCCATTCCTGGATACAGTTTCAAATAAGCCCCCTGCTGAGATCAGTAAACAAGACTATCACCTGTTAAGAAAACAAACAAATCAAAACTTCAAAGTGACCCAAATCCAAAAGTGGATTACAAATGATAGCTGATGCCAACCCAAGAAGACCTAGAAATAACACAGTTGAAATCTGGAGGCAGACAACACCAAGCCTGGACTCAACCAGCTCTACAAACAGAACACCCAAACAGAAAGACATAATGAGAAGACAGAGAATTGCAATCCAAATGAAACCACAAGAGAAACCTCCAGGAAATGAACTGAGTGATATGGAAATAACCAAACTTCTGGATGTGGAGTTCAAAATAATGATTGTAAGGGTTCTTAGGGATCTCAGAACAATAATGGATGGTCATTATGAACACCTAAATAAAGAAATAGCAAGTATAAAAAAGGATATTGAAATATTAAAAAAGAATCAGTTGGAGATAAATACAATATCAGAAATGAAGACCACAATTGAAGGAATTAAAAACAGGATGGATGGAGCTGAGGATTGAATCAGCGAGTTGGAGGACAAGTTGAATGAAGGCATGAAAGAGAAGAAAAAAAGAAAAGAGACCCAAAAAGTCTGAGGAAACTCTTAGAGAGCTCTGTGACAACATGAAGAGAAATAACATCCGCATCATAGAGGTTCCTGAAGAGGAAGAGAAAGAACAAGGGATAGAGACTTTGTTCAATCATATCATAGCTAAAAACTTCCCTAAATTAATGCAGGAGAAACTCTCACAAGTTCAAGAAGCACAGAGAACTCTATTAAAGAGAAACCCAAAGAAACCTACACCAAGACACATCATAATTAAAATACCAAAGCTAAGTGATAAAGAGAAAATATTAAAAGCTGCTAGAGAAAAAAAGGCTATCACCTACAAATAAGCTCCCATAAGGATGACATCAGACTTCTCAACAGAAACACTTGAGGCCAGAAGGGAATGGCAAGAAATATTCAAAGTAATGCAGAACAAGAACCTACAACCAAGACTACTTTATCCAGCAACGCTATCATTTAAAATTGAAGGAGAAATAAAAAGCTTCCCAGAAAAAAATAAAATCAACTCAAGGAATTTATTACAACCAAACTAATGCTGCAGGAAATGTTAAGGGGCCTGTTGTAAACAGATCAAAGTGAAAAAAGAATATAGCAAAAGAGGAATACAGCTTTAAAGAATAAAATGGCAATAAACAACTACATATCAATAACCTTAAATGTAAATGGATTAAACGATCCAATCAAAAGACATAGGGTAGCTGCATGGATAAGAAAACAGGACCCATACATAAGCTGTCTACAAGAGACACACTTTAAAACCAAAAATGCACATAGACTGAAGGTAAAAGGATGGAGAAAAACATTTCATGCAAATGGAAATGAAAAAAATCTGGGGTAGCAATACTTATATCAGACAAAATGGACTTTAAAACAAAAGATATAGTAAGAGATAAAGAAGACCACTACATAATGATAAAGGGAGCAATCCAACAGGAAGATATAACTATTATAAATATCTATACACCTAATATAGGAGCACCTAAATATATAAAGCAGACTTTGATAAAGGGCGAGATCAACAGCAATACTATATAATAGGAGATTTCAATACCCCCTTAACATCACTAGATAGATGTTCAAGAAAGAAAATTAACAAAGAAACAGCAGACTTAAAGGAAACACTAGATCAACTGGATTTAATAGATATCATCAGAAACTTTCACCCTAAAGCAGCAGAATGTACATTCTTTTCAAGTGCTAATGGTATATTCTCTAGGATAGACCACATGTTAGGGCACAAAAGCCGTCTCAACAAATTTAAGAAGATTGAAATCATATCAAGCACTTTCTCTGATCACAATGGCATGAAACTAGAAATCAACCACAACAGAAAAACTCAAAAATTCTCAAACTCACAGAAACTAAATAGCAGGTTGTTAAATAACGAATGGATTAAGAACGACATCATGGAGATGTTTTCTCGGAACATGTGTACCCTGATTTATCAATGTCACTGCATTAAAATTAATAAAAATAAGATAAAAAAGGATGACATCAAAGAAGAAATAAAAAAAATTCCTAGAAATGAATGACAATGAGCATACAACAACTGAAAATTTATAAGACACAGCAAAAGCTGTACTGAGACGGAAATTCATAGCACTACAGGCACACTTTAAGAAGCTAGAAAGAGCTCAAACAGCTTAACCCTACATCTAAAAGAACTAGAAAGAGAACAGCAAGTAAAGCCCAAATGTAGTAGAAGGAAGGAAATAATAAAGATCAGAGCAGAAAGAAATGACATAGAGCTAAAGAAACAATACAGAGGATCAATGAAACTAGGAACTGGTTCTTTGAAAAGGCAAACAAGATTGATGAACCTTTAATAGACTCACAAAGAAAAAAAGAGAGAAGACTGAAATAAATAAAATTAGAAATGAGAGTGGAGAAATAACAACTGACACAACAGAAATACAAAATAGTGTAAGAAAATACTATGAAGAACTGTATGCCAAAAAACTAGACAACCTAGATAAAACGGACAAATTCCTTGAAACATACAATCTTCCAAAAATCAATCTGGAAGAAACAGAAAACCTAAACAGACTGATTACATCAAATGAGATCGAAACAGTTATTAAAAAATTTCCAATAAAGCAAAGTCATGGGGCTGATGGCTTCACAATTGAATTCTACCAAATATTCAAAGAACTAACTCCTATTCTTTTCAAGATATTTCAAGAAATTCAAGAGGAAGGAAGACTTCCAAGCTCCTTTTATGAGGCGAGCATAATTCTGATTCCAAAAGCAGGCAAAGACAACACAAAGGAAGAAAATTATAGGCCAATATCCCTGATGAATAAACATGCTAAAATCCTCAACAAAATATCATCAAACCAGATTCAACAATATATGCAAAAAATCATACACCATGATCAAGTGAGATTTATTCTTGGGAGGCAAGGCTGGTGCTATATTTGCAAATCAATCAATGTGATTCATCACATAAACAAAAGGAAGGAGAAAACCCTCATGATAATTTCAATAGATGCAGAAAAAGCATTTGATAAAATCCAGCACCCATTCATGATCAAAACTCTCAGCAAAGTGGGAATACAGGGAACATACCTCAACATGATAAAGGCCATCTATGACAAACCCCCACAGCCAACATCATACTCAATGGGCAAGATTTAAAAGCAATCCCCTTAAGATCAGGAACAAGGCAGGGGTGCCCCCTTTCACCACTCTTGTTCAACATAGTCCTGGAAGTCCTAGCCACAGCAATCAGACAAGAAGAAGAAATAAAAGGCATTCAAGTTGGAAAAGAAGAAGTAAAATTATCATTATTTGCAGATGATATGATATTGTATATAGAAAACCCTAAAGTCTCAGTCAAAAAACTACTGGGCCTGATAAATGAATTCAGCAAAGTGGCAGGATATAAAATTAATACTCAGAAATCAGAGACATTTTTATACACCAACAATGAGCAGTCAGAAAGAGAAATTAAGGAAACAATCCCCTTCACAATTACAACCAAAAAAATAAAGTACCTAGGAGTAAATTTAACCAAGGAGACTAAAGACTTGTACTCGGAAAATTACAAAACATTGATAAGAGAAATCAAGGAAGATACAAACAAGTGGAAGCATATACCATGCTCATGATTAGGAAGAATAATCATTAAAATGTCTATATTACCCAAAGCAATTTATAAATTCAATGCAATACCAATTAAAATTCCAATGACATACTTTAAAGATATGCATCACATATTCCAAAAATTTATATGTAACCAAAAAACCCCACAAAACACGAATAGCCTCAGCAATCTTAAAAAAGAAGAATAAAGTGGGAGGTATCACACTTCCTGATATCAAGCTATACTACAAGGCCATGGTACTCAAAACAGCCTGGGGTACTGGTGTATGAACAGGCACATAGATCAATGGAACAGAACAGAGAACCCAGAAATAAACCCACAACTCTATGGACAACTGAGATTTGACAAAGGAGGTAAGGAAATACAATGGAGTCAAGACAGCCTCTTTAATAAATGGTGTTGGGCCCTGGTCGATTGGCTCAGTGGTAGAGCGTCAGCCTGGCGTGCAGAAGTCCTGGGTTCGATTCCCAGCCAGGGCACACAGGAGAAGCGCCCATCTGCTTCTCCACCCCTCCCCCTCTGCTTCCTCTCTGTCTCTCTCTTCCTCTCCCGCAGTGAGGCTCCAAAGATGGCCCGGGCACTGGGGATGGCTCCTTGGCCTCTGCTCAAGGCGCTAGAGTGGCTCTGGTTGCAACAGAGCGACGCCCCCTGGTGGGCAGAACGTCGCCCCCTGGTGGGCGTGCCAGGTGGATCCCGGTCGGGCGCATGCGGGAGTCTGTCTGACTGTCTCTCCTCATTTCCAGCTTCAGAAAAATACCAAAAATAAATAAATAAATAAATAAATAAATAAATAAATGGTGTTGGGAAAATTGGACAGCTACCTGCAAAAAAATGAAACTAGACCACCAACTTACACCATTCACAAAAATAAACTCAAAAATGGATAAAAGATTTAAATGTAAGCCGTGAAATCATAAGCATCTTAGAAGAAAACATAGGCAGTAAGCTCTCCGACATCTCTCGCAGTGATATATTTGCTGATTTATCTCCATGGGCAGGTGAAATAAAATACAGGATAAACAAATGGGACTATATCAAACTAAAAAGCTTTTGCACAGCCAAAGACAACAAGTACAGAATAAAAAGACAAACTACACAATGGGAGAACATATTTGACAATACGTCTGATAAGGGGTTAATAACCAAAATTTATAAAGAACTTGTAAATCTCAACACCAGGAAGACTGGGATAACTGACTGCTTGAGCGACCTTGTCTCCACTCTAGCCTCCCCTCATTTATATTCTTATGCTTCAAATTAGCCAATAAGGAGTGGTCCTTTGAAATTCAGAATACCAAGTCTTGGACCCTAATACTGATAGAATCCCAGGTCTTCCCCACTGGACCTTGTTGTATAGCTCTCAGACATGCCATGTATCCTCCAGAAACTGTGAGTAAAAAATCATGTTTCTCAAAATTCTCACATTATTATATTTTTCTGAAGTGAGAAGTGGGGAGGCAGAGAGACAGACTCCCACATGTGCCCTACCAGGAACCACCCAGCACTCCCACTAGGGGGCGATACTCTGCCATCTGGGGCATTGCTCCATTGTGACTGGAGCCATTCTAGTGCCTGAGGTGGAGGCCATGGAGTCATCCTCAGTGCCTGGGCCAACTTTGTTCCAGTTCAGCCTTGGCTGTGGGAGGGGAAGAGAGAGATGGAGAGAAAGGAGAGGGAGAAAGGTAGAGAAGCAAATGGTCACTTCTCCTGTGTGCCCTGGCCGAGAATTGATCCTGGGACTTTTACACACTGGGCCAATACTGTACCACTGAGCCAACCGTCCAAGGTTCCAGATGTCTTTTGTTGAAGGGTCCCACAAGGTCTGGCTCAGCCACGACTTTGGCCCCAGTGGAAATGTCTATGGGCCCCTATATGAGTAATGTGGGCCAGGTGAATGAGACATTTTAGCCCAGACCATTGACATCAAAAGCCTGAGACCCACACAGCCTCATAGTACAGAATACAGATAACTCCAACATGCTGATTTTTTTTAATGTAGTGCTATTTTGCAGAACCTTTAATAATAGAAGTAAGGTGTATCCTTACTTATAGATGTTGGGACATCTATTGCCTAGAAACTGTAAGATGAAGAAAAACTTTTTCTAGAGATATTCTCATTTTTCTTGTAATGGAAAATTTGTCATAAAGTAGAAAAAGAGGCCCTGAACAGACATTTCTCCCAAGAAGACATACACATGCCAACAGATACATGAAAAGATGCTCAACATCAGTAGCTATTAGGGAAAAGCAAACCAAAATTACAGTGAGATACCACCTCACACCTGTTAGATTGGCTATTATCAACAAGACAATCACAAGTGTTCGAGAGGTTGTGAAGAGAAAGGAACCCTCATTCACTGCTGTTTGGAATGTAAGCTGGTACAGCCACTACGAAAAACTGTATGGCATTCCTCAAAAAATTAAAAATAGAGTTACCATATATGGCCCAGGAATCCTTCTTCTGGGTATCTTTGTACCTGAAAAATTAAAAAAAAAAATTTATTTATGCCTAACCAAGCGGTGATGCAGTAGATGCAGAGTACCCAGGTTCAAATCCCCAAGGTCACCGGATTAAGCGTGGGCTCACCAGCTTGAGTGTAGGGTCTCTGGTTTGAGTGTGGGATCATAGACCTGACCCCATGGTCACTGGCTTGAACTCAAGATTGCTGGCTTGAGCAAGGGGTCACTCACTCTGCTGTAGCCCTCTGGTCAAGGCACATATGAGAAAGCAATCAATGAACAACTAAGATGTCTCAATAAAGAATTAATGCTTCTCATCTCTCCCTTCCTGTCTGTCTGTCCCATATCTGTCCCTCTCTCTGTCTCTCTCATTGTCTCTGTTACAATATTATTTATATATTTATATAGTATAATTTATAAAATATATATACTTATTTGAAAAGATACATGTACTCCAGAGGTCTCAAACTCGCGGCCCGCGGGCCGCATGCGGCTCGCCGAACAATTTTTTGCGGCCCGCAGACTAATCCACAAACTACAGTTTCTGGTCGTTTTGTGACACTGAAAAGTGTTGCATAACAGTTGCCTTTTGTAGACCTAGTGCGGCCCGCCGAACAGCTGTGATCTTACTCTGCGGCCCACATGCTGAGTTGAGTTTGAGACCCCTGAGTACTCCTATGTTCATTGCAACATTAATTATGGCCAAGGCATGGAGATAACTTTTTTCCTCGATAGAGGATTGGATAAAGAAGATGTACATATATACTATGGAATACTACTCAGCCATAGAAAAGATGAAATATTGCAATTTGTAACAACAGTGGTGGACCTGGAAAATATTATGCTAAGTGAAATAAGTCAGGAACAGCTGAGAACCATATGATTTCACTCATATGTGAGATATAATACTGAAACTCATAGATGTAGACTACATTATAGTGGTAACCAGGGGAAGGGGTGAGTAAGAGGGGCCAAATACATGGTGATAGAAGTGATTTAACTTTCAGTATTGGGCACACACTGTAATATACAGATCATGTATTAAAGAAAGATACACTTAAAACCTATATTTTATTATGTCATCCTAATGAATTTAATTAAATATTTTTAAAAATGAAAAGAGAATGGATAAGTTTTATTTTCTTTATAGAGAGGTTTATGTTATATCAAAGGAATAACAATTTTAATTACATTACTATTTCAAGTAAAAGAAAATTATTGTTCAAAGTCTATAGAACACAATTATGCAACTCTTGGCCTTGATTTTAGAAGACAGACTATGAACCTATCGTTAATCATGTATATTTTGTAAATTGATTATTTTTGAGGATTTTGCACACAAGTGTATACATATATTATAACAGTCAAACACAAAGCAAATTAAAAACAAATGAACAAAATTTAAATAGCTAATACTTTTTGAGCATCTAAATCTGCCAGACTGAAAAGTGACTGGTCAGCATTTTAGTACAAGTAATGTTTTGAGAATTATCTCATAATCACACCATAATCTTGGCAAGAAGAAACTGTATTCATCTTTCAACTAGTCAGTTAAACAACTTCTCTCCCTCTCTTCTATAAATATATATAGATACCTGCATTATTAATATCATAAGGTATTTTCTCTCTGTAAATTTTATTAAGGATTACATATAATAAAAAGTGCATAAATAACCCCAAGGGTAACTACTATCCCAAATTCCAACATTATGGATTAGTTTTATAAATTTTTGAAATTTATAAAATGGAATCATATAGTATATACTCTTTGGTCTTGTTTTTTCAGTATTAAATTTGTGAATTGGACATGTTAAGGACTACTCTTTTATGGATTGTTGTTGTATTGGCCAAGAGTTTGCTTAAAGGTTTAATCACTGTAAAAAAAAAAAATAGAAGACTGGATAAAGAAGATGTGGCACATATACACTGGGGTATGCTACTCAGCCATAAGAAAGGATGATATCAGATCATTTAAATTTTTTTTAAATGTTTTTATTTATTTATTCATTTTTAGAGAGGAGAGAGAGAGAGTGAGAGACAGAGAGAAGGGGGGAGGAGCTAGAAGCATCAACTCCCATATGTGCCTTGACTAGGCAAGCCCAGGGTTTCGAACTGGCGACCTCAGCATTTCCAGGTTGACGCTTTATCCACTGCGCCACCACAGGTCAGGCGACATCGGATCATTTACAACAAAATGGTAGGATCTTGATAACATTATACGGAGTGAACTAAGTAAATCAGAAAAAAAAACAAGAACTGCATGATTCCATACATTGGTGGGACATAAAAACGAGACTAAGAGACATGGACAAGAGTGTGGTGGTTATGGGGGGTGGAAGGAGGGAGAGGGGAAGAGGGGGCACAAAGAAAACTAGATAGAAGGTGACGGAGGACAATCTGACTTTGGGTGATGGGTATGCAACATAATTGAAGGACAAGATAACCTGGACATGTTTTCTTTGAATACATCTAACATGATTTATTGATGTCACCCCATTAAAATTAATAAAAATTTATTTATAAAAAAATTTGTGAATTTGTGAGACTTCTCTATCATGTACATTTCTTTTGGTATATGAAAATACAAATTTCCATTTGCTTTATATGTATACTTAGGAGTAAAAGGTCAACATTATGCATATCTTCAGTTTGAGTGAGACTGCCAAGTAGTTCTCCAAATGGGTGTTCCAGTTTTTACACCCTACCAACCAAGTATCAGAATTATAGTTGTTTTACATCTTTGGCAGTAGCAGGTTTCATTGAACTTTTTATTTAGATGTTTTGATAGGTGTGTAAAGTACCTTATTGTGATTTTAATGTGTATTTTCTTATTATAAGTTGAGTTACTTTTCATATATGTATCATATATGTCTCTTAGAAATTCTTTTTTTTTTTTTTTAAGGGAGAAGAGGGGTGATGGCTATGGGAGGGGAGAAGGGAGGAGAAGAGAAGCAGATGGTTCTGACCAGGAATCAAACCTGGGACACCACTATGCCAGACCAGCACCCTATCCACTGAACAACTGGCCAGGGCCTAGATATTCTTTTGTAAAATGCCTATTCAAGTCTTTTAGATATTTTATACTAGCATTATTTCTTATTGATTTGTAGGTATTCTTTGTATATTTTGAATGAGTTCTTTTTCAGATACATACCCATACGCATAGTAAAAATATTCAAATCTGTGCTGTTTTTTCATACTTTTCACAACATCTTTTGATGAACAGAATGTTTAAATTGTAATGTTAGTGCATTTATTATATTTTTAATATATTTTTTGTTAATTTGTTGTTTACTGTTTAAGAAATCAAGAATTTTTTTTTACCTCAAGGTCATAAAGATATTCCATGTTTTTTTCTGTAAGTCCTATTGTTTTACTTTTGACTTTTATTTATTTTTTTCCTTTCTATTGAATTTCTTGGGGTGACACTGGTTAACAAAATTATATAGGTTTCAGGTGCACAATTCTATAACCCATCATCTGTACACTGTACTGTGTGTTCACCTCCCCAAGTCAAGTCTCCTCCCATCACCATCTATCCCCCCTACTCACCTCCTTCTCCCCCACCCCCTAAACAGGCAATCACTACGCTGTTATCTGTGTTCATGTGTTTTTTCTTCTTTTTGTTCCTTTTTTGCTCAATCCCTCCACCTCCTAACCCATCAGCCCTCTCCTCCAGACAGCTGTCAGCCTGTTCTTTATGTATGAATCTGTCTCTATTTTTCTTGTTTATTTTGTTTATTAGATTCCACATGTGAGTGACATCATATGTTACTTGTCTTTCTCTGACTGACTTACCTCACTTAGCATCATATTTTCTAGGTCTACCCATCTGTCACAAAGGGCAAGATTTCCTTCCTTTTTTTACAGCCAAGTTGTATTCTGCTGTATAAATGTATTCTGTATTTCTTCTCACTTTTCTAGTTGTTCTATATGAGCCAGTACGCTGGCACTACGCCATTCAAGGTGAAAAGAGAAAAGTTAGTTTTAAAAAAATATATTTTCCTTAATGTAAACATAAACTTCATATTAGGCAGTGTGCTCTCTCTAAATACATTAACTTTAGTAACCTTATGTCAAAAATCTTTTCTTATCACCATATATTCTATTCATTTGCACAAAGTTTTTTCAAATTTTCTACTGTGAGTAGTATACTTTACACCCAGGTGATAAGAAGGACTTAAGCACACAGAAATAGTTTTCATTTTCATTTGTACCTAACAAATACCCTGTGGTACAATCCCATTTCACAGATCAGTGAAGGATATTTGTTTATGCTATTAAAGTTCAAAGGGGGAAAGTAATCCACATAAATGAGTATCATCTGAAGTAATTTTTTTCTTTATCTCTTCCTCTTTTTTAAGTCTACGATTGTTTCAAAGGGAATATTATAGGAGAGAAGAGAACAAAATACTGGTTTTAGCTTAGGAAACACAATAAACCAGCAAACTCAACTTCAAACTGTCCCCCCAAATTGGTAGCAAATGAATTAAAGCTCTATATTTAAGAAAAATACAGTAAAATATTAATTATAATAAAAATATATATTTATGACTTTATATAGAGGTTAGGTACAGAAGATATTATTACATAATACACAAAATGCAAACACAAAAATTGAAAAGACAAATAACACAATAGAATTTAAAACTTCTCCTTTGACATTGGCATCATAAGTCTAGAGGAAAAGGCAGGTGTTACAGAGGGTAATAAAATTAAACACATGCAAAAACAATAAAATAAGGCACAGTGTGTTAAAAAATCTCTAAAATTCAATAAGAAAAGAATACAAATTAATATAAATATGGGCATGGATTATAAGCAATTTATAGGATAAGAAAAATGGCAAATTAATGTATGTGGAGCTATTCAACATCACTAATATTTGAGGAGGTAGGATTAAGCTATAAAGTAGCTATTTAAACTAGGGTGACAATTCTTTCCAGTTTGCATAGAGCAATAGAAGGTTTATCTCTGTAGCTCTAGTGTTACCCTCTTTTATTCTCAAATCTGTACAGGTTGAGATTCCCAGTGACCTCATTCTACATATATATTCAAATGCTTACAAATATCAAGAAAGACAGAAAACAACGGAGAAAAGTGGTACTTGTGATAAATTGGAGAGACTGTGTCCTGCCAAAAGGAGTCCACATTCTAATGAAAGAAAAGCCCATGGGGGCTAAACAGAATAAGGTGGATCAGAATTGGACCTTGAGCTTTCAATTTTGTACTTGTGATGGGAAACACCGTGTTTATGTTGTTGGTGGGAGTGAAAATTGGCACAGCAAACGTGGAGTGCAATTTGTTGTCATCAAAATTTATAAAAATTTTCTCATGAAGACCCAGTAATTACAAAGTCCAATATAAAACCTAGAATAAAACACTTAGATAGGTTCACAAAACATGAATAAGAATGTTTATTTAACAGTACTTTTTAAATAACAAATTTGAAATCTACATAGATGTTTATCAGTAATGGAATGGTTAAATAAAATGTGGTTCAGGAAGATAGTGCACTAGGTTAAAAGATGAGATATGTCTATTTGTACCAACATGTAATAACCTTCAAAACAAATCAATGAGTGTAAAAAAAGCAATGGGAAAATAAAATGTAAACTGTATAACTAATTATTTAGAAATATAAAATAATCTATTCCTAGAAATATTTAATTATATATGCACAGTAATTAAGGTTTATATAAGTACATAGTTTGCTAATAGTGCACGTTTCTGGATAGAAGACTTGAGCTTTATTAATAATGTTTCCAATATTTTAAATAAAATGTAATTGAAAGATTACCATGCAACTAAAAATTTTCAGAGGGAAAGAAAGCAGTCTCTAATATGATAAAATATAGACAGTGCACGTATTTATTTATATGTGGCCAAGTTCTTTATAGATTCACAGATTTCCCCCCCCCCCATGTTTGCCTTGAAATAGTTAACATAATTGGAATTTCTAGATATGACAACAGTTGAAGTTTTCCAAAGTCTTTTATATAATTACATGGAGAGTTAGGATAGGGAAAATGAGGTGGGATCAAAATCCTAAATTCTGCCTACAATTTATGATTTCCTTTGAAAGACCATATTTTACGTTTTAGGAATCAGAGTGTGTGTTTGTGTCTTCACTGAAAAGAAGACGTTGATAAAGAGAATGAAAGAAAGAAAATTTGATAAAAAAGATCACAAATAATATTATTTAGAGTTTTAACACTTCATCTTCTTGAATTGTGCGTATGGTACAGTAGACAAACTCAATACAAAGCTAAGTTTATCATCTTTCTTTAGTAAAAGCCACAGAGACACAACTGACATAACACTGCTATTCTTTATAATGATAGAACAGATGTTTGTTGTTTAATATAGCTGCTGGAACAATACTATTTGTATTATTTTTAAAAATACAGAAACTAAAAAAATTGTTTGCATTTTATATATATAGATATAGATATAGATATAGATATAGATATAAAGTTAAACATTAAACACTAATTTCATGCACCTAACACTAAAAAATATGAAATCAATTTCTGACCCATTTTGATGCAGTCTGTCTTCATGTCTGAGATGCAGAGGCTGCTTCAAATCCTTGCCCTAGGATTCTCAGTGGCGTTCTGTTCTTGAATAGATGTTCTTGTGAGGGAAAAGACCTGTCACTACCTTGGCAGCATCACTTCCTAAATGTCATTTGTTTTGTCTGTTTCAGTTTATTTTTGCTAAGTTACTTAAGTAGATACTTTCAATGAGATGATTATTTTGAGGTTTTGGAATTTAGAAATTCTCTGTAACTCAGCATAATTTGTCAATTTGTTAAACTTTCTATCTTTTATCTATCATAAGCTTTTGAGTAAGCTTAAGCTACCCCTTTTTAGGTGGGTGGGCTGTGATGACTTTCTGATTTTATAGAATCAGTATTACACTTCTTTTGTTAATAACCATGTAACTTGATACCAGAAGAAATACTTTTTTTTATGAAATTTGAAAGGGTCCATTCCGGGAAGTTGTACCTTGGTTTTCAAAATGACAACACTGAGATTGTGAGACTTACTCCCAGTATACAAATTAAAATTTTACATTTAGCATCCATCCCCACATGGCAGAAATAAAAAAATTCAGGGCAACAATGGTCACTGTTACTACTACTGAATTTATAATAGAATGAATTAAAGCCTTCAGTTAGGTCAGTGGCCACTGAACAACTGTGGTGCCTTATTATGGAGCATAAGTAACATTTATATGGAGATTTTTTTGGGGGGGTTGTTTTATTTTGTTTTGTTTTTTACATACACATTAATAGAAATATACCAGACTTACAACCATTTAACAGACAACTAATATTCTTTACCCCATGCTACAAGAAAATGTTTAAAATTTGTATCATGCACAATTTATAATCTTTATAATCTTCAAATTGTTCAGAGAAGAAGATAATGCTTCTTTCCATAGCACCATAAGGTTTTCTAAATTCCCCACAGCCTCCTTCTTAGAGAGGACAAAGGGAGGAAAAAAATCTAATCCATGAATTCTTGATCCAAATGAGCCTGGAAGAAATGGTTTTAACTAGAAAGAAATGCAATAACTGAAGTTGTTAAGAAAACTTGAATTCTACTTGCCCTTCCTAGGAGGGAGAAGATTAGATAAGTTATGGAAAATAAAGAAGCTGCATTGATACTTTTTTGTGCACATATCAGTAAATATATGTTCTTTTATCCTGTTAATAAATCATGAAACTTACAAATACAACTTTTGATCACAGAGAAACTTAGTTTCCCCACAAATTGGGAATAAGCAATTTTGTGGGTATCCTGCATATGCATGCACAGCATTGGATTCAGGCACATTGTTCTGGTCTCCAAAGTTGTGGAGTACCAGGCCTATTTAAGATTTTAGGGTACTAAGTGTTACACTGCATATGCCCATAGCCAACACTTCTCTTTCTTGAGTCCTATGGACATTAACCTCTGCCAGTCAAACCAGATGCTAGTCACCCATTTACATACTTTTTTGGCTGTATTGAGGGAACTAAATTATATATATTTATTTATTTATTTATTTATTTATTTATTTTTTGTATTTTTCTGAAGCTGGAAACGGGGAGAGACAGTCAGACAGACTCCCACATGCGCCTGACCGGGATCCACCCAGCATGCCCACCAGGGGCGAGGCTCTGCCCCTCCCGGGTGTCGCTCTGCCGCAACCAGAGCCACTCTAGTGCCTGGGGCAGAGGCCAAGAAGCCATCCCTAGCGCCCGGGCCATCTCTGCTCCAATGGAGCCTTGGCTGTGGGAGGGGAAGAGAGAGACAGAGAGGAAGTGGGGGTGGAGAAGCAAATGGGCGCCTCTCCTATGTGCCCTGGCTGGGAATCGAACCTGGGTCCCCTGCACGCCAGGCCGACGCTCTACCGCTGAGCCAACCAGCCAGGGCCTATATAGTTACTAATATTCTCCTTTTCTCTCTTCCCTCCATTCTACCAACCCTTCTTTCATCCCTTCTTTTCTTCCTTCATTTATTTTCCACTACTGACATATTATCTCTGTTTCTGTCTTTCCCAGGAAGATGAGAATATGTATGCCTAGGACTTTCAAAGGGGAAAAAAATGCAGCTTTACATCTACAATGTGATACAAATTTGTCTGAGCAAATTTTAATCAAGATAGAAGCACAACAATGAGAATGTTCAACTCTTGAAGGACACTCAAGTTTGGTGAAAACAGGTTCATAAAGTTAAATTTTTTGCAAATGTTCAGACACAAGACATTTGGCAAATATGTGAAGCCAGGTGAAGTTTCAAATTCTCTTGAATAACCCTGGCTGGTTGGCCCGGCAGGTGGATGTTCCCATTTGATTCCTGGATAAGGCACACAGGAGAAGCAACCATTTTCTTCTCCACTCCTCCCTATCTTGCTTCTCTCTTTCTCTCCCAAAACCATGGCTCTGTTGGAGTGAGTTGGCCCCAGGCACTGAGGATGGCTCCTGCCTTCCTCTACCTCAGGTGCTAAGAATAGCTCAATTGCTGAGCAATGGAGCAACCCCCCAGATGGTCAGAACAAGGCACCATAGGGGGCTTGTTGGGTGGATCCGGGTCAGTCAGGGCACATGTAGGAATTTTTCTCTGCCACCTCTCCTCTCACTTAATTTAAAAAATTCTCTAGAACTGACTTACATCTTCAAGTTTTTTATTTTGAGTCAGTTCAAATTAAGACTATTATACATTTTCTTTTAATGCTATTTGTCAATGAGTAGGTCTTCATACTGCTAAAATTAATCTCAGAGTAATATGAGAGAAATAAACATGTCTTATACCAAACCTAAGAATAATAAGAGTATTTTAAGTAATCCAGAAGGACATTTGGGAGATATGGACCACAGACTTCTATTCCTGGGTATTTCGTTGAAGTTATTAGGTTGAATTTGGTAATAAACAGTTTGTCTTATTTTTGCTTAAAGTTGATACAAAACAACTTTTTAGTGAAGGATAATAATAAAGCTTGTTTTTACTTATTTTTCCCAATTTTCTTTATCTGCTTAGAAGTAATACTCTAGTAACTTTGGTCTAAATGGACAACTAAACATCTTGGAAAATAGAGTTGAAAGAATTTACAAAATTAATCCCAAAATTAAAGTGAATGATTAATTATGTATTAGAGTTAGTATGCTTCTAAAGGGGTATTACTAATTTATTTTTAAATTAAATTTACTGGGGTGACACTGACTAACAAAATTATACAGGTGTCAGCTGTCCAACCCAGCAGCACCTCTCTGTACACTGCATTATGTGTTCACCTCCCCAAGTCTTTGTCTATCACCATTTATTATTGCTAATTTAGTATCGTTGAATGTATGGCAGAAATATATGTGACAGTTGTTAAGCATTAATTTTTGACACATCTACTAGAAGAAGTTAGCAGTCCTAGTTTTAGCAGTTCCAGTGTTAGCTGGATTTTTATGTAAATCATAGTAACATCTCTTATTCTTTTATCCATCACAGTGCTCAAAGCAATTTCTTACATGTACATATATAGAGGATATTTTAAAATGCACTGATCATCCCAGGCTTCATTCCAGATGAATTAAATCAGGATTTGATGAGTAGTACCTGGGCAGTGCTATTTTTTCAAAGCTTCCTAAAGCCTTTTATCAACTTGATCTAAATTTCACAATTACTGCATTGAAATTTACTTTAGTTACCATTTTAAAATTCTGATTAATAAACACAAGTATTTATCCAGAAAAATTTCTCACCATCCTTTCATCACCTGTATGGGCATACTAAAAAATTAGTGAAATGTACTCTGCTGGGAACTACTGTGTAAAATTATATATTAGGTGTTGTTTATTTTTTGTAAGTTTCTGAAGCTGTGACACTACTTTGGTCTTTCATATTTCATTTATGAATTTCTTAAGATTGTGCGGAATATCTGAGCCTAGTGTTTGTGATCAAGATTATTCCATAAAAAATGAAGTTTGAGCATGACCTGTAGTAGTGCAGTGGATAAGGCAATGACCTGGAATGCTGAGGTCGCTGGTTCCAGACCCCGGGCTTGCCTGGTCAAGGCACATACGAGAAGCAACTGCGAGTTGGTGCTTCTCATTCCTCCCTCTCCCTGCCTTTCTCTCTTTCCCCTCTCTGAAATCAATAAATAAAAATCTAAAAAAAGAAAAAAATGAAGTTTGAACTAAGAAAAATCTGTTAGTTAAAATGATGAAAACATTTAATTTCTCCATAAACTTGATCACATGTAATAAAAGAAAATTAACATTATGCGATACAATTTCATGCACATTGACTATAGTATGTTGGAAAATCAAACTATCTTAAATTGATTACAATCTGTTAGCAGATTAATTCAAATTTCTTGGTTTAGGGAAAATGAAACCATTTATAGGAGAGAATATTATCATTTTCCCTAATTCTTAAGGGACAACTTATGACAGCATATTAGTTCCCTTAGCCATATGCAGTCATATAGATAATAATCATGAAAAGCTTTGGAATTTATATCAATATTCTTAAGCATACAAATACTTACACACACATGCGTTGTGCTCAGGACTGGCTACATAATTTGTAGGCCACTGCAAAATGAAAATGTAAAGTCATTAGTTCAAAATTAATAAGTATTTTATGATGGCTATTCCAGGGCATTAAATTAAGCACAAAACCCATCCACACAGCGTTCTATGAAACTTCACAGGTTGCAGGCCCATTGAGCAGCCTTGACATTGCTTCTCCTGTACACAGTTCAGGGAGGGTAAACAGGGAAGTAGGAAAGTATCTGTTTCTTTCTTTTTAACAATTAAAATTATTGGGGTGACACTGGTTAATAAGATGATATAGGTTTCAATTGTTAATTTCTGTGATACATCGTTTGAATATTGCATTATGAGTCCAGCACCAAAAGTCAAATATTTCGACACCAAATATCTGACCCCTTTCACTCTTGACTGTCCCCCAACACTCCATTCCATCTGGTAATCACCATACTATTGTATGTGTCTGCTTGTTTTTCTTGCTTATTCATTTGTTGCTTTCTGTTTTAAATCCCCCATATGAGTGGAATCATATGGTTCTTGACTTTTTCTGCCTGATTTATTTTGCTTAGCACGATATTCTCAAGATCATTCCATGTTGTTGCAAATGGTGGTATTTCATCTTTTCTTATGGTTGGTTAGTATTCTTTTGTATATATGAACCACATCATCTTTATCCAATCATCTATGGAATGACACTTTGGTTGTCTCCATGTCTTGGCCACTGTGAATAGTGCTGCAATGACCATAGGGGTGCCTATATCTTTGCAAAGGGATGTTTTCAAATTTTTTGGAAGATAGGCAGAAAAGGGGCATCTGGATCATATGGTAACCCTATCATACCCTCTGCCATAACTTTTCTTGCTGCTGCCATCAGGAGCACACAGGGAGCAGCTAAAAGGTGGGTGTGAATAGACATGGGTGAGAAGTGCAGAGTGCTGGAGATGCCCATAGACCAGTTGAGGGAATCCATAGTAGGGTGTTCCCAGTGACTCATTTGTGGGTTTCTTGATGGAGTGCAGTAGGATCTACTAACTATGTGGTTAGTAGGATCTATGTTCCTTAAATGTCCCTACAAAGGTTCTGCCTGCTGCTTTTTCCACTTCCCAGTCATTTAGCTCATAGTTTAGTACTTTGAATGATGGAAGAGAGAAATGAGCCCATTTGTGAGTGACCTGTAGAGCAGAAGAAGCCAGATGCTCAGTCACATGATTTCCCTTTCTGCCCCAGGAGAAACCATGGTCCGAGGAAGATTGCTCTTGGTTCTAAGGCAGGCTGCTTTGGGTAAAGAATGATGCAGGTAAAAGCATACTGCACCTCTTACTGTAATGTGACTAAAGTCATATATCTTTTTCTCCAGGGGTATGCTGGAAGCTTCAACATCCACAAAGACTCTCTTGTTTGTGGGTGATTGTCTAAGTCAATGTTTTACAGGAGTTCATGGGACCATAGCGGAGAGGAGCTAGAGTTGGTTCACTGTTCACAGTCAGGATCGAGGTATGTCTGTCTGTTGTATGGATCAATGCTGAATTTTTGTTATTGGGTGCGGGACAAAATGAAGAATGTCTTATACTACCACGGTGCTGATATCACTCATCCTTATGTTGTGTTTTATTTTCACTTAGTTCAAAATACTTTTTAATTTCTCATGAGATTTATTCTCTGATTTATGTGTTATTTAGAAATGTGTTGTTTAATCTCTACCTATTTGGGGGTTATCCAGTTATCTTTCTGTAATTGTGGTGTGAGAGCTTGATATTATTTATGAATTCTATTTTTTTTAAAATTGTTAGGCTGTGTTTTATGGCCCAGGATTGGTCTGTCTTGGTGAATGTTGCATGCGGGCTTGTGAAAAATGTGTTTTCTGCTGTTTTGGGATGAATTAATGTATAGGTGTTAATTATATCCCTTGGTTCATGGTGTTGAGTTCAATATCCTTAGTGGATTTCTGCTGACTGGATCTGTTTCTGAGAGAGGACTGTTAAAGTCTCTAATTAGTAGTAGACTCATTTACATCTCCTTGTAGTTCTATCAGTTTTTGCCTCATAGTTTGATGCCATTACTAGGTGCATACACGTGAAGGATTCTTATATCTTCTGGTATAATTGACCCCTTTACTATTACATAATGCCCTTCGTTATCCCTCGTACCTTTCCTCACTTTAATGTCTGCTCTGTAATACATACTTTTTTTTTTTTTTTTACATAATCATCATATTTGTTGGGAAGAACAACTTGGGAAAAGTTTGTATTGAATTTCTGCTTGAGCCTTATTTGTTAATTTTATTCATTATTCACTGAAAACAAAGATCTTCAAGCTAAAGGTCCCAAGAAGTGTTTTTGAGCCAATTTTCTATTTGACTACAGCAAGGTTACTAAGTGTTAATAAAATGAAGAGTAGCCAATACCAGCTGGCTCTGTACTTAATCAAGATTTCTTCTTTTTCACCCCTCCCTGCTTTTGTTTTCCTTCCCTTGCTCCTTTTTTTTTCTTTCTAAATAATTAGTATCTTATAACTATAGCACAGAAGAAAAATAGAAAACTACAGTTTATCAAAAATATGTGTCGATTCCTGGCCAGGGCACACAGGAGAAGCGCCCATCTGCTTCTCCACCCCTCCCCTTCTCCTTCCTCTCTGTCTCTCTCTTCCCCTCCCGCAGCCAAGGCTCCATTGGAGCAAAGATGGCCCCGGGGGCGCTGGGGATGGCTCCTTGGCCTCTGCCCCAGGCGCTAGAGTGGCTCTGGTCGCAACAGAGCGACGCCCCGGAGGGGCAGAGCATCGCCCCCTGGTGGGCAGAGCGTCGCCCCTGGTGGGCATGCCGGGTGGATCATCCTGGTCGGGTGCATGCGGGAGTCTGTCTGACTGTCTCTCCCCGTTTCCAGCTTCGGAAAAATACTAAATAAATAAATAAATAAATAAAACTTGATTTTATAAAAAAAAATATGTGTTATCAACGTGAACTACTCTGAAACAGAAGACACCAGTCAGTATGATAAATGTAGAACAGAAAGATTCTGGGCAGCTTTTGCCAGAAGGGAAAGGAGAGGAAGGGAGCCTCTGTGAACGCTGTATCATATTGGGGAGTACCGGTTTTTTGACGAAGTAATACATTTAGAACTTTTGTCCAGATCCACCAATATCAAGTTCAGATAGAATAAATTGATTTTACATGTAATTCTTTTGATACTCATTGTTTTCCTGAGGGTCTCTTTATAATTTCATTTTTGTTTTCTTGATGAAATTGTTACCTAAGCTACCCATGTAATATAACCTTATGTAATTTTACCATCCCATGTTCAATATGGTCTATAGTTCTGTTTTTTGAAATGAATTGAGGTTTTCTTTGTGTTTGTGTATATTTTGTTGGATACTGAGGTAGATTTCCAAACACCTTTTTTTTTTTTTCTCTTGTGTAGTCACTAGGAAGTTTGGAAGTGGATCCTACCTCCAGAGGTGGGTCTTAATTAGTCTAGGTCAATTCTTCATTCCCAGCTGTAAATTAGAATCTGGAGAGTTTTTACAAATCACAGATGCCTGCATATCACTCAAGGAGATGAGGCCTGATTTATTGGAATATTTTTTTTTAACAGCTCCACAATTAAGTCTAAAGTGCAGCCCGAGTATAGAGCAACCAATTTCAGGCAACTATTAGTTTTTAGCTTCCTCAGGCATAAGCTCTCAGGTCTAAGTCCTTAGTGACAGTGTTGCCACCAAGAAAGCTCGAGAATGGACACTTCAGCTAGTTTAGGACATGGGACTAGAAAGGAAGTTGCTATGCACTTCTTTGTAAAAATTCCTCATTTTAAGGAGAAATCTATTGAAACATTTGGTCTTTAATGTCTCTGAATATTAGCATTTGTTTGGTATAAGGCACAGTGCTTCTACATACATCTTGCTACCCACACCTACAGAAGCATGGAGTGAAGAAAAATGCAGGGGAATGGAGTTAGTCACTGAATTTCCCTGAGTCTAAATCTAGCCTTTTAGCAAATGTTAATTTCAAATATTATGAAATTAACCAATTGATGTTCCCCCATAATATTTTGGGTATCCCTAGATTTCATATCTCCAGCCTTATAGTTTAGCTATGCCTGATGCAGTAATGAATTTTGTCTGTAAGCACTTTCCTTTAAACTTACCATGGACTCCTTTTTAACTAATTTATTAAAAAGCAGAGCAGTCATTTCATTATTGGACTTTATTTTATCGCAACTACATTTTAATCTTCCCACTGCACACAACTTGTTTGAATACTGATACTTTTAAATCTTTGGCAATGTGTTTATATGTCTTCTGATAACATAAATTAACAAAGCAGGATATTTGGCTTGTTACTGTTTTCTATGTATAATTTCAGCCAAATAAAGTACAGTAGATAATGCTATGTGCCATATTTGCCTTCTGCCATTATGATACCCTAAATAAGTTTCTAAATTATAACATCATTGTAGAGTTTTATAAAGTGCTATTTTAAACCATTAGATTTTTATCATAGTTCTTCAATTCAGGTGCTGACAGGGCTGGGAGAAGGCTCCATATGTAAGCGAAGCCTGTTGAGTCTCCACATCAATGAGGCTAAGGGTGGCCACAGCTAGTATGTTTTAGCCTCCCATTGCCATGTGGAATTGTGTGGCAAGTTTGTTAAAAGGTCTTCTATTTATTTTTTCCATGCTGAAGCCAATTTTCTTTATGGGAACTTCTGAGGTTTAAATGTCAATTAAACCAGCCAAACAACATATAAACAAAACACACTGTAAAGTAGGATAAAACACATCTAGCTTGCTGGATAACAATATGTACCCTTTGGAATCGCTGAACAATTAGTACCATTGGCCTAAACTAGGATGTACAGTCTTCTATAACCCAGCTCCCAGCTTTGGTCTGGAGTAAACTCTCTCCTAAAACAAAACCAGGGTCCTGAGCCCACATTTCTGCCTCCTCATTTTCTAGGGGTTACTAGGTATGAATAGCTACCAAAATTTTTGATTTTTTGATTTTATAAGCACATGTATTCTACATTTTGTTTCCTGCTTATCAGTTTAGAACAATAGATTATTTTTCGGATTTAGTATTTCATATTATTTTTAAGCTTTTCTCCTAAATCTTTGTAATTATTTTTGAGGCTGCCCAGAGCTAGCTGGCTATTCATTATCGTCCATTAAGAAGTGAAAGTTCTACCATAGATCTCTTTTGCTATTATATTGGGTTGGGGAATAAGTTCGTGGCGTTTTTATATTTTATTTTACAACGATTTGTTTGCTGTTTGGCAAAGGGTAAGTATTCATTCGATAAAACTCTTTCTGCTCTACAAAACTATGTTAATTGTATTTTTGAGTTATTTAATTTTTTATTAGTTTTGAGGCTTAGAAATGGAATACCCAGGAGGCAAAAATCGACATTTTCGACACCTGCTCTTCTTTGCTTTTCATCGAGGTCAAAAAGCTGCCTAAGCAGCCCAGGACATTTGCGATGTGTATGGAGAAGGTGTCATAGGTGAGTCTACAGCACGGAAATGGTTTGCAAAGTTCAAAAATGGCGACTTTGACGTCGACACGTGCCGCAGCGGAAGGCCTTCTGAATTCGATGAAGAACTGGGAAATGCTCGAAAAGAACGCCATGGTCAACAAGGAGCTCTACATTGCCCAGCTACACCGCATGAATGAGGCTATTCGACTGAAAAGACCTATCGACATGGTCAAACCATACTCCTTCACGACAACGCCAGGCCCATGTTGCACAAGTCGTCAAAGCCGCACTCCAAGAGCTCGAATGGGAGGTCCTTCAGCATCCGCCGTACTCTCCGAACCTTGCACCGACTGATTACCATCTTTTCCGCTCCCTGTCAAACCATATGAAGGGCGTTACCTTCAATAACAAAGAGGTCCTTAAAAACTGGCTCAACAACTTCTTTGACACCAGACCAGGCGATTTTTGGCGGAACGGCATCAACAAATTGGTCGAGAGGTGGGAAGAAGTTGTAAACAGCAACGGTGAATATATAATTGATTAACTTATTGATATAATTATTGTTTTTTGTTTAAATAAAAGTCTTCGGTAAAAATGCTATGAACTTATTCCCCAACCCAATAGATAAAAAAATGAAATTATTATGTGTTTGTTTGTATAGATTTTGGGCTAAATTTCATGAACAGTAATAGAAAAACTAAGAAATAATGGAATCTCTTAGTAGAGTTGATGACAATGTCTTATTTCATCAAGAATAATTTTATTTCATTCCAAGTTTCAGAGTAAAATACAATGTATTTTAGCTGAAAATTCAAATGTGTTGTTCAAAATTGGTAACAGCATAAGGTGCAAGTTCTTTGTTGGTACCAGATAAGGGAATTGTTAGTATCACTGATCCTATTCACCACTGGCAGAAGGGAATGAAAACAGTGAACAGTTACCTTCAGAAGCTGTGTGCTCTGTTTTGGCAGGGTAGACAACACATTTGTCACGTTTTCTGTAGGACAGTCTCAAGGGTCGCTTCTGATGCTTTCCACTATTTTCTAGGACAGTCATTACCACGTTCATACCCATTTTTGGGGGGAATGAACCTGCCAATATATAAAGCCTTGGATATAGCAATGATTTTCCAAGTGCATTAATTTTTTTGGCTAAAATGGCCAAGGACCTTTATTATAACTCAGTGTAAAGTACTTCAAGTGAAAATCTTCATGTCCTTTATTTAAAACATTACCTGGGTTTTAAATTAAAAAATAAAAAAAGAACACTTGCACATTATTAGAGAATTGAACAGGATAAAAGAATTTCCGATGAGAAGTATCATTTTCACCCTAGATTCTGATCTCCCTCCCAAAGCATTGTATTTTGTACAAGCTTTCATATAGCACACCCACACACAAACACACACACATATTTGGAGGTCAAGTTGTTTCTTTTCTATGGTTTTGGAATTTTTAACAGAGCTTCTAAACTGAAAATAAAGTGTAAATATTTAGTTCCTGAAGGAATATGCTATAATTTCTATGCTAGATTACTAAAATATAAAACAACTGGTCTAGCAATTATTAATTGTAACCCTCCCTACCTTCAGGGTATATAAAAGGAAGCTAGGTTTTGATAGGAAATAAAGAAAGTCTGTATGATAGAGTGAAGAGATTGGGCTTTGTGTAGAGTTGTGTGTCTTTTCTCTGTTTCCTACCCTGGAGGAGGGTAAAAGGAGCGGCTCTCTGCCCTGGCTGGTTGGCTCAGTGGTAGAATGTCGGCCTGGCATGCAGGAGTCCCGGGTTCGATTCCCGGCCAGGGTACACAGGAGAAGCGCCCATCTGCTTCTCTACCCCTCCCCCTCTCCTTCCTCTCTGTCTCTCTCTTCCCCTCCCGCAGCCAAGGCTCCATTGGAGCAAAGTTGGCCCCAGCGCGGTCTGCCTCAGGCGCTAGAATGGCTCTGGTTGCAACAGAGCGATGCCCCAGATGGGCAGAGCATCACCCCCTGGTGGGCATGCCAGGTGGATCCCGGTCGGGCACATGTGGGAGTCTGTCTGACTGCCTCCCAGTTTCCAACTTCAGAAAAATACAAACAAACAAACAAACAACAAAAAAAAGGAGCCGGCTCTCTTTAGACCAAGCCTTGTGTATCTCTAAAGGATCACTCACAGCTATTAGGGAAATCTACAAGAAGGGGAGGTCCGCATCTCTTTCCCCTGCTGGGCATAGGATGTTCACAAACCTGGACCCAAAAGTCTGCTTCTTGCCTTGAGCATCCTGAAGTCGGAGTAAGGACAAAGGCAGCAGTAGAGCAAACCTGCACGATTACCACTGGGTGTCGGATGATGTGTGAGTTTATCACAAGCCAAGTGGACACCAAAGAAGGTAACTTGGCTTAAAGCCTCTTGAGTTTCTTGCACCAAGTTGGTTGGAGTAGGTGATGAGAAGATTTTAGTAATGGAGGGCTTTGGGTTATAACAATAGTGGCAGCAAATGAAGTAGTTACACAAAAATGTCAACTGGAGCGGGCAAGACACAATCAGAGATAATGCAGGGTGGTGTTTTGTTTTGTTTTTGGAAGAGCCCCAATTCACCCTAAGTTACATCCAGCTCTTGGTTGCCTGCTGTACCGACAGTTTTATATGGCCAGATTATATCAATGGTATAAAAGACCTTAGTCATTTTTCTTCCAACCTCACCTCTGACAGTGGAGGACACCCCGAAGCAGCAGAGGGAGGGGGAGTGGAGAAGATGGATGCTGTGATAGACCGAGGACAGGGGAGGAAGCAGAGAGTCAGCATCCTGTCCTCTGTCCTCCTTGTATGGCTCCAAACCGTATCCCACACCTGAACTGGGCAATGGGGAACAAGTGTTGCATTCGATGTGGTTTGGATTTAGAATAGACTGGATTTTAGAGGGTGTGAAAATGAGTCATAATTACTTTAAAAAAAAGACAATTGTTATGAATTGAAAGCAATCCAAAAGCAGTGGGATCTTTCTGTGATGAGAAAAGGCACTATGAAGACAGAAATACAGAGCAGATTACTCTTTATCTTCTATATTAAACTTTTTTTTTAATTTTTTTAACTTTTTTTTCAATTTTTATTTATTCATTTTAGAGAGGAGAGAGACAGAGAGAGAGAGAGAGGAGAGACAGAGAGAGAGAAGGGAGGGAGGAGCTGGAAACATCAACTCCCATATGTGCCTTGACCAGGCAAGCCCAGGGTTTCGAACCAGCGACCTCAGCATTTCCAGGTTGACGCTTTATCTACTGAGCCACCACAGGTCAGGCTATATTAAACTTTTAATGAGCCATTTACACATATAAAAAACTTACCTATGTTTTTTAAAGCACAAATGTGAACATACTACTTGTGATGCTTCATACTTTTCATTTCCTTCTTAGCATATCCCGCATAGCTCTTAAATGAATATACCATTAGAGTTATGGTAATGCTAGCTGCTACTGCAGCATGAATTCTGAAAACTTATTAGAAGCTTATCTCTTCCTTACATGACCGTCGTAAACTTTCTTCCCTGGGCCCTACCAGTAGCAGCTTTGCATGTTTGAGTGCGCGGTTTCCCAGGTGTGTGTTCCTCTGTCTTAAACAGAGAGAAGGAGTGGAGAGGTAGAATGGCAGCTTTCTGTGGGAGAGGACCAGAAAGGCACATACCACTGCTCTCTTTACATGGCGACATCTGTCTGTTGGGAAAATTTGGAAATAGAGTTTAATTTTGTGACTAATATGAGGAGTTAACTGCTTTGGCAATTGGTTTACTTACTTATAACTAGTAAGCTAGTATATCTTTATTTAACTTCAAAACAGCTATTGATTATTCCATTTTATGGTTATTTCATAACTTATGTGACCTGATCACTGTTGGTGGATATACACGGGTATTCCAGTGTTTTTCTGTTTCAAACAGTGCTGCAAAGAGCATGCTTATTCATGAATTTGGGCATATGTTTAAGTCTGTCTCTAAGACAAATCCTGAGAAGTGAAATTGCTAGTTGAAATGGTATAAGCAGTTTTGAATTTTTATAATTGTTGCCGCCAAAAAGATTTTTAATCCAACACCAATACTTTATCAGGTTGTCTATTCCACCTGCTCCCTCTCCACCCCTTTTTGCAAACACTTTGTGTTACTTACCTTGTCAATCTATAGGGGCATTGGTCTTTCATTGTTATACTAATTTATATTTCTTCCTTTTAATAAATACACATTTTACTCATTTGAATTAAGCAGTTACAATTATTCCTTAGTGTTTTTGTAGATATGCACTACAAGTAGTTTTCTAGTAAGGCAGGGGATAGATAGCAGATCTTTACCTTGCTACTTAACCAACTCTGTGACTTTGGAGAGGTAATCTCTCTGCTTTTCTTCAGTTTATATTTATCACTTGAAATTATAATGTTAGATTTAATTTTTAAAATAAGAATTACTAAGTTTATATTATTCTATCAATGTCTACAAAAGAACATTGTACAAACAGTACAACTTTAGGTCAAGACATTGCTGATATCAGATTTCTTAATAAAGTAAAAGATATAACACTAGAAGTAGTGCTTGAGGTATTTAATGCATTTAAGAGCAAGAATGTTTACCAGAATGCTGGTGTAACGCTGTAAAGTGTGATACTTTATAATCTAACAAAGATAGATATTTCTCTGATAGTATACATAATATTTATAAAAGCTAATGAAATGAAAAAATAAAATTTTTAGTTTTTCTATCATCTGCTTTTATTTTCTTTGCTTAAATAATCTAGTAAAGTTCTTTCTATTGGACCAAAACTTAAAGTGAAAAGATTTTTTAACTGATGCCAATATTTTAAAGTTGTTCGTTGCTTACTATGGTTTAACTGAACTTGAATTTGCATTTTCTAGAGGCAGGTTTTTAGGGCTCAACTCGCATATATAGGCCCAATTTGCTCATATATGTATTTGTATATGGGTATGTATATACCCTGGACCAATGTGGGGGTATTTGAGGAGTAATTCAGAAGCTGTGTGTGTTTGTGTGTGTGAGACAGAGAGAGAGGGATAGAGGGAAAAGGACTAACTACGAACCTATAAGAATGGGGGTCCTATGTTTCCCTATAGTTCTGTGGTGGCTACTGAATCGGAAGTCCCTTGGAAGCTAACATTCACCTCCCAGGTGGAGAAGGGGACCCAGGGAAAGGAAGAGTCTGATCAATCAAGGCAATGAAGATTTCAGGCAAATTTCTAAGGAAAGTTATTGCACTCTTTGCTTTGCAGTTTTCATTTCTATTCCCAATTCTTTTACTTCCACCTCTCAATGTACTTAGAAGACTCAGAAATGTGAAACAACTCTAGAGCCTAAAATGAAAGAATGGTGACTGAAAGACATCTTATTTCAAATACAGAGCTCTTTTTGCAATATTTTTGAATTAAATTCATTAGACTACAAGCTGTATTAGAATAAGGTCCTTATCTTCATGTTTACCCCACTCCCCTGACCAAATTCAGTGCAAGTGGTAGGTACTTGGTATTTTTTGTAATGAATGTGTGAATAAATAAATAACAGAATAAGAAAAGGAGAAAAATAAGACTATTTACTAGACATGAATTACTATCAATATCTTCTTTTTCTAAGCAAGATAGAGGAGAGAAAGAGAGAGATAGAGACAGAGACCAATAGGAAGAGAGAGAGATGAGAAGCATCAACTTGTACTTGCATCACCTTAGTTGTTCATTGATTGCTTTCTCATATGTGCCTTGACCTAGGGGCTCCAGCTGAGTCAGTAATCCCTTGCTCAAGCCAGCAACCTTGGGCTTAAGCCAGTGACCTTTGTGCTCAAGCCAGTGACCATGGGGTCATGTCTATGATCCCATGCTCAAGCTGGTGAACCAGTGCTAAAACTGGATGAGCCCATGCTTAAGCTGGTGACCTCGGGATTTTGAACCTGGATCCTCAGCATCCCAGGTCAATGCTTCATCCACTGAGCGACCACCTGGTCAGGCTGTCAATATCTTATTAATGCATTTAAAATGATAAGACATTTCCAGGTGAAACTGAAATTTAAATATTGAGCTAAAATTGTCTTGAAATTACATTGAATTTCTTTATATTGACATCTCAAGAAAGTCAATATAAAGAACAAAGTCAACATAGTGCTTTATGACTTGGAAGCTTTAATCATCAAGGCAAAGCTATAGTTTGAATAGTTGGTATTGTGTGTGTTTAAGAATTTGTCTGTGGAATATGTTAAAAGCCGATTAATTCAGTGGTTATTTGGAATGCCTGGCAGTAGCATTTCATTAGGTTGCACTAATGCCACAGGCATCCAAAGTGAGCATCATGGAGGTCAACCTGTAGAATGTCTCTGCTCATGAGACAGACATGAGCATTATGCAGAAGGAAGGAACATATTTCCTATAAAAGAGACTAATTAGAAAACAATTTTATCTCAGGAGAATGATATTCCCAGATGGTTTTTCAATGGTTGGAAATTGGTTGTTTGTTAAATGAACCAAAACTGTCACCTTGTCATAGAAAAACAAATTGCTAATGAGGAGTATGGGCTATTCTCATTAAGTGACTCATAGAAGGGAGGCAGGTGACACCACATGGTAGCTACTTACAAAGGTAAAGAAAGATTCAGAAAGCCTTGAGAAAATAAAATAAAATTATGTTAATTCTACCTCTCATTGTCTCTTGTCCAGAAAACGTCAGTGGCCTTCTGAGGCTGGGGTTACTCTCTCCAGTCTTATCTTCCTTGCAGTATGCCCTCCACACAAATGCTGGGGAGGACGGAATGGCAGACAGAACTTGTTAGGGGCAAGTAGTTTTAGATCTACCTTCAAAATATATCTTTATTTTATGACAGAGAGAGAGAGATTGAGACAGACAGACAGGAAGGAAGGGAGATGAGAAGCATCAATACTTTGTTGCGGCACTTTAGTTGTTCATTGATTGTTTTCTCATATGTGCCTTGATGGTGGGGGGAACTACAGCAGAGCGAGTGACCCCTACTCAAGCCAGAGACGTTGGGCTCAAGCTGGTGAACCTTGCTCAAACCAGATGAGCCTACACTCAAGCTGGCGACCTCAGGGTTTTGAACCTGGGTCCTCTGCATCCCAGTCCAATGCTCTATCCACTGTGCCACCACCTAGACAGGCCAAAATATATCTTGAACGAGACTACTTCTGACCACTGAAAACCCTTGGCTAAGTTAGCATCATTTGTCATCTGAGTGGCTGTGATTTATCTTGTTTCTAATTTTGCCCCTTGACACTTTTTTTTTTTTTATTATACTGTAGCCAGAATGCTCTATTTAACAATGCTGCTACTTACATTGCTTTCTTTCCTATGTGATTTGGACCCTTGGCCAACTCATTCACCTCAATTTTTAATCTCTTACCCACATTCCATTCTAATTTTTTACATAGTCATGTGCTGTTTAACAATGAGTATGTATTCTAAGAAATGTGTTGTTAGATGTTTGATTTTGTATTTCTATGAGCATTATAAAGTGTGCTTACACAAACTAGATGACATAGCCTACCATACAACTAGGATATATGGTAAAACTCTTTACTCCTAGGCTACAAACCTGAACAGAATATTACTGAACTGAATTCTGCAGGCCAGTGTTTTGCAACCACCAGTTCTCAAATTGGTTGGCCAGAAATTTTGTGCTGGTCCATGAAAGAGTCAACTATGTTGATATTTTATGAAGGTTATAAATCCAATGATCTTAGTTGAATTCACTTATGCTCAGGGTGATTTCTGCCTTAGCAGTCCTGAAATAATTTTATTTTCACTGGTTCTCAAGTCTAAAACAATTGAAAACTACTGCTGAAGGCAATTGTGACACAATAGCATTTGTATATTTAAAAATAGAAAAGGTACAGTTAAAATACAGTATAAAAGATTAAAAAAATAGTACCTGTATAGGGCACTTACCATAAATGGAGCTCACAGAACTGGAGGTTGCTCTGGGTGAGTCAGTGAGCGAGTGGTGACTGACTGAAGGCCGAGGACATTCCTGTGCACTGCTGTACACATTAAACATGGCACACTAAAGGCACACAAGATTTATAAAACAGCATGAGATTATATTAAGCACAAGACAAAACGATGCCATCAAGAGAAGTGGTAAACATGAGATATGAGGCTACCAGCATAACATGGCACACTATTTTACAGCAAACTATTTTTTAGTAGAAAGAGTACACCCTAAAGTATAATATAGTAAATACAGAAACTAGTAACATAGTCATTTATTATCATTATCAAGTGTTATGTACTATATATAATTGTATGTGCTCTACTTTTATATAACTGGCTGTGCAGTAGGCTTGTTTACACCAGCGTCATGGAGTAATAATGCATTGCACTGTGACGTTATGGCAGTTATGATGTCACTAAGAAGTAGGAATGTTTCAGCTTCATTATATGATCTTCTGGGACCATCCTATAGTCTGTCCATCATTGACTGAAACATTGTTATGATGCACATGAGTATAATTCTATGAAGTGTACTTTTTTGGTCATTTCTATGTTTTCCTTCTTTTTTTCTTGTACTGGAAATACTCCTCTTGTTTCAGTCTTCCTTCAAAAGAAGAATCTGGACACAGTTCATCCCTCTGTTGAAACCTCTGACTGTGTTCCTGCTCAACAGGCATTTTAACTCCATGATTTCTTTAGGAAAAAACATTCAGTTACATATGCTACTCCAGGAATCTCTAGCTGCAACCCACTTTCAACCTTCTATTTTTGGTATAGCAAGTGGGTAAGAGTGGGTGGTGTGAGACCAAAGAGTCTTGGGTTCCCAGACTCTAAATAACATGCATTTGGATTGGAAGAATAAAGGCCCTACTGGGGGAACTTCAAAGATTAAGAATCAAAATAAAAGAGTATAAATCAAAGATTTTTACCCTGTTTTCTTGAGGGCAAAACTACTATTTTTTGTAGGACTGTTAGGGCCATTACTGATTATCACTCAGGTCAGAATATGTACACTTGCCACGTCCCTCTTCTAATAAAAGAGTAACAAATCACTACTTCTTACTTGTTTGTTTGTTTTTTTCCATTTTTCCGAAGCTGGAAACAGGGAGGCAGTCAGACAGACTCCCGCATGCGCCCGACTGGGATCCACCTGGCATGCCCACCAAGGGGCAATGTTCTGCCCCTCTGGGGCGTCGCTCTGTTGCATCCAGAGCCATTCTAGCACCTGAGGCAGAGGCCACAGAGCCATCCCCAGTGCCCGGGCCATCTTTGCTCCAATGGAGCCTTGGCTGTGGGAGGGGAAGAGAGAGACAGAGAGGAAGGAGAGGGGGAGGGGTGGAGAAGCAGATGGGCGCTTCTCCTGTGTGCCCTGGCCGGGAATCGAACCCGGGACTCCTGCACGCCAGGCTGATGCTCTACCGCTGAGCCAACCGGCCAGGGCCACTACTTACTAGTTTTAAGAGCTCTCACTAAAAACCACTCCAAAACAGGTATCCCCAAACTACGGCCGGTGGGCTGCATGTGGCCCCCTGAGGCCATTTATCCAGCCCCCGCTGCACTTCCGGAAGGGGCACGCACCTCTTTTATTGGTGGTCAGTGAGAGGAGCACTGTATGTGGCGGCCCTTCAACGGTCTGAGGGACAGTGAACTGACCCCCTGTGTAAAAAGTTTGGGGACTCCTAAACCTTTCCTCTTCATAGGATATTGAAAATGTTAAGTTATTAGTTTTCTATTGCTGAGTGAAAAATTACCACAAACTTAGTGACTTGTTTAGAACAACACCATTATTATCATATTTCTGTAGGTCAGAAGTCTGGCTGGGATTGACTAGGTTCTCTGCTCAGGGTCTCACACAGTCAAAATCAAGGTGTTGGCTGGCTGGGCTTTTCCACAGGCTTAGAATTGGGCAGGGGGGTGGGGGGGGTGCAGAGTCTGCTTCCAGGCTCATTCAGGTTGTTAGTAGAATCCAGTTCCTTAGTTCCTTATGGCTGTGTGTCTGTAGTCCCTGCTTTCTGGCTGGTTTACAGACAGCTGTGGCTGCTGTTTGCTCTTAAGGGCTAGCCACATTTCTCTTTGCCTGGCTTCTTCAAACCAGCAATGGCACAATGAGTTTTTCTCAGGTTTCTGATCTCTTTTTCTTCTGCAACCAGCCGAAGACAGTCTCTGCTTCTAAGATTCATGTGATTACATTGGATCCTTATTTTAAAGTGAATTTGTACCCAGGATCTAGGTATTAGAATGGGACGTTTTTGAGGAATCATTTCAGAAATGCTTCCTTTACCATAACCTAACACAAGCATTCATTAACACAGTGTAAAATGATGTTTTCTCATAATCACCCGTTTCACTTAGATGTATGAATTCTGTCAGTACACAAATAAAACCATCCATTTAAAATACTTTGATTCCAGTTTTCAGGCCTTTCCAAAAGTAGTCACATTTTCCAGCTGAACATCAGAGGATATATTACACAGCTTATTGGCAGGGAAAAATAGCTGTTAGAAAGACATTTCCTCATTTTAACTCAGAAATTTCTGAACTAATGTGACAAATACTTAATCATCCTTCAATGACAGTTACATATGTCTCCCTCTGTGAAAGGCTTCTGCATGTCCTCAGGTAGAAGTAGTATCTTTATTGCATTCTCAAAAAGCCTATTTTATGCCTCTTTATGTCCCTTAACATTTTGAGCCATAATTTGTAATTCTGTGTTTCCCTCCACTAGTAGATTTGAACTCACTGCAGGTAGAGCTATAGCTCTCAGGTAATTCTGTAGAATATAGTAGGTGGTCAATTATATTTGCTAAATGAATAAGTCAAGATAGTAGAATTAAAAGGAGTTATGGGGATAGGGTCACAGTATAAAACTAAAGATCAGCGGACTTTGAGGTTTAATAAATTTGTTAACCTAATATTTTACAATGATATTAAGTTAATATTTTCTATAATAATAACCTGCTCTTTCATGTACTATATTTAATTTTGTCTTCTATGACCCTAGAAAGGTAAGACGATATTATGGACATTTTATAGAGCTGAGAAACTCATCAACAATGAGTCCAAAGTTCAAGTAGAGCCAGCACTCAATTTCTTGCTGGAAGGCGGCACAACAAAGAAGAAGGTAATGAGTTTTAGAATCAGAGAGACCTGGACTACTAGCTGCTGTGTGAACTTGTAAAGTTAATTAAATTTCCTGAAATTCCATATCTTGGGTTTTTTTTTTCATTTGCAAAATGAAAATAAGTACCTCAGATATTTTGGAGGTATTCCATTATTTATGCATCATATATTTTGATTAAAAAATCCTGGGAATGTGGTGGCTTATATTTGAAACTTAGTAAAAGTTGTTCTACCTTTACCTTTGATTGTGAGACTAACATAGTAGACTTTGTAGTCTTTGGCATCTCTCTACATGTACTTTTTGAGCTATTTTCTTTCCCCTTCATTGGCCATCAGCTCTTGACTCCCACAGTCATTTACCAGGGGATCTTTTGTTGCCCCAAATATATCCTGGACATAGGAATAAGAATCTTACATTCATTTTCACTAAAGTGTTAAGACATAATAAGAGTAATAATAATAATTAAAGCTTCAATTTAATGAGTACTGTATATGCCTTACATTTTATACACATCGCTTACATTTGCTCCAAATTTGTAAGTTAGGGTATATAATCTTCTTTTTTTTATTTTTTATTTTTTTTTATTAAATTTAATGCAGTGACATTGATAAATCAGGGTACATATGTTGAGAGAAAATATCTCTAGATTATTTTGACATTTGATTGTGCTGTATACCCCTCCCCCAAAGTTAAATTGTCTTCTGTCACCTTCTATCTGGTTTTCTTTGTGCCCCTGTTGCCATCACATTCTTGTTCATGTCTCTGAGTCTCATTTCTATGTCCCTTCTATGTATGGATTCATCTTAGTTTTTTTTCTGATTTACTTATTTCACTCCGTATAATGTTGTCAAGGTCCATCCATGTTATTGTAAATGATCTGATGTCATCATTTCTTATGGCTGAGTAGTATTCCATAGTATATATGTACCAAAGCTTTTTAATCCACTCGTCCTCTGACGGACACCTGGGTTGTTTCCAGATCTTTGCTATTGTGAAAAATGGTGCCACAAACATGCGGGTGCATTTCTCCTTTTCGAGCCATTCTATGGTGTCCTTGGGGTATATTCCTAAAAGTGGGATAGCTGGGTCAAAAGGCAGTTCGATTTTCAGATTTTTGAGGAATCTCCATACTGTTTTCCACAGTGGCTGCACCAGTCTGCATTCCCACCAGCAGTGCAGGAGGGTTCCCTTTTCTCCACATCCTCGCCAGCACTTATTCTGTATTGTTTTGTTGATAAGCGCCATTCTGACTGGTGTGAGGTGATATCTCATTGTGGTTTTAATTTGCATTTCTCTAATGATTAGTGATGTTGAGCATTTTTTCATATGCCTATTGGCCATCTGTATGTCCTCTTTGAAGAAGTGTCTATTCATCTCTTTTGCCCATTTTTGGATTGGGTTGTTTGTCTTCCTGGTGTTGAGTTTTACAAGTTCTTTATAAATTTTGGTTATTAAACCCTTATCAGACGTATTGTCAAATATGTTCTCCCATTGTGTAGTTTGTCTTTTTATTCTGTTCTTGTTGTCTTTAGCTGTGCAAAAGCTTTTTAATTTGATATAGTCCCATTTGTTTATCCTGTCTTTTATTTCACTTCCCCGTGGAGATAAATCAGCAAATATATTGCTCCGAGAGATGTCGGAGAGCTTACTGCCTATGTTTTCTTCTAAGATGCTTATGGTTTCACGGCCTACATTTAAGTCTTTTATCCATTTTGAGTTTATTTTTGTGAGTAGTGTAAGCTGGTGATCTAGTTTCATTTTTTTGCAGGTAGCTGTCCAATTTTCCCAACACCATTTCTTAAAGAGGCTGTCTTTACTCCATTGTATTTCCTTACCTCCTTTGTCAAATATCAGTTGTCCATAGAACTGTGGGTTTATTTCTGGGTTCTCTGTTCTGTTCCATTGATCTATATGCCTGTTCTTATGCCAGTACCAGGCTGTTTTGAGTACAATGGCCTTGTAGTATAACTTGATATCAGGAAGTGTGATACCTCCCACTTTATTCTTCTTTTTTAAGATTGCTGAGGCTATTTGTGACCTCTTTTGGTTCCATATAAATTTTTGGAATATGTGTTCTATATCTTTGAAGTATGTCATTGGTATTTTAATTGGTATTGCATTGAATTTATAGATTGCTTTGGGCAATATAGACATTTTAATGATGTTTATTCTTCCTAACCATGAGCACGGTATATGCTTCCACTTGTTTGTATCTTCCTTGATTTCTTTTATCAATGTTTTGTAATTTTCCGAGTACAAGCCTTTAGTCTCCTTGGTTAAGTTTACTCCTAGGTACTTTATTTTTTTTGGTTGTAATTGTGAAGGGGATTGTTTCCTTAATTTCTCTTTCTGACTGTTCATTGTTGGTGTATAAAAATGCTCCTGATTTCTGAGTATTGATTTTATATCCTGCCACTTTGCTGAACTTATTTATCAGGTCCAGTAGTTTTTTGACTGAGACTTTAGGGTTTTCTATATACAATATCATATCATCTGCAAATAATGATAGTTTTACTTCTTCTTTTCCAACTTGAATGCCTTTTATTTCTTCTTCTTGTCTGATTGCTGTGGCTAGGACTTCCAGGACTATGTTAAATAAGAGTGGTGAAAGGGGGCACCCCTGCCTTGTTCCTGATCTTAAGGGTATTGCTTTTAATTTTTTCCCATTGAGTATGATGTTGGCTGTGGGTTTCTCATAGATGGCTTTTATCATGTTGAGGTATGTTCCCTGTATTCCCACTTTGCTGAGAGTTTTGATCATGAATGGGTGCTGGATTTTATCAAATGCTTTTTCTGCATCTATTGAAATTATCATATGGTTTTTCTCCTTCTTTTTGTTTATGTGATGAATCAAATTGATTGATTTACGAATATTGTACCAGCCTTGCCTCCCAAGAATAAATCCCACTTGATCATGGTGTATGATTTTTTCCATATATTGTTGGATCCGGTTTGCTAATATTTTGTTGAGGATTTTAGCATCTATATTCATCAGAGATATTGGCCTATAATTTTCTTTCTTTGTGTTGTCTTTGCCTGGTTTTGGAATCAGAATTATGCTCACCTCATAAAAGGAGTTTGGAAGTCTTCCTTCCTCTTGAATTTTTTGAAATAGTTTGAGAAGGATAGGAGTTAGTTCTTTGAATATTTGGTAGGATTCCGTAGTGAAGCCATCGGGCTCCGGACTTTTCTTTGTTGGGAGTTTTTTGATAACTGTTTCGATCTCATTTGTTGTAATCGGTCTGTTTAGGTTTTCTGATTCTTCCAGATTGATTTTTGGAAGATTGTATGTTTCAAGGAATTTGTCCATTTCATCTAGGTTGTCTAGTTTTTTGGCATACAGTTCTTCATAGTATTTTCTTACCATATTTTGTATTTCTGTTGTGTCAGTTGTTATTTCTCCTCTCTCATTTCTAATTTTATTTATTTGAGTCCTCTCTCTCTTTTTTTTGGTGAGTCTACTTAAAGGTTCATCAATCTTGTTTACCTTTTCAAAGAACCAGCTCCTAGTTTCATTGATCCTCTGTATTGTTTCTTTAGCCTCTATGTCATTTATTTCTGCTCTGATCTTTATTATTTCCTTCCTTCTACTACATTTGGGCTTTACTTGCTGTTCTTTTTCTAATTCTTTTAGATGCAGGGTTAAGTTGTTTATTTGAGCTTTTTCTAGCTTCTGAAAGTGTGCCTGTAGTGCTATGAACTTCCCTCTCAGCACTGCTTTTGCTGTGTCCCATAAATTTTGAGTTGTTGTATGCTCATTGTCATTCGTTTCTAGGAATTTTTTTATTTCTTCTTTGATCTCATTCTTAATCCATTCATTATTTAACACCCTGCTATTTCGTTTCCATGTGTTTGGGAATTTTTGAGCTTTTCTGCTGTGATTCATTTCTAGTTTCATGCTGTTGTGATCGAAGAAAGTGCTTGATATAATTTCAGTCTTCTTAAATTTGTTGAGAGCTCTTTTGTGCCCTAACATGTGGTCTATCCTAGAGAATGTACCATGAGCACTTGAAAAGAATGTATATTCTGCTGCTTTAGGGTGAAAGGTTTTGAAGATACCTATTAAATCGAGTTGATCTAGTGTTTCCAATAAGTCTGCTGTTTCTTTGTTAATTTTCTTTCTTGAGGATCTATCTAGTGATGTTAGTGGGGTATTGAAATCCCCTACTATTATAGTATTGCTGTTGATCTCGCCCTTTAAATCCATCAAAGTCTGTTTTATATATTTGGGTGCTCCTATATTAGGTGCATAGATATTTATAATAGTTATATCTTCCTGTTGGATTACTCCCTTTATCATTATGTAGTGGCCTTCTTTATCTCTTACTATATCCTTTGTTTTAAAGTCCAATTTGTCTGATATAAGTATTGGTACCCCAGCTTTTTTTTCATTTCCGTTTGCATGAAATGTTTTTTTCCATCCTTTTACCTTCAATCTATGTGTGTCTTTTGTTCTAAGGTGTGTCTCTTGTAGACAACATATGTATGGGTCCTGTTTTCTTATCCACGCAGCTACCCTATGTCTTTTGATTGGATCATTTAATCCATTTACATTTAAGGTTATTATTGATATGTAGTTGTTTATTGCCATTTTCTTCTTTAAAGGTGTATTCCTTTTTTTGCTATATTCTTTTCCCACTTTGATCTGTTTACAACAGGCCCCTTAACATTTCCTGCAGCATTGGTTTGGTTGTAATGAATTCCTTGAGTTGTTCTTTGTCTGGGAAGCTTTTTATTTCTCCTTCGATTTTAAATGATAGCCTTGCTGGATAAAGTATTCTTGGTTGTAGGTTCTTGTTCTGCATTACTTTGAATATTTCTTGCCATTCCCTTCTGGCCTCAAGTGTTTCTGTTGAGAAGTCGGATGTCATCCTTATGGGGGCTCCTTTGTAGGTGATAACTTTTTTTTCTCTTGCAGCTTTTAATATTTTCTCTTTATCACTTAGCTTTGGTATTTTAATTATGATGTGTCTTGGTGTAGGTTTCTCTTTAATGGAGTTCTCTGTGCTTCTTGGACTTGTGAGAGTTTCTCTTGCATTAATTTAGGGAAATTTTCAGCTATGATATGATTGAACAACATCTCTATTCCTTGTTCCTTTTCTTCTTCTTCAGGAACCCCTATGATGCGGATGTTATTTCTCTTCATGTTGTCACAGAGCTCTCTTAAGTGTTTCCTCTGACTTTTTGAGTCTCTTTTCTCTTTTCTTCTCTGCTTTCATGCCTTCATTCCAGTTGTCCTCCAACTCGCTGATTCAATCCTCAGCTCTATCTATCCTGTTTTTAATTCCTTCCATTGTGGTCTTTATTTCTGATATTGTATTTGCCATCTCCGACTGGTTCTTTTTTATACTTGCTATTTCTTTATTTAGGTTTTCAAACTGCCCCTCCATTGCTGTTCTAAGATCTCTAAGCATCCTTACAATCATTATTTTGACCTCCGCATCTGGAAGTTTGATTATTTCCATATCACTCAGCTCATCTCTTAAAGGTGTCTCTTGTGGTTTCATTTGGGTTGCACTCCTTCGTCTTCTCATAATGGTGTTTTAGTCTGCCTCCAGTTTTCAGTTGTGTTATTTCTAGATCTTCTTGGGTTGGTATCAGCTATTATTTGTAATCCACTTTCGGATTTGGGCAGCTTTGAAGTCTTGATTTGTTTGTTTTCTTAACAGGTGATAGTCTTGTTAACTGATCTCAGCAGGGGGCTTCCTTGAAACTGTAACCAGGAATGCTGTGGGTGTAACCTGAGACACTGAAGGTCTCTTCCACCAACTAATCTCACTGGGGGTAGGGTGTTTTCTCAGCTTCAGTAGGGGGAGGTGTATCTCAGATCTCCATGGAGACCTGAGTTACTGCCCCTCCTCCCCACTTCTTGTTTTCAGCTGTGTCTTGTTGCGCTGATTGGAGCTGGATAGATGTCTGGAGATCTCTGATCCGGAAGCACTACAGCTCTGTTTTGTGAAGGGTTCAGTCCCTCCCCCAGCTATGGCCGCCTCCAGCACAAATGAGTCAGCTTTTTTATTTCATTTCTTGCATACTTTAGCCCCTCACAGTCTGTCCCTCTCCCTGTCCTTTCCACTTGGGAGATAAGCTGGTCTTTTCAACCCACCTTGCTCCCTGGTCGCTAGGTAAGTGGCTGTGAGCAGTAGTTTCTGCTCTTTTTCCTCTGTGAAATCCTCTCTGGGCTCTCAGCCTCACCCCCCCCCCTTCCGTTCCTGTAAGCAGAGGAGATTCAGGCACTCCTTACCAGGATTATTGTGTCTTCCTCTTTGCTTCTTGGTTTTTGAGAGCTGTTCTTGCAGTTCAGTGTTGGTTTTTCATGCTGATTTTTCCTAAATTGATTTGTATTCCAGTTTGGTGTTGAGAGCTGGGCGTCTGTGTGTCCACCTACTCCGCTGCCATCTTTTGTATCATCTCTGGCTTTTTTATGATACAAAGTTCTTTCTTTTTCTCAAGAAGAATTGGTCAGCTGACGTCTAGCATTAGATGGGAATATTCTTGGCTGGAGGAAGTTTTCTAGAATGTTCTCAAATATCACCATGTAGGCAACTGATAAATTTCTTGTCCCACCATGAGCCCTAGACTCTGTTGTCCTAGTAGGGGACCCATTTTTTCCAGGCCATGTGCTCCAAATTACATGAGATATTTATAGCTGTTGATGAAATCTATCATGTGGTCCTGAATAGGGATTTTTCTAAGGTTTGGTAGGGGTATTCTTAGGCTTGTACAAAAGGAAGAAAGGGTACCTTACAGGAAAATCTTAACCCTTGATGAAGGGAAGACAGAACAAATTCAAGTTAAGTAAACAAGTATCTCAGTTTGAGATACTATTTAGTGGAATAAGAAAGGGATCATGAAGATTTGACTAAACTTTAGTGAGGGAGGGCTAGGTTAGGAGTTGATGCTGCTGAGGTCAGTTTGTGAATTGAAGAGAAGAGACAATATCAATATAAATCTTTCCTTTAATCTGTATGTTGGACTTTGTTATTAGAAACATAATAGCTGCACAGAAGGACAGTATTCAGTATGAAAAAATGGCATTTTCATGAGTAAGATGCAAGCTAGTATTAATAGTAAAAATTCTAACTGGCTCATTTCTGTACATGTTGTAGTTCTGATTATGGGGTCGTGGGAATGAAAAGGGATCAGAAATTTGCCTGTTCAGAAACAATTCTGCATCTAACACTGTTTTCTCTCTTCTTCGAGTCAGGTAAACTTCTATACATTAAGGAAATACATGTTAGTTAAAAATAATAAAGCTTTGTATTTGTAGAACTGTGTGGAACATTGTAAGAGTTAACTGAAGAAAATCAGTCATGATGATTTTCTATGATGAAAAAATGATTATGTTAAAGAAAATGTGTTTTGTTTTGGTTTTCATTGCAGGAGCTCCTATAGGATAATAAAAATATCATTAAATGTAGAAGAGATTATTCCTTATCCATATTTTCTTTAAAGAATGTCTTGAGTAGTAAGTAGGCTGGTTTTAGCTTTGCTTTATGCCAGTTATGCCTCTGGTCCTAGATTTTCATTTTCTTGATAGAGAACATTTCATACCTTTTCATTTCAATGTTAAGTAACATCATTAGTTAGGTTGTAGCCATCTCCTTCTCCTAGTTCAAATTAAACCTAAAATACGTGGGAGACAAAAGGATAGGATCATTTTTCCAGGGAATATGTTTTTTTTATTTTTTTCTCAGTGTCCGTGTATGTTTCAATTAACTTTAAACTTGTCTCTTCAATTGCTGCACCCCGCTGGGCAGCCATTGAGGGGCCTTTGGCAGGACAGAATGAGGTCAGGGTAACATATGCTGGGAGGATACAAGGCAGTACTGGCCCAGCACATGTCACTGGACTTTCCACAGGAACAGGAGAGCTGTCATTAAAACAATTGCCTTTAAATTAAGGACATAGTGACTTCAGAAGCTGATAAAACAAGTTTGAAATACGTGTTTTGAAAAATAATTGGCTTTCTTTTAGAAGCAAGACACCTGTCAGGATAATTGATAACTTAACTTGTTTTTATATTAATTTGCCACCCGACAGTCAAAATAAAACCTACATCTATTTCTTGCTAGGTAATAGAAAATGATTTAATATTTGAACAAAGAAACACAAGTTGAATAATGTATGGTGACCATAAATATGTCACTCGTTGTAGGTTGATGAAGAACTCAGTTTTGTTTGCACACTGAGGAGATGAACTGGAATTATCTACTCTAAGACATATTTCAGATCCTACTTAAATCAAACTAGTGGAATGAGAAAAGAATAACATTAATGTAGTTTATGTTCTTGTTTGAAGCTTAGATTGCATATTGAACCTGAAGAACTTTTTTGAAGTTCATTGACAGTGATACATATGAACTTAATTGCTATTGGAAACTTCATCTGGTAAATTAAACTGAACTGACTACATTTAGGTAATTTTTCTTGTCTCAGTTTCATTTCTTTGTTTAAACACTTGATCAATTCAGTTAAACCAGACATTGAACTAAAAGATGTAAAGTAATGGCTTAGAGTACAGGTATAAACTAGAAAGCAAGTCTAATTTTTGCATCATAGAGGAATTTAGCTATGTTAAAGATGTTCTTAGATGCAAACAGATAATTCTCATCTTCCTCTTGTTCTAATCCACATGTACAGTCTTTGCTTTGATTGAATCCTGAGGCATCCATGTCTTCAGCAGCACTCCTCAGTGATGGTAGGGAATGACTCAAACCTTCAATAAAGTGAAATATTTGGAAATGAGAAGAGCAGTCAACATCCAGAATCCAGAAATAAATTCTAGAATCCAGAAATGCAAAACTGAACTTTGTTAAAACATACTTTCAATTTCAAATTTTCACTTGGATATTTAAATTTGGAATTTAACAACCTTTATTTCCCAAAGAAAATAGTTCAGTGTATCTGAAGACAATATATATTCAGAAAGTCTCACGTGTTTGCTTTTCTGATTTTCTAACGTGGGTCCTGGTCACTTTCCATCTAGTCAGATATTTTCTGCTACTTCATATGATGTGCATACAAAGTACTGCATTCCCTGTATTTTTAGCTAGGCAACATTAGATTGAAATTTTATCTCTGATTTTAGATGAGAGAATCACTTAGAAAACGAAAGGCATGCAAGTGAAAGCCAGCATCTAAAAATAATGTTAAAATGTGAAGCAGAGAGAGAACTGTAGTCTTCCTTATAATTAGAGATGTGCCAGAATGTGGATGTGGCGGCACATTACTTATGGGAAGAGGAGGAATGTGAAGAAAAAATGCTCCTTAGAAAGAAGAGTTTCAAAAGTTTATTTATAAAGATCTTAAAAATGAAATACTCCTGAGTAGATTTTTATTTCTACCTATTTAAAAGATTCTGATTTGAAAACACACACAAACACATATACACAAACAAACAGTCTATGAAATTAAGGGAGAATTGTATGTATAAATGTGAAATGTGTATTTCCCTGAAGAGTAATTAGACTTGCAGGTATTGTGGTACAAAATTGTAAGCCAAACCAAACAAAAAGATCATCAACTCGTATAACTGATATCTGCAGTTTTACTCAGATAAACACATGCTTGTCCCAAATGATGATTCAGTTGTGATCCTCAATAGAGAGTAGGAATCAGTGGTCAGCAGCTCTCCTGAAAGTATTTTTATGGGGATGATAATTCTTGGTGAATCCAGTTTTTGGTCCTCAGATTTACTAAGCTTTTTTGTGTAACCACAACATGATCAAGCTTTTGGCACACACACAGATTAACTCAGAAGAGATAATTCTTATAGGTGGACAACACTAATAACTTTACAATGAGGTATATATTTATTTTCTGACCAGACAGTTGGTGTCAGTAATATAAGGTAACCTCTCTGTGCTACTGAGGCACCGAAGGAACAAAATCGTTGTGCTTATATTTCTTTAATGAACAGTGATTTACCTAGGCTTAGTGGATTGTCATAAAATCTACTTTAGGCAAGCTGTGAGAAAGGCAGATCTCTCACAATAAAATTTACACTTATAATGACTAAAAGACCCAGTAATTGTGGATATAGTCTGTTTTTCTGACAGTGCTCAATAAGCTCAAACAAAATCTTACTATCAATTTACTTTTCTACACACATGCCAAAGATCATTCTTATGTTAATATGTGGGAGCTTAGACTAGTAGCATTACAAATGATTATATTCTCAGATTTCTTGGTGTTTACCAAGTCTTGCTTAGGTAGGATTATTTCTTTAGATAGCTAAGGTTATGTATGGATCATGTTTTGATTAATAAATTTTGCCTTCAGTAGTTTGAAAGACAAAAGTAGCATTAATAATAAAAGTGGTGAACACACACACAATACCATGTACAGATGATGTCTTATAGAATTGTACACCTGAAACCTGTATATTTTTATTAACCAGTATCACCTCACTAAATTCAATAAAAAGAAAAAAAAGATAATAATAAAAGATAAATTTAACCAGTTTGCAATATGACTTATTATATCCAAGTTTATAATAAACAAAATGTTATACCAGATGAAAAAAACAATAAAAGATTTGCATAAAACTATATATTTAAAACAAATTTCTGCAGACCAAAAGAGATAGATAAGCAATCTAGTGCAAACTGAGGAGAAAACGTGGACAGGAATTTAAAAGCAGAAGAAGAAATGCAAACTGCTAAGAAAAATGTGAAAACACAATCAATCTCAGCCCTAACTACAAATTAATATTATTTTACACTAAACAGACTGGTTAAAATAAGTTTTGGAACATACATACACTGATAATGAGAGAATAAATTTCTACAACCTCTTAGGAAAACAATTTGGCATTATCGTGTAAAGCTGTGACATATGGAGGTATATTTACCAGCAATTTCTTTTCTAGGTTTATACTCTACAGCAGTAATTTTTCAAATTATAGGTTGCTACCCCCTTTTAAGGGGGTATTAAAATTAATTCAGCAACTAAATATCAATATGTTAAAATGAAATATAGTATATCATATAATAGAATACAATAGGTTAGGAATTATTAGAATATACCTACGTTCTTAGGGTAAATATTATTTTAAGAAACATTTGTTTAGGTCAGGGGTCCCCAAACTTTTTACACAGGGGGCCAGTTCACTGTCCCTCAGACTGTTGGAGGGCCGGACTATAAAAAAAAAAACTTTAAACAAATCCCTATGCACACTGCACATATTTTAAAGTAAAAAACAAAACAAAACGGGAACAAATACAATATTTAAAATAAAGAACAAGTAAATTTAAATCAACAAACTGACCAGTATTTCAATGGAAACTATGCTCCTCTCACTGACCCCCAATGAAAGAGGTGCCCCTTCCGGAAGTGTGGTGGGGGCCGGATAAATGGCCTCAGGGGGCCGCATGCGGCCTGCGGGCCGTAGTTTGGGGGCCCCTGGGTTAGGTTCTGAGTGTATGTGCACACATGCATGTGTACTAGGTTGCCATATAATGGGTCTCTATTTCCAGCCGCCCTCCCCTAAAAAGCCACCATCCTAGAGAAACTCTTTCATATGTTTCTTAAGAGACATGTGCAAGAATATTTCAAAATAGCACCTGACCTGCGGTGGCACAGTGTGTAAAGCATTGACCTGAAATGCTGAAGTCACCAGTTCAAAACCCGAGGCTTCCCTGATCAAGGCACATAAGGGAATTGATGCTTCCTGCTCCTCCCTCTTCTCTCGCTCTCTTTCTTGCTCTCTCTCTTGCTCTCCCCCTCTCCCTCCTCTTCTCTCTCTATAAAAATGAATAAATAAAAATTTAAAAATAATATCTAAAAAATATTTTAAAATAGCATCGCTATGATTAACAAATGGGAAAAAACTCAAATGTCTAATGTAGGAGAATGATTAAATAAATAGTGTCACTCTGCAATAGACTACTCAACAAAATGAAAATTGATGAAATGAGGTATTACGCATCACAACTAATCTACTCAAATATACGTTGAAAGAAAAGAAAAAGCTGTAGAAGACTTTAAATAAGATAGTAATTTTATAAAATCCAATAAAGAAAACTAAGCAATAACAAATAGTATACATCCATTGTAGTTATACCATAAAGAAAAGGAAAAAATGAGAAACACAAGTTTAGAAGAATGATTACCTTGAGGCAGTTAGGAAAGTGACAGGCTCTGACTGAGGAGGGGCACCGAGGCTTCAGATATGTTGGTCCTGTTTTCTTTCTTAAGCGGAATGGTGACGTCAGGGATCTTCGTTTTACTGTTCTTTACACAGTCAAGACCTATTCTTTGTGTTCATTAAAATTTTTTAAAAATAAATCCAACTCCAAAAATAGTTTCTACTCAAATGATCAATTTATATTGCAGTCCTCTGGCTTTTATAGGCTGACTATAGCGGAATCAACAGTTTTTACTAAATATTATTCCTATTGGTTTATTTTCCATTGTTGTCCTCTATGATTTGGTAAACTTGAAGAATTCTTCTTCATTTGCTCCCACCCAGTCCTGATGGGTACTGTATACACCTCGCCTAGGTGTTACTAAATACAGATTTATGACTGAGTAGCACTGCAGTATTTTACCATTTCTTCATCCCCACAATCCAAACCCTAGTGTATGCCCTTACCATCTCTCACCTGTGCTGTTGTCATTGAACATTCATTGCTCTTGTTTTAGAATTTTTTCCATCTCAAAGCTATTCTGTTCATAGTTAACAGTATCTTAAATACAGGCATATTGCGTTGCCTACCTACTATCTATACTACAGGTAGATATAAACTGATTTTCTATCTTGTCCTTTTGCACATCTTCCTCATCTAGCATTTTGTGTTCTATTACAATGGTTCTCAGATTTTAGACTGTGTCAAAATCACCAGAAGACTTGATAAAATACCTATGCTACTTTGATGGGCTCTGATTTTCACACGAGTTGTTAGTTCCCAAGGTGATTCTAGTATAGTGAAAGGTTGAGAATTACTGTTCTTATGCTACTGACAATGTTTTGTCTTCCTAAGCTACCCCACTTTGTGATTCTTTTTTTATTAATTTTAATAGGGTAACATTAATAAACCAGGGTACATATGTTCAGAGAAAACATCTCCAGGTTATTTTGACATTTAATTATGTTGCATACCCATCACCCAAAGTCAAATTGTCTTCTGTCACCTTCTATCTGGTTTTCTTTGTGCCCCCCCTCCCCCCTCTCCCTCCCTCTCCTCCCTCCAGTAACCACCACACTTTTGGTCCATGTATCTTAGTCTCATTTTTATGTCCCACCTATGTATGGAATCATACAGTTCAACAAGACAGATAATAACAGTGTTGGAGAGGCTGTGGAGAAAAAGGAACCCTCATCCATTGTTGGTGGGAATGTAAAGTAGTACAACCATTATGGAAGAAAGCATGGTGGTACCTCAAAAAACTAAAAATAGAACTATCATATGAGCCAGCAATCCCTCTCTTGGGTATATACCCCCAAAACTCAAAAACATTGGTACGTAAAGACACATGCAGCCCCATGTTCACTGCAGCATTGTTCACAGTGGCCAAGACATGGAAACAACCAAAAAGTCCTTTAATAGATGACTGGATAATGAAGATGTGGTACATATATACTATGGATAACTACTCAGCCATAAGAAATGATGACATCGGATCATTTACAACAACATGGATGGACCTTGGTAACATTATACTGAGTGAAATAAGTAAATCACTTTATGATTCTTTAGTGGCTATATTTTCTTTCCCTAGAACACTTTCCTCTCCACTTCTCATACCTTTGTTTACCTTGCTACCTGTCTGCTTCCTTACATTAAGCTGAGATATAACTGCCTTTTATAAAGCTCCCTAAGCCCTACACGGTTGTTCTCAGTACTTTCTGTGCATCCCTCTGTAACAGTAATGATATTATAAATTGAAATGTCGTGGATGCCCCTCCATAAAACCCATAAATTTAGGAGCTAAAATGGTGCCTCAAATGAAGTAGGCGATTATGAAATATTTACTAAGCAAAATCAAATTTAAAAATATTATATAAGACTTGATCATATAAAGATTATTTTCCTTTTAGTATAGTTAGTGATAAACAAAAATTCACAAATTAATATGATAAGTACAATAATAGATGCATGTGCACCATACCAAGAGACAACTAGGTAAAGGAATATAAGAAAGGACTACATATGTATTGTGATTAATACATTTTAGTTGCTTCAATGATTAGTGAAATTGGTCAGTCCCATTGATTGAACCATCTTTATTACTGATTTATTGATTACTTTAGTTAAACTGATAAAAATCACCTAACAAGTTACCACTGTAGTTTCTTTGTCTGACTCATTAAAGAGAATAAAGCTCTTTTTCTCCATCTACAAAGAATACAGCACATTAATTTTTCACAATATTGAATTATAAAATTTAGGAGTCTCCAAAACCAAATCTCCAAGTTAAAAAAAAATTATATTATTAGAAAACAGACCCAATTGAAAACTTGAAAGAAATATATGATCGAGGAGGCTCTTCTGTGTGGATTTGTGCTGCATGAGATCTTTACATGGGAAGAAATATTGTTTTCTAAGTATTTGGCAGCTAGGGTGAGCTGAGAACTCCGCAGGGGGAGGGATATTGCCCCTTAGTACAGGGACTTGGGTGTAGTCTGGACTTTCCCACTAGTCACTTATGGAATTTACCTGCTGTATTATAAATTTAGGAGATAATCTGCATATCTTTAGATCCCTTATACAGTAATATTACCCGAGTCTAGTAATTTCTAGATAACTAGCATCAATCTGTACATGCTATGTACTAAAATCTTACTCCTTTAGGAATTATCTTTTCTCTTCCTTTGTAAATGTTTTCTTTTAAGACAGCAAATATTTTCCTTTCTTATGAAACTCTAACTTCATCAGTGCCAACTAACTTTTGCAAACTGAAGCCTATTAACCTCTTCAAAAGCTTTCAAGATGGTCCAGTGACAATGGAATATGGCTATGAAATGGGGTTACTGGTGTGTCAATATATATACAATGAAGATAATGGAATACCATCGGTATCTAATTATATGATTTCAAGATTTAAGGAATCATATTAATTCACTAATACTGTACTTATATAAATAGAAGAATTTCATGGTACTGAAATGTAAAATAAATTTCTTACATTTATCTTTGAATACTAAGATATTTAATGACATAATGCATATTCAAAGGAAGACTTTCTTTTCATATAGGTACTTTTTTGTAAATAACTTTAAGGAAAACCAGCAGTAGACCATTAAAGTACATCTTAATGAGAATGATTCTGTAAGGGGACAAAATAAGGCAGACTTCCGATTGCCTAAGTTAATTTAATGGTATATAGTAGAAAAACCACCTAGAGTCAGGATTTAGCCTCCATTTTGGTAATGGAAACTTAATCGCTTATTCCTCCATTTCTGTCCTGTCTGGCAGGAATCTGAGCTAAATATAGCGTCATCACAGCAATTAGAAGTAAATGGTTTGGCCCAGGTGATTTGATTTTTCTTTCTGTCTTTAATTTAGTTCTGAATTAAATATATATATATATTATACTTCTATATCTATGCTTTTTGTTGTACTATTTCTAAAAGCCCCTTTAGAATGAGGCAAGTCATAAATAAAACTTTGTGACAAAGAGTGATGTGCATAAAAAGGGGAAAGTGTTTCATTCTCTTAAGACATTAATTTAGTTGTAAAAAGAAAGACAAGGTTACAGGTGCGTGAAAACAGGTGTTCTTTGAGAAAGGAGTTTATCAGGGTTCCAGGAGGTAACAGTTCTCTGGGAGGAGAAGGAAGAAATAAAAGCCAAGAATAAAGGCTTATGTCAGCAGATGCTGCACACTCTCTTGCAGAGGACTAGTAGCTAAATATCTGTGGCCACTGCTATTCATAGATATCTGGAGCCAGAATTACAGAAATAGCTCATGATATGTATCAAGTATTTTTTCCCGAAAATTATAAAAATGCTACAAAAGTGAGATCAGATGAGTTTGAAAGTAATGTTTTTTTCATTCCATTTTTTTAATGTGAATTTAAGGAATCCAGAATATCTATTAGAAGCTTTATTTACTCTTGGCTGGCTTTAGGAACTATCACTTGTCCTCACCCCCCCATATAGGGAGCCCTAATCCAAATCAGAAGTTTGACCTTTGACGGGCCATACTGAATTGAGAGGTAGACAGACAGTTCTCTCTGGCTTAATAACCTTCGAAGCCACACTACTTTAAGGTAACTGCTTCTTTTTACAAAAAGTACGGTACTATGCCTTGTTAAAATATGTCAAATTGTATGAAAAGCTGACTGACATGGGAAGAGATTGGCATCTGTCTCTTTCGATGGCTGCCTTTATCCTTTCCAAGCAAGAATCCGCAAACCCCAGCAGCATCCAGGGGAGCATCATAAATCTTACTCGTGTCTCTGAAATCACACACACTTTAATACTGACTGAAGCCGGTGTCAGTCAGTACCGTGCGGGCTGCCTGCGGTTATCGCAGTTGCCAGGAAGGCTCTGCTTTGTCTCAGCTCATTGTGAATTTCTAGGTCACTCTGTAAGCTTTTTGCTCCTTCATTAAGTGTTCTCATGAAAATAAAGCAGAAATGTGGTTATATTTGTAAGTTGGTACTTAGTTCATGAAGTATAAGCAGAAAATTGCATTTGAATGTGGTTTTTCTCTTTTTAGGGTTCAGCCAATGAAAGTTCAACCTTTGAAAACCCTTTTTTATTGCACACCTCAGTTATTTTATGCAACCTGGTCTTTATCAGCAATAAATCTGATATTTTAATCTCCTTTATACGCCTTTCTGTCTTCTGAAGGGGTTCAGAATTGGTTCAGTTGGGTAATGATTTATTCCTTGACTTTTTAAAAGGACACACATAACTTTCCTTTAATTACTGTTACAAGGGAAATGCATCCAACTAATGCAACAAGATAAAAGGTGAAGATTGAGAAAATGGATCAAACGAAAGGCTCTACAGTGGATCGTGGACTCAGTTATATTCATAGAGCTGTTTTCACACCTGTGCTCTGCCTGGCACGTATCACCAGTTGTGTGCACTTTTCTCTGGACATTGATTTTTCTCAGACTTCATTCCATGTTCTTCATGTAGCTGGTCCACGTCGTGCTCTGTTATGTATCACGTCAAGTTCTCTTTAGCTTCTGGTGCCTGTGACAGATGTGATTGGCCTTTGAGACATTTTTTAAATCTCTCAAAGCATATCTAATAAATGGGTATAAAAACTGTAATCCAGGATCTAGCATGATCAATTTGTGAAAAATGTCCACCTTTACCTGCTGAGAGGACATTTCTGACAGATGCATCTCTTTGAAATCTCTTTGTGCCATTTTGTAAAGTAGCTTAATACCAGGTAGCTTTCTATTTCATGGCTAACTGGTGCTTACCATTGCAACAAGACATATAATTTGTATGAAGAAATAGTTTTTATTTCATGGAACATCTATCAATGCTTAATTGACCAGCAGTAACTTTATTGAGTGTATCCTTTTTAAGATTAGTGCTACTATAGTTAACTATGAAAATAGCTTTTGAAAATTTTTATTCATTATTTGTTTACACAAATTGGTGGTCAGCCTTTTAGTCAAATATGATGCTATTATTTGGAGGAAGTGGGATTTCTGCAGATTGCTGAATAGAAGTATATACTAAAGTTTTAGTAAATCTAAAATGCTATACAATTTATAAACCATAGCTGAGTTACACTCAAATCTCAAAAGGACTTGAGTCTCAGCTATTCATACATTTTGTCATCTTGGGAAAATAATTAAAATTTCTAAGCCTCAGTTTATTTATGTGTAAAAATGTCTGTTCTGGTTTTGCCCCATAATATTTTTACATGACAAAGTATAATATTGTTATTATTTTGTGTTCTGATTGAGAGAAGCTGACACCTACTTTTTCCCCCTTCCTAAAAGCAAAGAAGACAAAGTGTGTGTCAAAGATTTTGAGAAATGAAGTGAGATGAAAACTGACCAGATTTACTGTTTATGTGTTTAATGTTTATGGCAGCATGGTGGCCATCGGTGACTCTTGTAACATAGAGAATAGTGGTAGTTCCAACGATAGGTTTAGGAAATGGACTGAAATAGAATTGAGAAATTGATGACGATAAGTACAGACAACTCTCTGAGAAGTTTGGCAGTGTAGGGAAGGGTAATAAGGTGAATAGGCAGGAAAAGTAGTTCCAGGGAGAGCAGTATTTATTGTGATTGTAATTAATCTTTTGGTTATGGTTGTACTTATGACTAAGAGCCAAGTTATTCTGAAATGTTGATAAGGATAACTCAACATGCACCAAAAGTTTCAAAATACAGGAGAGGTGGAATAAACACAAGTATGTGATTTCTGACAAGGCATAAACTGTTAATAGAAAATTGGAGAAGAAACTGGCTATGATTAAGAAGGAAAGAGGAGAAATTGAATAAGGTTATATATTTGGTAGCCTGTTAGGTAATTTCATATAAAGTCTTTTTATTTATTATTCTGAAGGAGACATATCATTTGCTGAGAGTCAAGCTTGAGGAAGCAAAAGAGGGTGAGGTTGGAAGTGTGGGAGAATGAGGAAGATTGACAACCAGTTTGTAAAATCTATAGGTATTTGAAACTTAGGAAATTGGAATCATTGGTTTAGTTCAGTTTCCTGGTAATAACTTCTAATATGTGTATAACTTTTATTTTTTAATAAGGGTTTTCATATGCATCATTTCATGTAAAATAAAACAACAAAAAACCTAGTAGTTTTTCCCAAGTTTTTGGGAAAAATGTTTTTCCCAATTTTTTGAGGTATAAATGACAAATACAGTTGTACTTATTTAAGATATACATGATGATTATATATACATAGATACACACACACATTGTAAAATGATTACTGCAATCAAGTTAATTAACACATTCATCACCTCACATAGTTACAAGTGTGTGTGTGTGTGTGTGTGTGGTGAAAACACTTTAAGCACATTTCAGGTATGTAATGCACTACAGTGGTACCTTGAGATATGAGTTTAATTCATTCTGTAACTGAGCTTATAAATCAGTCAACTCATATATCAAACAAATTTCTCCCATTTAAAAAAACTGAAATAGACTTAATCTGTTCCAGCCCTGTGAAACATCCCCAAACCATCCTAAATTATGAAAAAGACATGTTTTTAATTAAGAAACACACATGTATACTTTACCAATGCATAACACTATATGAAATAAAAGAAAAAAATATGTTATTTAGTACTATATTCTTACCTTGGAGACAGACGAGTGCGGCTAACGGAGGTGAATGGTGGAGGAGGAGGGAGGGAGGAGGCGATGCAGGCACTGTAGACACGTAAACTAAAACTTCACTTTCTTAACACTAAAGGTAAACTAAACAAAACTAAAGCTGCACTTTCTTTACTTAAAATGATACCACAAAAACTTAATTGTAAAATAATGCACTTTCTTAACTTTAAACTTAACCTAAGCTCAACATTACATATTTTTTATTTAATCACCACCTGTTTCTGCCTTTTTGGCTGCACATTCGGCACTTTCACTTGCAGGACTTTTGAATAAAAATCTATTCAAAGAGGTTTGCTTTTGCCTGCCTTTTAAAATATTATGGAAATATGACAAACAAGTGTCATTAAAAAGTGCCAAAGCACGACCAGTTGAAACTTTTTCTGGGTATTTCTTTTCAATGAAACTTGAAAGCGTCTCCCACATTGCCAGCATGTCTTTAATTTCACTTGTAGAAATCACTTCCTCCGACTCTACCTCCCCCTCACTACTAATCTCTTGCAGACGCTCCGTATGTTTGAATCATCTGTAGCTCCTTCAACTCCTCAGTAGAGAGTTCCTCCTCATGTTCCTCAATGAGCTCGTTTACATCACAGACCCATTGATTTTCTGAGGGACACAATCTCCTCCAACACTTCTACCTCCGTCTCGGTCTCTAGTTCGAATCCTTCAAAGTTCCTGTCTGCAACAACATCAGGCCATAACTTTTTCCATGCCAAGTTCAAGGTTCTTATTGTAACCTCTTGCCATGCTAAGTCAATAATGCGTAAACATATCACGATGTTGTAGTGATCTTTCCAAAACTCTCAAAGGGTTAAAATTGTATTCTCAGTCACCTCAAAGCAGCAGTGGAACAATTGCTTTGTGTAAAGCTTTTTAAAGTTGGAAATGACCTGCTGACTCATAGGTTGCAAGAATAAAGTTGTGTTGGGTGGGAGGTAAAGGACTTTCATGAATTTGAACTCATCGAGAATGTCATCTTCAAGACCAGGTGGGTGGGCTGGAGCATTTTCAAGGATTAGTAATGCTTTCATTTGGGATTTTATTTTCTTGAAGATATTCTTCACTGCAGGACCAAAGAAGAGATTTACCCATTCAATAAAAAACTGCCGCATAACCCATGCCCTAGCATTGGCACGCCACATAACCTGCAGTTTTTCTTTAAGAATCTTGTGAGTCTTAAAGGCTCAAGGATTTTTGGAATGAAACACTAGCAGTGGCTTTACTTTACAGTCATTGCTAGCATTTGCCCACAATGCAAGGGTCAGACAGTTCTTCATGGGTTTATGGCCTGGCAGCTTCTTCTCCTCTGAGGTGATGAAAGTCCTCCAGAGCATTTTTTTCCAAAACAATCCTGTTTTGTCACAGTTGAACACTTGTTGGAGGATGTAGCCTTCCTTTGCGATAAGTGCAGCAAAACGTGATGTACTCCTCAGCTGCCTTAAGGTCAGCACTTGCAGCTTCACCATGCCTCACCACCGAATTGATGTCAGATCTCTCTTGAAATTTTCAAACCAGCTGTGACTTGCCTTAAACATATTTTCTGCTGCCTCTTTTGAGGTTGATGGTTCTTTCTTCTTCAAGTCACTGTAAATAATATGTGCCTTTTTGCATATTACAGTCTCCATCACTGTATCTCTTGCCAGCTCTTTCTCTTTCACTCACACCAGCAGAAGCTTCTCCATTTCTTTTTTTGTTTGTTTGTTTTTGTATTGTATTTTTCTGAAGCTGGAAACGGGGAGAGACAGTCAGACAGACTCCCGCATGTGCCCAATCGGGATCCACCCAGCACACCCACCAGGGGCAATGCTCTGCCCACCAGGGGGCAATGCTCTGCCCCTCTAGGGTGTCGCTCTGCCGCGACCAGAGCCACTCTAGTGCCTGGGGCAGAGGCCAAGGAGCCATCCCCAGCGCCCGGGCCATCTTTGCTCCAATGGAGCCTCGGCTGCAGAAGGGGAAGAGAGAGACAGAGAGGAAGGAGGGGGAGGGGGTGGAGAAGCAAATGGGCGCCTCTCCTATGTGCCCTGGCCGGGAATTGAACCCGGGTCCCCCGCACGCCAGGCCGACGCTCTACCACTGAGCCAACCGGCCAGGGCGCTTCTCCATTTCTTATGGATATTTGTCCTTAATTGGGACAGAATTATAGTTCCTTTCATTGGATTTGTGCTTTTTTTTTTTTTTTTTTTTTTTTTGTATTTTTCTGAAGCTGGAAAAAGGGAGGCTGTCAGACAGACTTCTGCATGCGCCCGACTGGGATCCACCCGGCATGCCCATCAGGGGGTGATGTTCTGCTCATCTGGGGAGTCGCTCTGTCGCGACCAGAGCCACTCTAGCACCTGGGGCAGAGGCCAAGGAGCCATCCCCAGTGCCTGGGCCATCTTCTGCTCCAGTGGAGCCTCGGCTGTGGGAGGGGAAGAGAGATACAGAGAGGAAGGAGAGGGGGAGGGGTGGAGAAGCAGATGGGCGCCTCTCCTGTGTGCCCTGGCCGGGAATCGAACCCGGGACCTCTGCACGCCAGGCCGACGCTCTACCACCGAGCCAACCGATCAGGGCTGGATTTGTGCTTTTGATGGCATCCTTTTGTTTAAGGATGGTACAAATTGTAGATGTATTGCTGTCATACAGCCTTGCCAGTTCAATCACTCGTACACCATGCTCATGTTTTTCTATTATTTCTTGCTTTACTTCTTTTTTTTGTTTTTTTTTGTTTGTTTATTTTATTTTATTTTATTTTTTTAATGGGGCGACATCAATAAATCAGGATACATATATTCAAAGATAACATGTCCAGGTTATCTTGTCTTTCAATTATGTTGCATACCCATCAATCGAAGTCAGATTGTCCTCTGTCACCTTCTATCTAGTTTTCTTTGTGCCCCTCCCCCTCCCCCTTTCCCTCTCCCTCTCCCCCCTCCCCTCGTAACCACCACACTCTTATCAATGTCTCTTAGTCTCACTTTTATGTCCCACCTCTGTATGGAATAATGCAGTTCCTGTTTTTTTCTGATTTACTTATTTCACTTCGTATAATGTTATCAAGATCCCACCATTTTGCTGTAAATGATCCAATGTCATCATTTCTTATGGCTGAGTAGTATTCCATAGTGTATATGTGCCACATCTTCTTTATCCAGTCATCTATTGACGGGCTTTTTGGTTGTTTCCATGCCCTGGCCACTGTGAACAATGCTGCATTATTCCATTTGATTTGACATTGACTCATTTATTTATTTTTTTTTAGCTTTTGTTGCCTGTGTTTTTGTTGCCATATCAAAAATATTATCACCAAGGCCAAGGTCAAAGAGCTTTTTTCATATATATATATATATATATATATATATATATGTATTACAGTATATATATATATGAGTATTACAGTTTTAGGTCTTACTTTCAAGTTTTAAATACATTTTGTAGTTAGTTTTTGTGAGTGGTGTAAGTTAGGGATACAGTTTTATTCTTTTGTATGTGAGTATCTAGTTTTATCAGCACAAATTACAGAAGAAGACCATTTTTTTTCATTGTGTGCTTTTGATGCCCTTGTCACAGATTAGTTGACCATATATAGAGAGTTTAGTTCTGGACTCTCTATTGTGTTCTGTTAATCTTTGTGTCTATGTTTATGCCAGTACGATACTGTTTGATTACTATAGCTTTGTAATATAGTTTGAATTGGGAAGTGTGATGCCTCCAGCTTTGTTCTTTTTGCTCAAGCATGTTTTGTCTATTCAGAGTCTTTTGTGGTTTCATATGAATTTTAGGATTGCTCTACTTTTGTAAAAAATGACATCGGAACTTTAATAAGGATTGACTAACTTTGAAGTTTATTTGAGTAGTATAAACATTTTAACAATATTAAATCCTTACTTTAAAACTTGAAATATCTTTCTCTTTAATTTTTTCATAGATGCTTATAGTTTTTAGTGTGTTGATCTTTTATTTCCTTGGTTCAATTAATTCTTAAGTATTTTATTATTTTTGTTGTAATTTTATGTTTTTTGTTTTGTTTTGTTTTTTGTTTGTTTTTTTTTTGCATTTTTCTGAAGCTAGAAACAGGGAGAGACAGTCAGACAGAATCCCGCATGCGCCCGACCGGGATCCACCCGGCACGCCCACCAGGGGCGACGCTCTGTCCACCAGGGGGCGATGCTCTGCCCATCCTGGGCGTCGCCATGTTGCGACCCTCCTGGGTGTCGCCATGTTGCGACCAGAGCCACTCTAGCGCCTGGGGCAGAGGCCACAGAGCCATCCCCAGCGCCCGGGCCATCTTTGCTCCAATGGAGCCCTGGCTGCGGGAGGGGAAGAGAGAGACAGAGAGGAAGGCGTGGCGGAGGGGTGGAGAAGCAAATGGGCGCTTCTCCTATGTGCCCTGGCCGGGAATCGAACCCGGGTCCTCCGCACGCTAGGCCGACGCTCTACCGCTGAGCCAACCGGCCAGGGCCTTGTTGTAATTTTAAATGAGATTATTTTCATAATTTCTTTTTCAAAGAGATCACTGTTAGTGTATAGAAATGCAACTTATTTTCTGTATGTTAATTTTGTACCATGCAACATGACTAAATTTATTAATTAGTTTTAACAATTTTTTGTGACTTTGGGGTTTTGACTATATATCTTTTATCTGTAAACAGGGACAATTTTACTTCTTACTTTTCAACTTGGTTGCCTTCTATTTTTTTTTTTTTTTTCTTGCTTAATTGTTCTGTGTAGAACTTCTGGTAATATGATGAATAGAGGTGGTAAGAATAGGTACCCTTGAATTGTTCCTGATCTTTGAGGAGATGCTTTCTATCTTAGAGTATAATGTTAGCTGTGGGTTTATTATATATGGCCATCATTTTTATGTTGAGATAAGTTTCTTCTATACTCAATTTTTAGAGATTTCTGTTTTTGTTATGAAAGGATGTTGAATTTTGTCAAATGTTTTTTTTCTATATCTATTGAGATGATTATAATTTTAATTTTATTTCTGTTAGTATATGTCTCACACTTAAGCTTCCTCGCATCCTAGTGATAAATCCTACTTGATAGTGGTGTTTGCTTTTTGTGTGTGTGTGTGTGTGTGACAGAGACAGAGGCAGAGAGAGAGACAGGAAGGGAGAGAGATGAGAAGCATCAATTCTTTGTTGCGGCACCTTAGTTGTTCCTTGATTGCTTTCTCATATGTGCCTTGATGGGGGGGGAGGGGAGGGGCTATAGCAGAGACAGTGACCCCTACTCAGCCAGTGACCTTGGGCTCAAGCTGGTGAGCCTTGCTCAAACCAAATGAGCCTGCACTCAAGCTGGCGACCTCAGGGTTTCCAACCTGGGTTCTCCCCGTCACAGTTTGATGCTCTATCCATTGCACCATCTCCTGGTCAGGCTGGTGTATGATTTTTGTAATGTGCTGTTGAATTCTATTTTCTAATATTTTGTTGCCAATTTTTGCTATTCAATTTTGTATACTCTATTTAAAATTTTTTCTCTCTTTAAAATATTGGCAATTTTAATGATCCTTTCTTTATTCCCTCTTGAAAGCCATAACGATTCAGCTCTCCAGTTCTCTAAGCAAAGTAATTAATTACTTATTCTTTAAATACTTATTGGATATTTATTATGTGGCAGGCACTGTAATAAGCTCTGGGCATAATATAATGAAAAATACAAAACAAAATTTCCAGTCCCCAGAAATATACCTGATCTCAAGGCAAGCTCAAGGGCATCAGGTTGCACATGGGTGTGAAAACCTGGAAACAGAGATTATAGGAAGCCCTCTAGCAGCTACCTGCCATAGTTACCTGATTTATAAAGCCCTTGAATGATTCAGCCTCTGCATTAGTTTCTGGGCTGCCACAACAATTGTCATGAGATTTATTCTCTCTCGGTTCTGGAGAGATGTTCAAAATCATGGTATCCGCAGAGCTGGTTCATTCTGCAGGCTCCAAGGAAAAACTGTTTATGTCCCTTTCCTAGTTTTTGGCGGTTTCTGGGTATCTTTGGCATGTGGATATATCATTCTATCTCTGACTACATTTTCACATCACCTTCTCCTCTGTGTCTCTGTTTTCTCTTCTTCTGTCACTTAATGACACATGTTATTGAATTTAGGGTCCACTGGGTTAATCTAGGATGATTTCTTTAGACTATTTTCATAATCAGGCTTCCCCAAACTATGGCCCGTGGGCCACATGCGACCCCCTGAGGCCATTTATCCGGCCCCCCCACCACACTTCCAGAAGGGGCACCTCTTTCATTGGTGGTCAGTGAGAGGAGCACTGTATGTGGCAGCCCTCCAATGGTCTGAGGGACAGTGAACTGGTCCCCTGTGTAAAAAAGTTTGGGGACCCCTGTTCATAATTAAATTACAAAGACCCTTTTTTCAAGTAAGCTCACATTAACAAGTTCCACGTGGACGTATCTTTTGGGAGGTACATTTAATCTACTATTTCCTCTCATTTTGCCATAATTCTTACTCTCTGTGCTTCTGCCATACTGGCCTTCACTTTATTTCTCAGAACGGCCAAATTTCTTTATACCTCAGAGACTTCATATACATTTCTTGCTGTAGAATTCATACCTTTGTCAGGCTTTTATTCACCTTTGCCATCTCAGCATAAAGGTTACTTTCTCAAGGCAGCTTTCTCTGACTCTCCTTAAACTATATCCCCTAAGCTAGGTTAGAGTTCCTGTAACATATCCTCACAGCATCATACTCTTTTATTTCATAGCACTTAATGCACTAATAACTTAGTAATTATTACTGTAACTATAAAAGTAGTTATTATGAGATTTTTATGCATTAGTTTGTGAGTTTCATGATCACAGAGGACCCTTGATCACTAGTGCCTATCACAGTGCCTGGTGCAAAGCAAGAGAATAACAGTTATTTGTTAAATTTGATGTTAAAATAGATTGTGTAGTGAGTGAGGGGTAATACTGGCTTGAAGATCTGGGGTGAGGCCCTGACCAGTTGGCTCAGTGGTAGAGCATTGGCCAGGCACATGGATGCCCCAGGTTTGATTCCTGGTCAGGGCACACAGGAGAAGCAACCATCTACTTCTCTATCCCTCCCCCTCTTCTTTTTATCTCTCTTACCCTCCTGCAGCTATAGCTTGGTTGGAGCAATTTGGCCTCAGTGCTGAGGATGGCTCCATGGCCTCGCCCCAGGCACTAAAATAGCTCTCTTGAGGAGCAATGGAGCAACGGCCGGAAATGTGCAGAGCATCACCCAGTAGAGGGCTTGCCAGGTGAATTCTGGTTGGGGCACATGCAGGAGTCTGTCTTTATAACTCCCCGCTTCTCACTTAAGAAACAAAATTTTTTTGAAAAAGATCTGGAGTTGAGTATGGTATTTGTGTGTTCCTACATGACTCAGTTTAGATGAATACAGTTTTTTTGTGTCCACTTAGTATTTCTCACAAATGAATTTGTACATAAGCAAATGCAAAACTTGTGTCATGTGCAAATTGTTCCCTAATATATTGATCATGTTGGAACAAATTTACATTTTCCAAATAAGCATTATGGCCGAACTGATTGTATAATTTTATTACATGGTTGCTGATGCTTGGTTTTAATAGGTTATATTAGAGACTTACCAGGTCTATATAATGGCAAATAAATTTCAGTATTTTTTTTATTTATTTTTTATTTTTTTTATTTTAATTTTTTTAAATTCATTTTAGAGAGGAGAGAGAGAGACAGAATGGGAGAGAGAGAGGAGAGAGAGACAGAGAGAGAAAGTGGGGAGGAGCTGGAAGCATCAACTCCCATATGTGCCTTGACCAGGCAAGCCCAGGGTTTCGAACCGGCGACCTCAGCATTTCCAGGTCAACGCTTTATCCACTGCGCCACCACAGGTCAGGCCGGCAAATAAATTTCTTAGTTACAAATAACACCAAAAATTTAGGTCCTAACAGTAATAACTTTTCATGTTATTATTTTTGTAAAAAAGCTTTAAATTGAAGGGTAGCTGGTTTTTGTGAGAAAGAAAAAGGAAGAGGTTTAAGGCAGAGCTGCTGGCCACTCAGGTGGTAGTGGATTAAATACAAAAGCTTTGCACATACCTCTAAACGTGGGGCCTAGGAAACCAAAGAAAATGAGGTTCAAAATGAATAACTTAAATGCAAAAGATTGGCAAAATGAGGACATCTGATGATGTGATATCTTTCTAAGAAGATAATGGAATTGGAATTCTTTCATACTACTGGGTAGAACATAAATAAGCGCAAGTATTTTGGAAAACAATTATCTCAATCAAAAATGTATGGTCCAAAATCCCTCTCCTATGTATATTCACTAGATAAAACTTTTGCTGTGTGAACATGTCACATATATTAATTTTCTAAATGTCTAGAAAATTTTATAAAGTATTAAAATGATTTATTCATTGAATATATAGTATTATTTCACATTTCACTGAATAGATACTCTTTGAATAGACACTATTATTTAGTCAAATGTTTTTATGAAAATATTTTCATTGTTGATCCAATTTCTTTAATGTTTATAGATATAGTTAAGATTTTTAGTCTTGAACCATTTTTGGTAAATTACATTTTAAGAAATTTGTTTATTTAAAATTTCAAATCACTCCTATTATATGATCTTGTCTTAAGACAGACTAAATCTCGGCCACCCTACCTGGTAGGACCCAAGACTTAGTTAGCTTCAGGTTTCTGACCCTCCTATGGCATTTGCCCAAGGCTTCTTGTTTTCACACCATTTAACTCTTAGTTCACTTTTCCATTGTGGGTTTTTGTTTTTAATTTTATTGTTTTTGTTTGATTTGGGGGGTTCTTTTTCCATTCTCCTTTGTTTAACATTGTGTTTTACCATGTTTTTGGTGAATGTGGTTATAACACAGGATGTAATTCTAGCACAGCATCATGACTTTAAAAAACTTGGCCAAAACAAGTGATGTTTATCTCATTCTTCTTTGTCCTTAAAGATTTGAGTTCAAAATGTCATATATACCAGGCAGCTAAAATTTCCTGAATAATTTATCTTAAGAGATGGAACTCTCTGGGGCCTCAATAGCTCATTCAAAATTATAAACATGAGTCTTGAAACTTTAGTCTCACAGTTAATCTGCAAAAGTTGTAAAATTCACTTGGCATCATTAAACAGCTTTGGGAAAATACATGGCTTGATTTCCTCATCACTTCATCACTGAGACTTATTTTTTTTTAAGTGAAGGAGAGAAGGTGTAGGGGACAGACAAACAGTAAGGGAGAGAGATGAGAAGCATAAAATTGTTGTTGCAGCACCTTAGTTGTTCATTGATTGCTTTCTCATATGTGCTTTGACCAGGGGGCTCCAGCTCAGCCAGTGACCCCTTGCTCAACCCAGTGACCTTGAGCTCAAGACAGTGACCTTTGGGCTCCAGCCAGTAATCATGGGGTCATGTCTGTGATCCCATTATTAAGCAGGTGAGCCCAAGCTCAAATTTTTACAGATGCAAGGTATTACATTGTGTGTGTGTATGTATATGTGTATGTGTAGCATTACGTATTTAAACAATCCCTTGTGATGAACATTTACAGATCAGTGTTTCTCCCTGTCTATATCTCTCCCTCTCCCTTACTCTATCTCTAAAATCAATCAATAAATTAAAAAAAAAAAGTGTTACTGTGAATACTTTGTACAGACATCATTTTGCATATTGGCCAATACGTATATATAATAAATTTGTACAAGTTGAAATTCTGGATCAAAATATATACCATTTTGATATATAATGTTAACTTACTTTACATGAAGTTTGTTCTATTTGTACTCATTTATACTTCTACCAACAATGAACAAATTGTGTTGAACACAAAAGAGTGAATAGCTGAATAGCAAGACCATGTTATTATCTAAGAGGAATGACATTTATTTGGGTTACTGGTACTCAGTTGCCCATCAAAATCTTGGGCAAGAATCTAGCAAGGCTGGTCTTCAGATTCTGATACAGGAATCTGGCCCTTGTGTAGTGGAGCTTTTAAGCAACATATTTAAAGAAGTGCCAGCCTTTCTTTAGCCATATTCAAAGCCTTGGTCCAAGCCCTGTGTCACAGCAGCAGTATGATGTGCCAGAGCCTGTCCTCCATCCCTTTTCAACCTCAACATTTATTCATTGGGCCTTCCTGCTTGAATGATTAAGGAAATGAGGTTTGAGACTTATAGCTTTACAGAAGCTGTGGTCCAAGCTGCCACCTCAGCTTTTATTAGGATTATCTTGAAAATTTGGCAGTGACTGGCTTCCATGGAATTTTGTGGAAGCCCAGCCTGCAAGTAATTGGGATATGTTAACCCTTACCTCCTGGTCTCTTCTTTCAGAGTCTCACCAGCTCTCCATGTTGAGCTGTAGCACTCACTAATGCTGAGGCTCTTCCTTGTCCATTTGTACTCCATCTTCTGGATACCAGTGCCTTCAGTGTAGTCCCAAAATTGGTCCTCTGACTGAATCCGTCTGAGCCTCTATAATGAGTAATTTGTATAATTCAGAACAAAATTAATTTGGGAATTGTAGAGGCTTGCTTCTCTAAGATTACACTTTTCTCAACATTTAGGACCCCAGGACACTTTTTTCACTTGACTTTATTTTGCACTAAGTAGGTTAATAAAAAGATTTTCATTTATCATCAATTGTTCAGTTCTTCTCTGAACGTTTATATGGAATCAAAAGAATTGGCCTCTTGTCTACATCTGATAGGGAATAGTGTGGGGACAGCTCATGATGAAAAGAAGGGAAAAATCAAAATCAATCTGATTCATAGTTCAGACCCTTCAAATTGCATCAAGCTTTGAAGAAAGCCTATATGTTTTTCCCCTTTTGTTAAGAGGGACAAATACCAGAAATGCAGAGATAAATAATTTTATGAAAAAAAGGTTTAAAAAAATGATTATCAAAAGGCATTATTTCTTTATTATTTTTCCTTTTCTCGCCTTATGTTTGCAAGATTCAGGGAGTGAAATCTTATTTCCTTTCAGGGTGGGTTTTTGTTGAGGTCCAGATTCTCTGGACCCATCTTTGTGCCAGTGGAGAAAGAAATGTCAAGAAATTGCAGAATGGCATAAAAACATCTTCCTTCTTTCTCCAATTTCCTGTGGAGCGAAAGCGAGGGAGGTGGATGCCAGGGTTTCCCATGATTTTAAACCAGGCAGAAGAAGGAGGTACAAGCACTAGCGGTCTGGATACCTCAAGAAGTTGACCTGCTGTGTAAAAGACCTTCCTTAGTGGGACTGAAAGAGAACATGAGCAGGTGGAGGGACAGAGTCAGCTCTGTCCCTGAAGAATCCTGTAATTAGGAGAGTTGAGGGCGAATTGCCAGGGATGCTCTTGAAGACCATGTACTATACACTGTGAAATAATGGGGACAGGGGCTGTCTAGGTCAGGAGAGCCAGGAGATAACACAAGACTCATTTGTACACAAAGATCTTAATAAGATCTTTATTATACAAATATGAGCTTTAATCATGTATTTCTTATCAAGTCTGCAGGAGGTAGAGTCAAATACATTTTTATACCAGGCTTGTATAAACATTGTGATTTAAAAAGTTCTTCTATGTAGATGACACTATTTCAAAGTTTTATTTTCTGAATTTAACTTTGGAATATTAACTTTGATGACAAAAAGCTACTTCTACTTTTTTGAGGAGTGACATTGCACTGCTTTTATTTTATAATGAACTTTGGGTTAAAAAATATTAATATGTTTAGGTAAACAGGAAACAGAAGATAAAACATTTATTATTCAATCTGCCTATGGACTTCTGGTCTATATATTTATTGCTTAAAATTTAAGTTACAGAAGTCTGAGTTTCTATTTGAATATACAGATAAAAATGTACTGAGATCTAAGAAAGTAAGATCTTTAGGTTTATAAATAAGTGTTTTGACTGGCAGTAGCTATGAGGGCTTAAGGCAAGAAACAAATCTGGAAAGAACCAGATTTCTCTGTCCAATTCTTATAAATGTTATCTTCATTTTGATTTCCGTGAGTAGTTATTTCATAATAAATGCTTTTTGACAACAGGGTTTATATTTATCCTCATCATAAACCCGATTTCTTCTCTCTGGTATAGGCTATCCTCAGGACTATTTGCTTAATAGATATAGAGAATGGCATTCTGCTTTTTTTGGAAGTATATCTGGCTACCTTATGACAAATTATAGGGCATTTCATGATCACTTAAGTTTTCTTCTTTTTCCAATCCAATTTAATAAGTAATAGCTCACAACATGAGGATTTAATGTTTTTTTAAAAAAAATTTTAAAGTGTGTAATGTGTTTTAATTTTCACAATTTTGTGGGTTAGGCCTTGTTATCATCATTTTACATTTGACAAAATTGAAGCTTAGAGAGCTCAAGAGACTTGCCTGAAGCTACAAGGTATTAGAGGCAAGAGCTGGGTTAGAACTCCAGAAAAATATCCTCAATACTGGCATTTAGTCTTTCAAGCACACTGATTGTACCTTACAATTTAAGGACTTTTTAGAGATTTCTGTTCCCAAACTGATACTTTATTTTCCCAATTTTTGATGGACTTTGACTTCAAATTCTGGGTGCCTGTAGTTGGGCTGTTCTAGAAAATTCCTTCTGCAGTGTCTTCGGAGACTTTGTGGTGCTTTCCCAGAGATTTTTGGATCTGGGAGTTAATATCAGTATAATTAACCCAAACAACTTTTGAACCGGTGGTTGAAATTGTCTTTGGAAAGTACTGATTCTAATTGATTAGTTTAAGAATGTTTTTTTCAGCCCAGGAAGGGTATCTCACTTGATTAGAATATTGTCCTGATATATCAAGATTGTGGATCTGTTCTCTGATCAGGGCACATGTAAGAATCAACCAAAGATTGCATAAATGGTGGAACAACATATTGATGTCTCTCTCTCCCTCCCTTTCTCCCTATTTCTCTCTTCCTGTCATTCCCTCTCCCTTCTCCCTTCCTCTCTCTCTAAAATCAATCAATAAAAATTTCAAAAAAGAATATGCTTTCTTCCTAAAGGAGTAATGATTTAAATGTTTATTTTCATTGTATTTGTTATAAAGTAGCACATTTAAAATATTCTAAAGCAATTGTTGACCTTCAGAGCCTGAGTTTCTAGCATTTTTCCCTAAATAATTAGACTCTGTCACAGTCCTCTTGAAATAGGCAAGCTTGTTTAAGAAAGTTAAGCATATAGCCTCACAAACTCCTGAGTTCTGGATATAAATGAACTTCTGGTTGCCAAAGAGGAAGGGGTGAGGGAGCTGGGTGAAAAGTGAGGGGATTAAGAAGAACAAATTAATTGTTACAAAATCGTCATGGGGATGTAAAGTACAGTATGGAGAATATAGTCAATATTATTGTAATAACTATGTATGGTGCTAGATGGATACTAGAAATGTTGAGGGGATCACTTTGTAAAGTATATTATTGAACCTAATACAAAAGAATATTAAATGTACACTGTAGTTGAAAAGTAAAAAATTTAAAGAACAAAAGAAATAACTAAAATAAAATTTGCATATGAATTTTTTTTTTTTTAAGTGCTGATTTGTGCCTCTTTTGCCTGTCTCTGAGTACTAGCAGTTCACGGAGCCCTCTTCCCAAGCTGGAAGTAGGAGACTAGCATGCTAAAAACCCCAGTTGTCAGGACTTTAATTTTTTTTTTTTTTTTTTTTTTTTTTTTTTTTTTTTTACAGAGACAGAGAGAGAGTCAGAGAGAGGGATAGATAGGGACAGACAGACAGGAACGGAGAGATGAGAAGCATCAATCATGACTTTTTCGTTGCGCGTTGTGATACCTTAGTTGTTCATTGATGGCTTTCTCATATGTGCCTTGACCACGGGCCTTCAGCAGGCTGATTAACCCCTTGCTTGAGCCAGCAACCTTGGGTCCAAGCTGGTGAGCTTTTTGCTCAAACCAGATGAGCCCCCGCTCAAGCTGGCAACCTTGGGGTCTCGAACCTGGGCCCTTCCTCATCCCAGTCCGACACTCTATACACTGTGCCACCGCCTGGTTAGGCAGGACTTTAATTCTTTATATTTACCTACTTTGCTGCCTTCTGTAAGAAAAAATAATGTGTTGTGGTGTGTGTGTGTGTGTGTGTGTGTGTGTGTGTGTGTGTGTTGTTCCAACCATTCAACATCTCCTTTAAAGATTTTAGTATAGGTGTTTGGAGACGTCTGCTTATAGATGAGATGACAGAGGAATAAGTCAAGTGGAGTCTTGACACTGTGGTGAAGAACCTGCTTGCCATACTTAGCCTTTGCTTTCTGTTAAAATGAACATCAGTATATATAAAGGAGTGAAGAGATGCTAGGTAGGAAAGAATTCTTTCAAAGCTTTTTAGCTACAACTAAAAATTGTTTTTGATTTGATTGATTGTCAAAAGTTTGGTTCAATTGAAGTAAGCCTGAAATATTTTCTTCAAATATACAACTTAGTTTTCTGTTATCTGACAGGACCCACAGGGTTTTTTATTCCCTATGCCGTGGAAACAGTTTAAGCACAGTCACTTAAAAGATTGCTTAAACACTTTTAAGTGTACCAACTATTACTGTTCTAACTTAACTATATTGAAAATAAAATTGATAGGATTTGTTTGATTTAAATCTTGTCTAAATTGATTTACACAACAGCAGTATGAAGGGCTAGTAAAAGGTAATGGGGGTCAAGTATCGAGTGATGGAAGGACACTTGACTTTGGGTGGTGGATATACAGTATAATATATGTTATATCACAGATTGTACACTTTAAACCTATATAACTTTATTAGCCAATGTCACCCCAATACATTTAATTAAAAAATAAAAAAGAAACCTTTACCACAGTGTGATTATTTATTGGATTTTCTATATCCCACAGCAGAGAGACAATTGTGAGGGAAACTTACTTAGAGCTACGTTTCCGTTGCCATTCTTTCTCCATCTTCTCTTCCGTTCCTAGTTTTGCATCAGGCAGTCACATTCTTCTCTGGTCAAAGCTAGTCTCCATTTCATTCTCTTTTGTCCCCCACGAGTTCATCTGGACACTGCCTGTGTCAGGTTTTTATACCTATTGGCCAAGTTTTTAGACCTTAAAACTGTTAATGTTTAACAACATTTAATTTTTAAATTGAACTTATTGAGGTGACATTGGTTAATAACATTACATAGGTTTCAGGTGTTCCATTCCTTACTACCTCATCTGCATACTGCACCATACATCCACCAGCCCCACTCAGGTCTCCTGCCATCACCATTTATCCCCCTTGACGCTCTTCTACCTCCCACTACCTGCCTTTGCCTCCTGTAATCACCATTCTGTTGTCGGTTTCTGTAAGGTTGTTTTCTCTTTGCTTAATTGCTTCACTGTTTTCACCCAGCATCCAACTCTCTTACCCTCTGACAGCTGTCAGACTGTTCTCTGTTTCTATTTTGTTAGTTTGTTTTGTTCATTAGATTCCACATGTAAGTGAAATTATATGGTATTTGTTTTTCTCTGACTGGCTTCTTTACTTAGCATAATAATAGTACTTATAAATTCATTCTATTAACAATTATATAATTATATGTAATTAATAATAGTAAATTTAAAGCACTGATCTAAGATATGTGAACATCTTAGAATGGCGAGGACTTTATGATTTTGCTATTAATTATATATAATTGTATATAATTATATATCATTAAGTATATATAATTAATAGCAATGTATTATGAATTAAATATAAAAATTATATATAATTAATGTTATTACTTTATATAATAATTTGTATTTGTATGTAGTATTATGTGATTGTGTATAATTAATAATTGTGTATAATTAATAATAGCAAATTTATAAGGTTTTTATTATTCTAAGATGTTCACATGTCTTAAATCAGTGCTTCTCATATGGTAACATGCCACATGTGAAAGTAAATATAGTATATATGTCTGATCTGCTGGCCACTCTTCAAGTAATAAGATAGTAATCACTGAATATTCAAAATTACCTAATGAGATAGATATTAAAATTAACCAGTTTTCTAAACAGGGGAACAAGAGCAAAGAGAGGTTAAATACATAGTCCAAGTCACAAGTTTATAAGTAGCATCACCATACTGAACCCAAGTACTGAGCCCAATATCTATATTTGTTCTAATTCTGTCTTAGCAGGAAATTGAAGAAACTTTCCTAACTGGGGAATTTTATAAAAAAGAGCCCCACAGATTTTTAGTCCCAAGGCCTATGGAACAAATTGCTGGGCATGGAGCCCAGGAATCTCTAGATTTAAAATGCTCAGGTAATTCTGATGAACAACTAAGTTTGATCACCAGTATTAGACCACTCTGACTTTTGGCAGAAAGAGCACTACTTCAATATCTCTCAGCCCATTAATCAAAGAAATTTCTCTAAGGTTATTCTTTCTACTATATTTACCACTGTTGGCTGCAGCTGCTTAGGACTTTGCCGTTTAACCACTTCGTGATTCTTGGATTTGGGCACATTTGTGCATAACTAGGCATTCATATTTGTGAAGCTTATTTGCAGACATACTGTCTGCTAGAAATCAGAGGCTACTATAGTGGGAAAGCAAATCACCAAAACATGCTTGATCAAATCTCTGAGACATTGCTACAAGTGTTAGATAAGTTTTTGAAGATATGCCAAGTACCAAATGAGAAAAACAGTTGCTGGTTTTAAAAATATTTTGGAAGTATCTAGAAATTTAAATTTAGCAAGGAAGGTAATTTTACTTGAACAAAAGTGATTTATAAATAATCCAGAAAAATCAAGCAGCTGGACTAGCACAGGACTTGCATATTTCATGATTTTTAAATGATTCCAAAGCCGACTCAAAATAAATCTGAACAGTTTAAAATGTTTTTATTTATCAGAGAAAGTTCACTCAGTTGCTACAAGAACTTCATGTTTGCTTATTTTCTGTATGGATTATCATTCTACTGAAATGCGTTTTTATTAGAATCATATATCTGATATTATGTATGTGAAGTCTGTCACTCAACTTATTTAAAATTGAGAGCTATCACTCTTAAGATAAATAAGTATTAGATTATTTTGGAAGTAACAATAACCACGTTTCTAGAAAATTGTCCTACTTCCCAGTACAGCAGGTGTGTTGACAGTAATTTGGTTTAAGAGCCTTGACTCTTTGAATTTCAAGTATTAGTTCTCATTAAAAGTGAAGAAAATCAATTTTGAGTCCCTTGGACAGCAATATTTGAGGAGTGGGTTTGGAATATGGAAGCTGAGGTAGGGGTTTAAGAAGTACTATCACAAAAATAGAATAAGAACTAAGAAGTTGTTTTGGAGGCTTGAGGGAACCATAAAAAAAGCAATAAGTGGATTGATTCCTTATTCTCTGGTCACCTAAGAAGAAGTCAGAGCTAATTTAAAAAAATTAATAATTGCTATTTTTTTTTTGCTAAGAAACATTTATTTATCCTAATAGAATTTCTGGCTATTGCTTCAAGGACTTTAAACTGCACAAAAGAATGTGTGAAAGGGGCCTGTATAAAATTGAGGGTAAAATTAAAAGTTTTTAGAGGGCACCTGTCATGCCTATTTATCAGTATATTCTTCTAAGCCTGTAATTTTCTGTGTTTGTTACACAATAAGTATCTATTGAATAAATGAACAAATGTGAATAGAAGTATGCTCCTGTTCATTATCTATGCTTAGCCCTGAGTTGAAGTAATTGAACATATTTTATATGTTAAAGTTCCTTTAGTATGTTGACTGTAGATTGAGTTTGATTCTTCTTTTCATAAATATAAAATATGTGTAGATAGGGAAAGTAAACCGACCCTTCATTGTCTTAAATCACTTCATGTTAAAGGTCATGGGTAGAGAAAAAATTCTTAAGAGATTTTTAACTGGAATACTATATCCAAAAGACAAATAGTAGCTACTACCACCTGAGAATCAGGCCTATTAAAAAGTGTAGGTTGCCAATTGTGCTTTGGTTCAATTAAGCTTGCCCTTCTATTTATTTTTATTGTATTCAGTTTTTCTTTCTTTTTTTTTTTTTTTACAGAGACAGAGAGAGAGTCAGAGAGAGGAATAGATAGGAATAGACAGACAGGAACGGAGAGAGATGAGAAGCATCAATTATCAGTTTTTCGTTGCAACACCTTAGTTGTTCATTGATTGCTTTCTCATATGTGCCATGACCGTGGGGCTACAGCAGACTGAGTAACCCCTTGCTCGAGCCAGTAACCTTGGGTCCAAGCTGGTGAGCTTTGCTCAAATCAGATGAGCCCGCGCTCAAGCTGGCGACCTCGGGGTCTCAAACCTGGGTCCTCCGCATCCCAATTCGACGCTCTATCCACTGCGCCACCTCCTGGTCAGGCTATTGTATTCAGTTTTAAAAATAGGATTTTGTTATTTTAAAGGAAGCAAAACAAAATTATAAGCAATGTATTTGAAGGTCCATTTTTCAGTTATTTTTCTTTGTTCTATTGCTTATTCTTTGTAGTCTGAACAAAAGGATTTAGCTTTCTTTTTTACTTGAAAGCTCAGTAGTCAAAGTTCTTCATCTTTTACTGTGTCTTGGAAGATTACATGGGTAATGCCTTTAATTGCTCTTTTGTTTTATTTTGTAATTGATGCAATAAAATGGTTTGTTAATTCTGATGGGAAATGGATTAGATCAGTATATGTCTTTGGTTAAACATGTACAACATAAAGAACTTCAGTAATGTTTTGGTATCCAGGGACATTGTGCTGAAAGAACAAGTATATTTGTAAACATAATTAGTTCAGCTTGGTGTATTTTGTTTTTCTGATGAATTGTCTTTAAACTGTATATGTTATATAAACTAGCATATTGAGTATTTTGTCAACAGGGATAAAACAAAACAAAAGATACCTCCTTAAACTTAATAAATGTTAGATATTTAATCTCAGTGCTATATATTTAGAAACAGATATTCTTTTTGCATAAAAAGCATTTTAATTTGTATATTATAAAATATATATTTGCTGTATTTTTGTATATTTTAATTGTCATTGGGAAGAAATAACTTGACAAAAGCTTTGGTTTTCTAACTGGTTGATAATTTAAAAAGCTCTATATTAGTCATCATACTGCTTTAATAAAATATGACTAGTATTTCAATCCAAGATATAGCTAAAAGCGGCTACATAAGGCATGTTTTAGTCTTCATCTCGTTTTTATTTGTTGGCAGAAAGATTTATTAATGCAGCAACTTAGGGACACAGTATCTTTTAATTCCAAGAAGTAAAACATTAAATGAAATATATTAAAGTCATATAAAATATATATTTATTATATATTAAAGTCAGATAGCAAAGGAAATTATATTAAATATATTAGTCCATGAGACAATCCATATTTAAAATTAATATTTGTTATATATTTTTTTCAGAGCTTATTTTTATGTTCTCAGGACAATAAAACTAAAACTAAAACAAAGGAGATATATATATTTTTAAATAATACAGTGTGTCCATAAAGTCATGGTGCACTTTTGACAGGTCACAGGAAAGCAACAGAAGACAATAGAAATGTGAAATCTGCACCAAATAAAAGGAAAACCCTCCCAGTTTCTGTAGGATGATGTGGCAGCATGTGCACATACGCAGATGATGATATAACACCGTGTATACAGCGGAGCAGCCCATGGCCATGCCAGTCAAGATGTGGACGGTACAGAGGAAAGTTCAGTGTGTTCTGTGGCTCACTAAATTCAAATCCGTGACCAAAGTGCAATGTGAATATTGGCACGTTTATAACGAAGCGCCACCACATATGAATAACATTACTCAGTGAGATAAGCAGTTGAAGGAAACCAGCAGTTTGTTGGAGAAACCCCGTTCTGGTAGACCATCAGTCAGTGACGAGGCTGTAGAGGCTATACGGGATAGCTACCTAAGGAGCCCTAAAAAATTTGTGCGTGAGCCCACATCGAACTGCATTAAATTGGTATGAAACTGGGAGAGTTTTCCTTTTATTTGGTGCAGATTTCACATTTCTATTGTCTTTTGTTGCTTTCCTGTGACCGGTCAAAAGTGCACCATGACTTTATGGACACACTGTAGAAAGATACCTCAATAATAAACCTATGTTATTTGGTTTGGGCCTTATAGTAATAAAGCAATAGGAAGTTAAAGATCTGAGGATTCCCTTTGGAGAATTTATTGCCTTCTTTTGAAATTAACATTGCAGAGTAGCTATGAGTGCTTTGGTCAGTCTCATTTGTCATAAAATTAAGAAGAAACTTTTCAATTAAAAATAAAATAATATCAGGTATTACTTCAAAGAAATATATGAGCACTCACATTTTTAAAATATTAACTGAGATATGTATGCTACAATTTACGGTTATGTGACTGCTACCCATTGCACATTTTAACCTAGGGTCATTAATCTTTGATCATTGAAAGCCATTTTGCCACACCCTATAAAGTTGGCTGTGGTTTGTGCACATAAATTACTTGCTCAGTAAACTTAATGGTGAAATCTGATTGCTTCTATGAATCAAGTTTTGATCAAAGATTCGTTTGTTAAAAAAAAAGAAAACTGTGTTTGAATACATGTGGAAGAGTTTGCAAAGTAAATGGATTGATTGTGCTGCAGTATAGACATATGATTCAAATTATTGGATCAGTCAGTAAGCACTAGTTTCAGAAGCCTTATTCCCATTTGTTAAAAAACCACATGGGGCCTGTGTGAGTGTTCTATGCACTGTAACTCTGTGGATGGACAACGTTAGATAGGCACACAGGATCTGGGCATAACCATGATCATTTATTTAAAAAATAATGTATGTGACAATAGAGAGCAGAATGGAGCCGAGTGTTTATTATCTGTGTTTACTTTGCTCACTACTCATACTCCACAATATTGTTCTTAACAGTATTTTTGCCATGTCAGTCATTTACCACTTGAAATCTCCATATTGCCCAATGGGTATTAATTTATTTTAAAGAAAGAATTAAAAACTCAGGCAGAAAAGAATAACCAAGGTGGCAAAATGCCAAGTGCTGAATGTTGCCTTAAGCTGGCGAAAGTGAAGATAAATTTTAGAAAGCGAAAGATGGAAATAGGACTGCTTTTGCACTAGCTTTGCCAGGGAAGCCAGAGGGAAGGTGAACAGTAGAGAAGGAAGGTTCAGAAGTGTTCTATAGGAATTAAATCGGGAGACACGTTAGACAATTGTAAGTGGTCTCCTGGGGATATGAGGAAAGTAAAGGAATCAAACAATCTGTGTGTGTGTGCGTCTCTCTCTCTCTTTTATAACTTCACATTAAATGGTGGTCTATGTCCTCCAAGGTTATACATTATGCGCATTTAGACAGTTACTCTCTTCCAAAGGCTCTGGTTGATACCCTGTCCCAATAGGCACTCCATCTCTGTCTTTTTAAACTCACTTCCTTGTCCATTCTGCACACAAATTCCAGGTTAATTTTATCTTTCCAAACGTGTTGCATTCTATTGGTTACCTGTTTAGTAGCCATTGATTTTCTTTCTCTCTCTCTCTCTCTCTGTCTCTCTCTCTCTCTGCTAATAGAACTGTGATTGACTTAGAGGAGCAAAATGCCCAAGCAGAGTATGAATCATGATAAGTCTAGTCTAATAATGGCAACCTATTTACCCCTTCTAATGATTTGTCTAGGGTGGGCATGCAGCTCACTTTTGGCCAAATAGATTGTCGACAGATTTATGATGGGATTGGAATACATTTTTCTCCCTGAGAAAGACAAAGCTTCATAAGGGGGAGTTACTTTTTCTGAGATATAAGAAACTGAAGCCATATCCTAAAGTTCACCATATAAAAGATGATAGAGAAAGTAGTTATTATTTATTTAGTTAGTTAGTTTATTTAGGAAACGGGAAACAATCTGGTCTGCTTTGTTCCAAAACAGCCTGGTACACTCACTGTTATCCCTAGCTGGCTGCCCTACCAATGCTTAGGTAGATTATTAACTATTAAATAAATAAATGCCCACAGCAACTTGCCCTGGAGCCTGGTACTTAGAATCCCACCTGTGAGAAGCAGCTCTGTTATAAATCAGTCCAGCAACTTGGAGCATCTGTTCTAGTGAGTTTTGTTGGGAGACTCACATTTGAAACCACTGTGCATTTTCTCTATTCACATCATGGTACCTTTAATCTTAAAACTTGGAAATGCCTTCCTTTGGACTTCTAAAGTAAACAATAAGTGTTTTATGACATAAGCTGCTATTAATTGTTTTTGTTGTTGTTATTGTTATTCATTGCAAATGTATTCTAAATAATACATCATGTTACTTCTCCCTAAATGTCAAGGGGTTTCCATTAATAAATGAAGTGCCAACCCTCCACTTTGGCAGTCAAGGCTTTTTAGCATCATTTTATATGAGATCTATCTATCTATCTATCTATCTATCTATCTATCTATCTATCTATCATCTATCTATCATCTATCAATTATCATCTATCTATCATCTATCTATCTATCTATCATCTATCAATTATCTATCATCTATCATCTATCTATCTATCATCTATCAATTATCTATCATCTATCTATCTATCATCTATCTATTTATCATCTATCTATCTATCTATCTATCTATCAGCTATCTATATTAGATATATAGATATAGATATTTCCAACCCCTAATCAGTTTTTCCTCTTGATCATTTTTGAACATGTTTTCAGACTTTTTGCCATTGTCCCTTTGCTTTATAATTCCTTCCACGTGGAGTGTCTTCTTTTTTTCCTGGTGCATTTATCTACCTAAATTCTTAAGGTCTTATCTCAAATTCTACAAGTTTCTTGATATCCTTTGAAATTGCTGCTACTGGAGATATGTGTGTGCCTATGTATCTACATCCACACACACACAAACACACTAACTCACACATAATATATATAGGTGTAATTTTTATACATAAGTGTGTGTGCATGTATAAATGGGATTTTTTTTTTGGCCATTTAGCATTTATTCTCCTTATTTCTCATAATAGTAATCCGACATTCTTTTGAAACCACTCCAGTTCATGTGTATGTGACAGATGATTAAATCAAGCAATACACTCCATGCTTTCCCACCCTTGACCCAGACATAATGATTTCTTCATAGGTAGCATAAACTTAAGTCCCATAGGTAGCATTAGACTAAGTCCCAGATTACTAGTTGGAATATTTTTTGGGGGTGAAATCTCTTTTTTTTCTGTTAAAATTTTATCAAAGAAGAAATAAATCTGGATTTCTGGAAGCCACCATAATCAACCATCCTATTTACAAGGAATGCCTAAACAGAAAGTAGAGTTGTAAAGAAGATTGGATTCTTACAACAATGTTGAGATCAAAGTCAGTGACACCATGAAATCTTTTTCAGTTAAGTGAGTTCATTTTTTTTTTATGTTAAGTAGACTTAAATTATATTTGATTAAAAGAGATCCAACCTCCCTGTAACAGTAGGCCTGTTAGTCACTTTTTACACACTGAATTAAACAATAGCTATCTGGGTACACCAACCGGGATCTACCCAGCATGCCCAAGATGGGGCGATGCCCAGCCCCTCTGGGGCACTGCTTTGCGGTAATCGGAGCTATTCTAATACTTGAGGTGGAGGCCATGGAGCCATCCTCATCGCCTGGGCCACCTTTGCTCCAATGAAACCTTGGCTGTAAGAGAGATAGAGAGAAAGCAGAGGGGTAAGGGTGGGGAAGCAGATGGGCGCTTCTCCTGTGTGTCCTGGGCGGGGATCGAACCTGAGAGTTCCACATGCCAGACTGACACTCTACTGCTGAGCCAGCAGGCCGGAGCCCTGAATATATCTCTTACCTCTTATATTAGTGTGTAAATTTCCTAGGTATGGAGACTGTAAACCTGTTATTTCACTCAGCACATTCCTCTGCATTTTATTTAGTAGACACATATAAATATTTGCTAAATTGATATAAACTCTGAAATTTTGTTTATTTTGGGATGATAACCAACTTCAGCTTTTCTAAGAATTTCCTTAAAATCACAGCATCATCCTCTCGAAGTGCAATTCTTTATTGTAGTATGTCTGCTTTCCATAACTGTTCAGGAAATTTTGCATATAACGTTTTTGCTTTCTCACAGTTCATCCTAAATTAAATTCTTTTGACTTAAAAACAAGTAAATTGAATTCTTTTGACTTAAAAACAAGTAAATTTCTCATATTTTGCAACTTTAAACTGCTTCAGTGCTCAGTTTCTGTTTATTTTTATTTTTTATTCTTGTTCTCTCTTTCTGCCCCCCGTCTCTCTCCCTCTCCAGCCATTGCTCAGTGATTTCATGCTCTTAGAGCTTTGAGTGCTATTTGTACACTGACAGCTCCCAAATTTATGTGACTAGTTCAGACCCCTCCCATGATTTCAGGACACGTAAATACAACTGTGTACTTTATATATCAAACTGTGAGTCCAAATAAATGTTCTTGATATTACCTCCACAAATCTACTTATCTCACATTCCTCTTCAACTCATTTGATGGTGAATGTATATTTCCAGTTGCACAGATTATAACCTTGGAGTTGTCCTTGATTCCTTTTATCTGTCACATTCCACAGCAAGTCTATATATATATATATATATATATCCTATAGATTCCACCTTAAATACATACCCTGAAGGCAATCACAGTTTACTGCTTCTACCCTCATGATTCAATTCACCATTGTGTTTCACCTGGATGTTATAATAGTCTCCTGACTGTTCTCCATGGCCCACCCCCTCCCGTCACATGCTCTTTTTGACATAATAGTAAATTTTAAAAAGTCTACACATATCAAATTAGCCCAAAACTCACCATTGACTAACTGTTCAGGGAATTTTAGTATAACTCCCTAAGTTCTTACCTAATTTTGCCCTAGTTTGATTTTAAAAATCTACCCCCAAAATAATTGCGACCAAAGATAATTTTAAAAAGTCCTTTCAATGGTCAAAAAAGTCCTGGCTTCCCTACTGTCTATCTGGCTTCGTTTCTAATCTTTCGGTTTCTTACAAACTACTTTCCAATTCCTCTAGTCTGTTGGTGTTTATGGAACACAGCAGACAAATTCCTGCCTAGCAATTCCTGCCCTCAGCCAGCAATATCTTTTCCTCAGTTATTTACATGGCTCTTTCCCTCATCATCTTCAGATCTTTGCCCACAGATCACTATCCATAAGAGGGTTGCTGTGACTCTGAAGACGATAAGCCACTCAGAGCCCTCTCTCACCACTTTGCTCCTTTATCTCCAGAGCTTATTACCAGAAATTCTCTTTCTCACACCTCACTCCTTTCTCACATGCACTCTTTTCTTTCAATTCTCCACTTCTGTATTCCTAGCCCCCCGAAATGATGCATGACACAACATAAGTATTTAACATATGCTTGTTTAAAGAAGAAATTCATGGAATGAAAGACTTATGACTTTAATTTTTCAATGACTTCTAATATTCATCTCTTACAATGTTGCATACTGAAAAACGGTTTTAGATGTATAAAACTGTCTTTTGGTATTCCGCATGGTCTTCCTTGTCAATTATATTTGAGCTTTTTTTTCAGTTTAGGTAATTGTGTTTGATTCTCAATAGGAAATGCCGATGCCTCACCAGGGAACTGCAGTTTCTCCATCCTTATCATGAAAGTGTATGTAGGGTGGGCAAAAGTAACTGTACAGTTGTATGTGAAACTGATTAATCTTGTATTATTATTTATTTATATTGTATTATTTATATTACAACTATAAATCTACTTTTGCCTACCCCTATACATTTCAGCCTGGGAAACCCCTTTCTATAACTTAAATTTTCCCTCTCCAAAACTTCTATGACTGTAGTATACTTTTCCTTTTAAAGAAACTTATATTTTATGTCATTTAAAAATATATATAACAAGATGTTTTACTAGTTGTAATGTATAGTTATTCTTATTATCATTAAATAATAGATTATTAATAAAACTTAATAAATATTAATAAATTATTATATTAAACTAGTTGTTTAACTAGTAAATGTATAGGTCATACTCATTTAGTTCATTCATATTGCTATGCAAGTATCACCACTGTTCATCAACTTTTCCAAGTTCCCTAAGTGAAACTCTGTATCCGCTAAACACTTACTCCCCATTTACCCCTCCCTCATTCTACTTACCGTCTCTATAAATTTGTGTACTCTAGATAATTCATGTACATAGAATCATCTCATTATTTATTTATTTATTTTTAGAGATAGAATGAAAGAGAGAGAAAGAGAGAAAGACAGGGGAAAAGCAGGACCCATCAACTCATAGTAGTTCCTTCCTATATATGCCCTGACCAGTCAAGCCACAGCCTCAAACCGGTGACCTCAGCAATCCAGGTCAACACATTATCCACTGCACCACCACAGGTCAGGCATATAAATGGAATCATAAAGTTTTTGTCCTTATGTGATTGGCTTATTTCATTTAATGTAATGTCTTAACTTTCATTCGTGTTGCAGCATGTGTCAGAATTTTCTTCTATAGTGTGTCCGTAAAGTCATGGTGCACTTTTGACTGGTCACAGGAAAGCAACAAAAGACGATAGAAATGTGAAATCTGCACCAAAGAAAAGGAAAACTCTCCCAGTTTCATACCTATTAAGTGCAGTTTGATGTGGGGTCACGCACAGATTTTTTAGGGCTCCTTATGTAGCTATCCCGTATAGCCTCTACAGACTCGTCCCTGACTGATGGCCTACCAGAACAGGTTTCTCTACCAAACTGCCGGTTTTCTTCAACTGCTTATCCCACCGAGTAATGTTATTCCTATGTGGTGTCGCTTAGTTATAAATGTGTCGATATTCACGTTGCACTTTGGTCACGGATTTGAATTTAGCGAGCCACAGAACACACTGAACTTTCCTCTGTGTCGTCTGTATCTCGACTGGCATGGCCGTGGGCTGCTCCTCTGTGTACACGGTGTTATGTCATCATCTGCGCATGCGCACATGCTGCCACATCATCCTACAGAAACTGGGAGGGTTTTCCTTTTATTTGGTGCAGATTTCACATTTCTATCGTCTTTTGTTGCTTTCCTGTGACCTGTCAAAAGTGCACCATGACTTTACGGACACACTGTATTTTAAGACTGAATAATATTCTATTATATGTTTGTATCACATTTTGTTTATCCATTTATTTTTTTAATGAATGCTTGGATATCAAGAGCATCTTGTGTTGCTTTCACTTTTTGATTACTGTAAGTGATGCTGCTGTGAACACGAATGTACAAATACCTGTTTGAGCTCTGCTTTCGTGTCTTTTGGGTATATAATCAAATTAAGGGGACCTCCATGAACATTTCTAACACTCTCTCTATTCAGCTCTTTGTATATAGAATCCTACACTATAATTATAGTCAGTTTAGTAGCTTTTATCTCTAAGCTGTGTTTCCTCAGTTTAATGAGACAATGGTGCTCTCCTTATCCTTTGCTTCCTGTGTTCTAGAAAGTACCACCAGTCAGAAAGCCAGGCCTATTGTGGGGTTTATTCAATGTACTCCCAGTCTCTCCAGGGTTGAAATCTTGTGTCCCTTTTGTCCATTGTTTATGGGTAGTTGCCTCATATAATTTTCTATTTTATTTTTGGAGGATTGGGCTATTACTAGTCACACCTCCATGTCTAGGAACAATGTCAAATTTTAGTTTTAGTAATCCTACAGAGGCTACACAGCTTTGGGAAAACACTCATTGTCTGTTTCTTATACTCTAGGTTTCTCCCTTAATCATTTTTTCCTCTGTGTATTTTACAAATATGAAACACAATGGTAATTTGGTAATGAGAAAACTATCTAATAGCATCTCATGTGGTATTTGAATATGACACATGGCCTTTCCAAATTAAACATAAATGTGGTTTTGGACTCTGGATAATCTCTTTACTTACTATTAAACTAAAGGCTTCAGTATGTAATTTGGGAGAATATATTATGTAAAAACCATAACTATATTACTACATTTACAAAGCCAATTTTTTCTGGAATTTATCAGTGAGTCTTTAGGTCATCATAAACAGAGAGGTGGTAATGTAGGTCAGACAAAAATATACATGAACACATACATAAATATATATGCATGCGTACTTTGACATACATATTTCTAATTTTATGAAAACCAAAAAATATTTTTATTTCAATTTCTGCTTAACACATTTAAATAGGCATAGGACCTTGCTCTCCCACCAATGAGATGTCTCCATTTTTGCACAGCTTCTCTACCTTAACTCAGGTGCATGATTCCTTACCTGAAATTTGGAGCACTTAATTTTGTAGCTATATGTATACCTTATACTATTTATATTTTAATTTATTATTAATAACAGTTGATTTTTAGGTCTGAAAATATTAATTAAAAATGTCTGATTTTCACCTTTCTACCTATTATATATCATCTAGTAATCTAATCTATCTTTTGTTTTCAACAACTTTCTAAATTTTTTTTAATTTTATTAAATGTATTGGGGTGACATTTCTTAATAAAATTATACAGGTTTCAAGTATAAAATTCTATGATACATCATCTGTATATTGCATGGCATATCCACCACCAAAGTCAACTCTGCTTCTGTCACCATATATTTGACCCCTTCAACTTTACTACCTCTCCACCCCTTTCCCTTCTGGTAGCTACCATACTGTTGTCTGTTTCTGTGAGTTTGTTTTATATCCCACATATGAGTGAAATCATATGGTTCTCGACTTTTTCTGTTGATTTATTTTGCTTAGCATGACACATTTAAGGTCCATCAATGTTACCTCAAATGGTAGTATTTCATCTTTTCTTATGAATGAGTAGTATCCAATGTCTATATGTACCACATCTTCTTTATCCAATCATTTTATTGAAGGGCACTTTAGTTTTCATGTCTTGGCCACCATGAATAATGCCACAATGAATGTAGGGGTACATATATTTTGTCAAATAAATTGTTTCAAAATTTTTTGGGAAGATACTCAGAAATGCGGTTTCTGGGTCATATGGTAACTCTTAAGTTTTTGAGGATCCTCCATACTGTTTTCCATAGTGGCTGTACCAGTTGATATTCCCACCAGCAATGAATGAGTGTCCCTTTTTCTCCACAACCTCTCCAACACTTGTGGATAACAGCCATTCTGTCGAGTATGGGGTGGTATCTCACTGTAGTTTTGAACTGCATTTCCCAAATAGCTAGTGAAGTTGAGCATCTTTTCACAAACTGTTGGCCACATGTATGTCTTTTTGGTAGAAGTACCTGCTTAGCCCCCTGCCCATTTTAAAAATTGGATTGTTTGGGGTTTTTGTTGTTGAGTTGTATAAGTTTTTTTTTAATGTATTTTGAATATTAATTCCTTGTTGGAGCTGCTGTTGGCAACTATGTTCTCCCATTCAGTCAGTTGTCTTTCTATTTTGTTAAGTTTCTTTTGCTGTGCAGAAACCTTTTAGTTTAGTAGAGTCTCATTTATTTTTGCTTTTACTTTCCTTGCCTTTGAGGTCAAATTCCTAAAATCCTCTCTAAAACCAAGTTTAGTACCTATATTATCTTTTCTGTAATTTATTGTTTTAGATTTAATATTCAGTTCTTTGACCCATTTTGAATTAGTTTTTGTGTATGTCAACAGATAGCGTACTAATTTTATTCTTTTGCATGTGACTTTCCAATTTTGCCAACACCGGTTGAGGCTTTCTTTTCCCCATTGTATGTTTTTGGCTCCTTTGTCAAAAATTATTTGACCATGTACATGTGGATTTATTTTTGGGCTCTCAATTCTGGTCTATTGGTCTGTGTGTCTATTTATCTGATAATACTGTATTCTTTTGATTATTGTCACTTTGTAGTACAATTTAAAGTCATGGAGTATGATATAACTGGGTTTCTTCTTTTTTCCTCAGTATCGCTTTGGCTATACAGGGTCTTTTGTGGTTCCATATAAATTATGTGATTTCCATTTTGGTTCTGTTTCTTTTTAAAATGTCAGTGGCATCTTGATGGATATTGCGTGAAATCTGTGTATTTAATTGGATAACATAGCCATTTTAACTATGTTGATTCTTCCAATTTATGAATATGAAATCTTTCCATTTCTTTCTGTCTTCTTTAATTTCTTTTAATTGTCTTGCAGCTTTCAGTGTATAAGTCCTTTACATCCTTTCTTAAATTTATTCCTAAGTATATATTTTACTGTTTTTATTGTAATTGCAAAAGAAATCATTATTTTCATTTTTTTCTATAATTTTACTGTTAGTATACTGCATAAGAACACACTGGATTTTTGTACATTGGTTTTGTATCCTGAGATTTTACTGTATTTGCTAATTGTTTCTAACAGTTTTTTGTGGAGTCTTTAAGGTTTTCTACATAAAGAATCATTTCATTTGCAAAAAGTGACTATTTTACTCCTTCTTTCCCAATTTGGATACCTTTTTCTTCTTTCTCTTGCCTGATTGTTCTGACTACCACTTCCAGTACTATGTTGAATAACAGTGGTGAGAGTTGGCATCCTTTTCTTGTTCCTGATATTAGAGGAAAAGCTTTCAGTTTTTCACCATTGAGAAGAATATTAGCTGAGGGTTTGTCATATATCACCTTAACTCTGTTGAGGTAGTTTATTTCTATATCCATTTAATTAAATGTTTTATCTAAATGGATGTATCTTGTCAAATGCTTTTTCTGCATCTATTGATAATGGTAATGGTTTTTTCCTTTATGTTGTTAATGTGGTGTATCACACTGATAAATATGCATATATTAAACCATCCTTGTATCCCTGGAATAAACCTCACTTGATTGTTGTGTCTTATCTTTTTAGTGTATTGTTGTATTCGATTTCCTTGTATTTTTTTTTTTTTTAGGATTTTTACATCGGTATTCATCAGAGATATTGAACTATTGTTGTGTGTGTGGGGGGGGAGATACATGTGTTTGTATGTTATTTTCCTAGGTTTTGGTATCATGGCAATGTTGGCCTCATAAAATGTGTTAGAAAGAAATGCCTCTTGTTCAGTTTTGTGGGAGAGTTTGAGAAGGATAGGTATTAAATCTGCTTTGAAATTTAATAGAATTCACTAGTGAAACTATCTGGTTCTGGATTTTACTTTTATAGATTTTTGATGATTGTTTCAATTTTCTTACTGTTGATTGATCTATTTAAATTTTCCAGTTTTTTGTCATTTAGTCTAAGAAGGTTATATATTATATTTCTGAGAATTTTTCCATTTCTTCTAGTTTGTTAAATTCAGTGACAGTTTTTCATAGTATTCTTGTGTGATCCTTTATATTTCCATGGTGTCTGTCATGATTCCTTTCATTTATGATTTTAAGTTTTTTCTTTTTCTTTAGTGACTCTAGCCAGAGGTATTAATTTTATAATCTTAGCAAAGAATGAGCTGTTACATTATTATTTTGTATAATCTTTTTGTCCTCTATTTTATTTAATTCTCTAATTTGTATTATTTCCTTTCTTTGCTGACTTTAGGCTACACTGGTTCCTTTTTGTCTAGCTTTTTAAGATGTAATGGACTTTTCCTGTGGGGAACTTTCCTGGACTCCTGCTCCCTGTGACAGCTCCTAACAGACTGAACTGTGGTTGGGTTGCATTTTTCAGGGATTTGGCAGGGTGAGGGGGCCAACTTGGACTTGGGGAACATGTTAAGGACACTACTCATTTATGGATTCTTGCTGTATTGGCCAAGAGTTTGCTTAAAGGCTTTTAATCACTGTAAAAAAAATAGAGGACTAGATGAAGAAGATGGGGCACATATACACCATGGTATATTATTCAGCTAGGAGAAATGGTGACATTGGATCACTTATAGCGGAATGGTGGAGTCTTGGTAGCATTGTGCGGAGTGAAATAAGCGAATCAGAAAAAAACAGGAACTGCAGGATTCCATACATTAGTGGGACATAAAAGCGAGACTGAGAGGCATGAACAGGAGTGTGGTGGCTATGGGGGGTGGGGGGAGGGAAGGAGGGAGAGGGGGAGGGGAGGGGGAGGGGTACAGAGAGAACTGGATGGAGGGTGGCAGAGGACGATCTCTCTTTGGGTGATGGGTATGCAACATAACTAAATGACAAGATAACCTGGAAATGTTTTCCTTGAATGTATGTACCCTGATTTATTGATGTCACCCCATTAAAATAAAAATTTATTTATATATAAAAAAAAAAAGAAATCAGACAAAATAAGGGTGCGTACTGTATTATTCCATTTATATAGACATTGAACAATTTCAAATTAATCTATAATGACATAGAAATGAATTAGTAATTGCCTAGAGACTGAAGGGAGGGAGGACAGAAGAGAGGTTTTATAAAAGATCATGAGTAAACATTGGAGAGATGTAAATATAAGTTCATTATCTTGATTGTGATGATGATTTTACTATCACACTTATTAAATTATGTACTTTAGAAATGAAAAAAAAAAGATGTAATGTTTGGTTGTTTATTTGGGATTTTTTTTTTCTTGAAATAAGCTTATAATGATATAAATGCACCTCATATTACCACTTTTGTTGAATTTCAAAAGTCTTGATATGTCAGATTGTCCTTCTCTTTTGTTAGTATATATCTTTTGTTCTCATCTTTTATTTTCTCAATATTTTTTGGAACCATGTTGTTTAGTCTCCATGTATATGTAATCTTTCCCATTTTCTTTTTTGCAGTTGATTTCCAATATCAAAGCATTGTAGTTGGAAAATGTTTGGTATGATTTAACTTATCTCAAATTTGTTGAGGCTAGTTTTGTGTCTTAACATGTAGTTTATTTTAGAGAATGTTGCATGTGCACTAAAGAGGAATGTGTAATCTGCTATTCTGGGATGAAAGGTTCTGTAAATGTTGATTATATATATATTTGGTATAATGCATCATTCAAGGTGGAAATTTTAAAATTAAATTTTCTGTTTGAATGCACTGGGACAAATTTTTTTTTTCATTTTCTGTTGCATGAGGTTTTAGAACTGTTTCTATATATTTCTGTTTTGCTGATTCCAAATCTGAAATCCGTTTTTTTGGTGCATGCTCTAGTTTTTATGCAATTTTAATTTCTTTTTGTTACAGTTAATGGCATGCATTGGTTTTTAAATTGGAGTTAAAGGGCAATGACTCTTGGATTGAACATAACCACAAGGCAATTCATGTTTTACAAACATCACTTTTACATAATTGTAGTTGTTTTTAAATGTAAAAAATTATTATCTGATAAAAACACCCTCTTATTTTGTTTTAAGATTGAATCATGGCTTCTTTGAGTAGATGTAAATGTAACAATAGTCCTGACACCTTCTGTTATATATGTGGCTGTTACATACTTCAACGTCAAAGGCACAATATTTCATTATTTGTGACACGTGCATATATTGCCTATTTTCAAGTTCCCCTTGGCGATCAAGACAAGAATTGGGCTCATTATATTGTGTGTCATATCTGTGAGGAAATGCTTCGTGATTGGACAAAAGGAAAATGCAAAGGAATGCCTTTTGGTATTCCCATGGTTTGGCGTGAACCTAAGGACCACAGCAGGGACTGTTATTTCTGCTTGATCCATACAAAGGGCATCGGCAAGAAAAATGGCATATATTGCATTTCCTAATATTCCTTCAGCAATACGACCTATCCCACACTCTGAGACACTCCTGGTTCCTGTTTTCTTTTCTTTTCTTTTTTTTTGTTCCCGTTTTCAATGGTTTTCTTTCTTTTAAGGATGAAGAAAGTGAATATGGTAATCAAGTGTATTTTGATAAGATGCATGAGGAAATGGTTGTAGAATCTGAAAGGTCTTTTTCTGATGCCTAGCAGTCATTAACCCCTCAGCAGTTTAGCCAACCCGAATTGAATGACTTAGTAAGAGATTTGGGCATATCAAAGAAAGCAGCTGAGTTATTAGCCTCCAGGCTTCAAGAAAAGAATGTACTTCACTGATCAGCCAAAGTATCCCATTTCAGGAAGCGTGAACACATTTTTGTAAACATCTTTTCCGAAGACAAACACTTTGTTTACTGTTACGATATCAGTAGTCTTCTCAGCTAGCTAGGTGTTACCACTTACAGTTCAACAGAAAGGAAGCTATTTCTTCACAGCTCTAAATGGAGTCAAATGTGTTCTCCTACACAACAGTAATGTTCATGGAGCAGTTCCAATTGGTTATTTAACTCATTTGTGAGAAGATTATAATGACATAAAAATTGTCCTCGACTTTCTGAAGTATGAGGAGCATAACTGGATCATTTGTGTGGATCTTAAAATGGTAAATTTCCTGCTAGGACAATAGAAAGGTTTCACGAAGTATCCTTGCTTTCTGTGTTGTGGGACAGCCAAGCTCAGGAGAAACACCAGACACAGAAGGAGTAGCCGAAACGTGAAGCTCTGGAAGTAGGGATGCAAAATATTGTGAATGAACCTGTAGTTAATCGAGACAGGATCATTTTTCCCCCACTTCACATCAAACTTGGCTTAATGAAGCAGTTTGTTCAGGCTTTGAATAGAGAAAGTGAATGCTTTCAACATATTATTTCTGCTTTTCCTGCCTTGTCTTTAGAGAAGATAAAAGCAGAGATATTTGATGAACCTCAAATTTGAACCCTCCTACATGATGAAGAATTTGCCAGGAAGACGAATAAGGAGGAGAAAGCAGCATGGCAGTCTTTTGTGGCAGTTACAAAGAGTTTCCTTGGCAATGAAAAAGCAGAAAACTATAAACTTCTGGTTCAAAGGATGCTGTTGGTTTTCTGCGACACTGGATGTAACATGAGCATTAAGATTCACTTCCTGAACAGTCACCTTGATAAGTTTCCCGGAAAATCTTGGAATGTTAGTGATGAGCAGACTACTGCTGGAACATCAAACGAGATTGTCCTCAACAAGTACAAAAACACAAGAGCTATAAACGCAAATTATTGCCTGAATAGAATTTTAATAAGTTTTGTGCAAATTTTTAATTAAAATAAGTGTTTTAATATGTTCTATTTTGTAATTGTAGATGAATTCTGATGCAATCATATCTTTTAGTGTATTAGTGTTTTTAATGTATTATATAAATTATTATATTTTCACAAACATGATGCCCAAGAAGACATTCTACTTCATTATGTTAAACTAAATGTTGAAAATTTTACAGTAAGATAAAAACCTAAAGTCTTGAATTTAAAAAAAAAACTGTAGCTTACAGAGAAAAAGTAATGTCAGATTTGAGATCAGCACACTCCAATTAGGTAAGAACAAGTGTTTTTGTGGATACAACAAAAATTTTGTTCCACAGTGTGATCTATCTGTACTGTCAATGAGGTAGTTAAATCCCCTACTCTAATTGTGTTTTTCCATTTTCTCCCTTTTTTTTTATTTTGTCTAGTTGCTTTAAAATATGTTGGTGCTCCCTGACTATATGCATATATATTCAAAAATATTATGTCTTTTTGATATATTATTCCTTTATAATTATAAATTGTCCATATTTATGTCTTGTTAACTTTTTCACTTTGAAATCTGTTTTGTCAGATATAAGTATAGCTACACTCACTTTTCTCTAGATGTCACTTGCTTGGAGAATCATTTTTCACCCTTTCCTTTTAGTCTGTATTTGTTCTTGCAGCTGAGATGTGTCTCCTGAAGGTAGCATTTGGTTAATATATATATTTATTCTGTCACTCTGTGCCTTTTTATTGGTGAGTTCAGTTCATTTACATTTAAAGTGATTTTGATGTGTTAGGATATCCTAAAGCCATTTTATCTTTTGTTTTTTGGTAGCTCTGTATCCCCACTGTTTTTTTTCCCCTTTTGTTTTTGTCTACTGTTTTAGTTTGTTGTTATTTTATGATTTTTTTTTCTGTTTCCTAATTTTTTATGTTATATGTCTCATTCTGAATTTTTTTTTGGTGTGTGATTACCATTAGGTTTATGCAAAATAAAATTTTATATATAAAGTAGCCCTATTTCTGCTGAAATCATCTTATCTCTATTTCTCTTTGAAAATTCAGATCTTTACCTTCCCCCTTTTATGTTTTTATTGTCACAAATTATTCCTATTTATGCTGTGGGTTCATTTCCAAAATTGCAGTAGCTGTTGTCTTTTCTACTTTTAAATGTTTTTACTACCTTTAACCTTTTATGTCATATTTAAGTATATAATACCCAATTCTGAATAAGGGTTGCAATTTCCTGCTTTTTTTTTGTTGTTGGTCATCTTACTGATAGTTTTGTATTCTCTTGCTTTTTTTGTTTAAGGTAGAATAATCCCCTTCAGTATTTCTTGAAATGCAGGTCTTGTGGTAGTATATACCCTCAGCTTCTGTACATCTGAAAAAGTCTTTATTTCTTCTTCACAGATAAAGAATAACTTTGCTGGATATATTATTGTTGGCTGGTAATTTCTCTGTTATGATACTTTGATTATTTGATTATACTCTTTCCTAGCATATCAGGTTTCTGCTGAAAAAAGGATAATAACTGAATGAGATTTCCTTTCTAGGTTATCATCTTCTTTTCCCAGAGTGCCTTGAGAATTCTTTCTTTGTTATTAATTTTTGATAGATTTAATATGTGTCTTGGAGATGGCCTTTATGGATTGGAATAATTAGGTGTCTGTTTGCTTCTTAGGTTTGAACATCTAGCTTTTTCCATAAGTTTGGGAAGTTTTTGTCAACTGTTTGTTTGAATAGGCTCTGTTTCCTTCTCCCTCTCTCCTTTTTTGGTATCCCTACTGTTCTTATATTTCTCTTTCTGATGGAGTCAGATAGTTCTTGTAAAGTTTTATTATTATTTTTTTACTCTCATCTCCTTCCTTTTCCATTTGTATTATTTCTGTATTTATATCTTAATTATCACTTATTCTTTCCTCCAAATGATCATCTCTATTCCCTAAGCTTGCTAGTCTATTCCTATTCTCTTTTATTGTGTTCTTCAGCTCTGACTTTCTATTTGGCTTTTATTTAACATTTCAATCTCTTTTGTAAAGTACTCCCTTTGATTGTGATTTTTATTTCTAAGTTCATTAAACTGCCTATCTGTGTTTTCTTGTATCTCACTAAATTTTTTAATTACTGCAATCTAGAATTATTGGTTATTAAATCACATATTTCCATGTCTTTATGTTTATTTTCTTCCTGAGATGCTTGTTACTTTGGTTATTCATGATATTGATGAATTATTTTCTTGCCTAGGCATTTATGGAAATGAAACCTGCTTTTTTAATTTATATTTTGAGTGACACTTGTGTGAGTAGGTTGGTAAGTAGGGGGTTAACTTTTTGTTTTCCAGAAGGTGGCACTGAAGTGAAAATGTTTTTAGTTTCTCTTGTACTATCTGGCTTCTCTGATTCTGTGGGAATGGTGGGAAATACCCTATATTCCCTGAGGAAGGCGCTGCCTCTGTGACCTGGTTGAGTTGGTGTCAGTGTACTACCTGCATGAGGGAATGTGGTGGTCGATTTCTAAGCCTGTGAAATCACAGTGCTGTTCCCTGCAACCATATGTTGCCAGCAGTCCTGTACTGCTGAAGGTGTCCCAGGTGCCCCCGCCTGGGCCCAACCATAATGAGTGGTGGTGGAGTGAGCAGGGAGAGGCCAGTTGGTACATTTGCAGCTTTGTTCTCCTCTCAGTAATGGTGACTGCCAGACCTCACTTCCCTACCTCCCTCATCTCCCTCACTCTGTATTTCTGCCCCTGTCACTGGGATTCACCAAAGTATGCACCTGCCTCTTCAGTTCTTGGCCACAGATAGTGTGCTCTGTAGCCTGATGCTAAGTGTTGCAGCTCTTTTTGGGGCCCACTGCTAGTTCTTGGAGGGTGACATGGTGGACAGGCTCCATGGCTTTGTGTTTCTGCCTGGCAATGGCAGCTTCAGTTACCTCTGTGCCCCATCTTAGCCCCTGTCACTGGGTTCTGCAGCAGTATGTGCTGATCCCTCAGGCAAGATGCTCTGTCTACTTCTCTGCTAATCAGGGCTTCAGAAAGTACAGGCTGAAATCTGATTTCTCTCCTCATCTGAGACCCAGGTTGAGCTCCAGGCTATGTCTGTGGCATTTGTCTCTGCTTTTCTCCCTTCTCACCTCCCCTGTTTTTTCAGTTTTGCCCACTTACAGGTATTTCAACATGTGGATTTCTCAGATATGTTTGTGTGCTAAGCAGGGAATATTTCATTGAATTATCATTTTTCAACTTGTTAAAACTCCAAGAAGAGAGACGAGGGAAACCTCTTAAACCACCATTCTTATGATGTTCATTTTCAACAACTTTTAATAGTGACTTTCATCTAGCATTTATATTTATGACTTAAATCCCAAAAGGAAATGATATTGCTAAATTATAGCCAGTATACTGATGTCTATTTTATTATTTTTCCAGTTTTGAAAATTCTACTACTTTTGGCAATGTATTACATAGTTAAGAACCACTGCTGTCAGGACATATTTTATGAATTCTATACTAAATTCCTCCTGGGGTATTTAAATACATGCACATATAATCTAAAATCTTATTATTATGAGCATTATTCAGCTTTTTAAAGTACTGAACAAGATGGTCTTAAGCTGAAATCTGTCATCTTTTTTTTAATAGAAATTAACAGGCATTAAAAGAACCCTGAAGAAAGGCATGGTGATCAATTTAATAAAATCTATCACATCTAGGAATTCTTGCAACCAGGAATTCAAACCATATTTTTATTATTAACTTTATTCTTTAAAAATAGCAAATGAGGAAAGCTAGAGAGGTAGAGACTGCTTCAGTTTGAATCCTGGCTTTATTACTTACCTACTGTCAATACTGGGCAAGTTACTTAACCTCTTTACACCTTATTTCCTGCATATTTAAAGTGGGGCAATAGTGTACCTATATCCTAGAATTATTCTTAGAATGAAATATGATAATACATGTGAAGAAAATTTAGAACAATCCCTATAACTTCATAAGCATCGTTTAATTTTAAATTATCATTAATAAACACAGGTAATTTATCAAGTTTTAATAACTTTATTATTTAATGACATAACCTAAATATATTATTAGTTATTTTAATATCCTTGAGTATTTTAGAATACATTTGTAAGTCTCTGAAATAATTTCTTACATACAAAACACTGAGCCAAACATTTTATTTGTTATATAATCTTTATAATACTACATAGTACTAAATTTTTTTGCAGAAAAGAATTAGATTTCAAATAATTAAAAAATATGTTGTTTTTGGCCCTGGCCAGTTGACTCAGTGGTAGAGTGTTGGCCTGGCGTGCAGGAGTCCCGGGTTCGATTCCCGGCCAGGGCACACAGGAGAAGAGCCCATCTGCTTCTCCAGCCCTCCCCCTCTCCTTCCTCTCTGTCTCTCTCTTCCCCTCCCACAGCCAAGGCTCCATTGGAGCAAAGTTGGCCCGGGTGCTGAGGATGGCTCTGTGGCCTCTGCCTCAGGCGCTGGAATGGCTCTGGTTGCAGCAGAGCGATGCCCCAGATGGGCAGAGCATCGCCCCCTGGTGGGCATGCAGGGTGGATCCCAGTTGGACGCATGCAGTAGTCTGTCTGACTGCCTCCCCATTTCCAACTTCAAAAAAAAATGTTGTTTTCTCTTTTGGTAATGATGAAATAGTCATTTGATACCAGTAGTTCTCAACTGGGAAATTTTGCTCCCTGTCCCCATCCCAGGAGATACTTGGCAATGTCTGGAGACATTTTTCATTTTCACTACTGGCAAAGTGAAACTGGCACCCCGTAGCATCTAGTGGGTAGAAGTCATCAGGAAAGTTGCTACACATTGTGCAGTGCATAGACAGTACATCACAACAATAATCTATGTTGGCCAAAATGTCAGTAGTGTCGAGTGTGACAAGCTAAACGGACGGTTTTAGAATTAATTTCCCCCTGAAGAAAAAAGTATTAAAAATATATTTTAAAGAATCAGAAATCTAGCTACAGTGAGAATTTTCTTTATCAATATCTTTAAAAAGAAATTAAAGTGGCTAGGTAGCTTCAGGCATTATTGTTCACTTTAAGGCAAGGGTTGGCAAAATATAGCCTGCACACCAAATCCAGTTTGCTGCCAGCTATTGTATGGCCACATGAAATCTCAAGCAAACTAGCACTGTGAGCCATGGAGAACAAGCTGGAACACCTTTCTTCATTCCTTGTTCCTCCTATTTTCAGCACTGCCTGCCCTGCCAATAGTTGTGGGTTGCTGCTGCCCATTGTCCATGCTGGTCTTCACCTGAAAAGTGAAGACTCTGCTCTTTGTAATTGCCAGGAATGTAGAATCTCAATCTAGGAATTGGTCGCTCAATGACTTGGTTCCACTCTGGCTAGGTTCCCAAGTGGAATTGGCTGGGCTCTTGAAGGGAATAAGTGGGTGCACAGAGATCTCAATTGCAGTGATGCAGAGATTAAAAGTGACTTTGAGGATCCTTATCCCTATTATCTCTGCCTGCTTGGTCCCTGAAGTCTCTTCCCTTCCACTGATCATTCTTCATCTGGAGAATGTCTCTTCCATATGGCAACTGGGCACAATGTATGCTGACCACCCAAGGTGGCCCTCCCATGAAAATGGATCAGGACAGGGTTGGAGATTTCTCTCCTGATACATAATCACCTATGTTGTATACTCAGTTTTGCTTCTTGGTCGGTTAAGTCTAAAATGTTCACTGTCCAGCACTTTACAAAGTTTTCTGATTCCTAGTTTAAGACAATAAGTGACTAGTTCGGTAATCATCATTAGGTGAAAGGCTCAAAAACTGAAAAGCTTCAAGGAGGTTAGGATGCAAAAATTTGACTTTATAGAGAGTCAAGTAAAAGTTCTCCTAGTAAATACCAATTTCTGTGTGGGATTCTGTAAGACTAAACCCTTGGATTAAGTGTATTCAGATACTATACCTGTAGTCTTCAAAACTGAAGCCCACCTTTAAATATAATTCTTGATTGGTTACCTGACTCTATGATTTCTGCTTAGCAGAAATTAATGTAAATCTCTAGAGAAAAGAGCATTTTCAAAGTCTTAAAAGTATCTCTATAATTTTTATATGTACTATTCTGCACTCTATCAAAAATGATTAGGTGTTTAGAAACTAAGGTGATCAAAAATCAAAGGAAAAAATAACAATAGAAAGAGATACATAGAAAATCCAGATAATCAAATCAGGTGAAATGCTAAAATAATTATGATTAAAATATATAAGGAATTAAAGACTGACAACTGTGACAGAGAACTAAAAGGAATATAATAAAAATATTGGAATTAGAAATACAAATTACTAAAAATATAAATAATAACTAAATCAAAGACTCAAGAAGGAAGTGTTAACACCAAATTTCATATGTCTGATTTCCAGGTCTGTTTCTATTGATGAATTTACCTTCTGGTTAAAGATATTATTCTTTTTATCTATAATTTATTTTATAATAGACATTATTAATTTTATATTGTTGAGCATCTAGGTTTTGTTATTTTCTCTTATTAATGAATTTTTAGGTGTTGTTTTTACTAGCAGGTAATTTATTTATGTATAAGTTCCTTTTAAGATCATTTTAAAGCTTATAGATCAGCCTTTATTTGAGGGCTATATTAGGTTTACCTATTAGATGTGGTTCCTACAAGGTGTCTACTAAATACCCTGAGTATTCATCAGGGTCTCTCCTACTTCTTTACTTTCATGCTCTAGAAACTATTCAGAGCCTTTGCATGCTCCAGTAGTTGCAATTTCTCTTTGTTTTTGTTCATTTGGTCACTTGGAATCTTGCCCTGAAAAAAATACAGCTTAATATTCAGGCAAAAACTCAAGTAGATGAGGGATTTATTGAAGTCTTATACTGCACAATTACCTTTCTGCCAGTAACCTGCCTCATGCATTTCAGCCATCTGACTAGCCTTCAACCTCAATCAGTCTCCTCAGTAACTGAAATTGCTACATTCTGCTCAGGCTTTCTGTTCCTGTACCATATCCAGAAAGTAACTCTAGGCAGGAAGCCAAAGCAATCATGGAGCTCAAGGATCTCTTGAGAGTCTTAGTCCTGTGCTGCCTGTAGTACAACCTCTGATGCAAGTTATCACATATATTTTTTTCCAGTTTTATAGGTATTTATGTCAGGAGAACTTGTTCAATACCAGTTACCCCATTATGGTCATAAGTGGGAGTATATATTATTAGTGTTTTTATAAATATTTCTCTGTTTCATTTTCCTTTGATTACATACTCATAGGTTATTATTGTACTTTAAATACAAATAATTTGGATCAAAATAGCAGTATAATAATAGTGAAAAGAATGAAGATTCAAATTAAAACTTAAGCTTAAAAAAAAGAATCATACTTTTAATGGTGAGGACCTTTAAGCTTTTTCACTCAGATTAGGTACAAGGCAAGAATATTCCCTCCCATTACAACTTTTCAGCATCATACTGGAAGTTCTAATGCAATAAAACATGAAAAGGATTTAAAAGGTATACAGACTGATAAGGAAGAAACAGAATTGTATTTGTTCACAGATAATATGGTCATCAATGTAGAAATCTAAAAGAATTGACCAGAAGAACTAAAAAAAAACAAAAACCTTCTAGGAAATAGTAAGCAGCTATGGTAAGGATAGAATAATATATGAATGTCAATTGCTTTCCTATATACCAGTAATGAACAGTGGAATATAAAATTAAAAACACAATAGCATTTACATGAGCACCCCTAAAATAAAAATACTTTGGTATAAATCTAACACAATTAATGTAAGATCTATATAATGGAGTCTATAAAATTCTGATGAATAAAATTTAAAAATACTAAATGAATGGACAAATATACCATGTACATGGATAAGGAGATTCAATTTTGTTAAGATGGCAATTTTTCACAACTTGATCTGTAGATTTAGTGCAATCTCATCAAATTCACAATTATTTTATGTGTATCAACAAACTAATTATAAAGTTATATGGAAAAGGAAAAGATCAAAATTAGCCAACATAATATTGAAGAGCAAAGTTGGAGAATGACAGATGCTATCAACTTCAAGAATTGCTATAAGGCTACAGTAATCAAGTTGATATGGTATTGGTGAAAGAATAGTCAGATGGGTCAATGGAATAGAATAGAGAGCCTAGGAATAGACCCACATAATATATAGTCAATGATCATTGACAAAAGAGCAAAGTCAGTGTAATGAAGCAAAGATACTCATTTCATCTAATGGTGCTGAGATAAGTGGAAATCATATGCAAAAAAGGAATCTGGACACAAAGAAAAAAATATAGGCAGTTAAGTCTCAGACATTTCTCATAACAATTTTGTTTCTAATATATCTCCTCAGGCAAGGAAAACAAAAGAAAAAATAATCAAATGGGACTACATCAAACTAAAAAGTTTTTGCACTATCAACAAAATAAAAAGGAAACCACCAACAAAATAAAAAGACAACCTACAAATGGGAGAACATATTCACCAATGATACATATGATAAGGGTTTAATACCCAAAATTTATAAAGAATTTATAAAACTAATACCAGAGAACAATATAATGAAAAGAAAATGGGCAAAGGATCTGAATAGACATTTTATTCTCCAAGGAGGATATACAGATGGCCAATAAACATATGAAAAGATGCTCAATATCACTAATTGTCAGAGAAAAGCAAGTTAAAACCATGATGGAAGCACCTCACACCTGTCAGAATGGTTATTATCAATAAGTCAACACACAAGTGTTGGTGAGGATGTGGAAAAAAAGGAACCTTCATGCCCTGTGAGTAGGAATGCAGACTGGTGCAGCTACTATGGAAAACAATATGGAGTTTCCTCAAAAATTTTAAAATGAAAATGACTTATGACCCAGCTATTCCAGTTCTGGAAATTTATCAGGAGAAACATGAGACATTAATTTGAAAAATATATATGCACCCTTATGTTCACTGAAGTGTTATTTATAAAAGCCAAGATTTGGAAGCATCCCAAGTCCCCATAAGGAGATGAGTGGCTAAAAAGCTGTGGGACATTTACACAGTGAAATACTACTCAGCTATAAAAAGGAAGGAAATCTTACCTTTGTGACTTACATGGACAGACCTGGACGGCACTATGCAGAGTGAAATACGCCAATTAGAGAAAGATAAGTACCATATGATATCACTTATATGTGGAATCTAACAAACTAAATAAACAATAGAAACAGACGCATAGATACAGAAAACACTGACACTTTCAGTTGTTAGAGGGGAGGGGGCTGGTTGAAACATTAAGCAAAAGAAAAAAGCTCATAGGCACAAACGACACTATGGTTCTTACCAAAATTAGTCTCACTCAAAGACAAAACAAGTATTACTTACCATTTAACTTTTATTATGGGGAAAATAGCCGGGATTTGCGTTGCCCATCACCGCTTAGTCACAGAACCTGGGTCTGAGTGATATAAAAGTGTCTTTCATTCAGATTGCCAGCAAATTGAGAAAGTAGGGAGCTTAGAAGTGCCTCAATCCTGCTTTACACTTACATGTTGCTGATTCCTTTTACAGTGTTCAGGGGCTGTCAATAATGGTGTAGGGGTGAAGTTCATGCAGTTAGTCACATAACAATAAGCAGGAGGTGGGGGTTCGGTTGGCAGGAATGTCTCCCAGGCAAGTTCTTCTGATATTAACACAAGTCCAGTAGTTAGCATGGCTCCATTTGGTGTCCTTGGTAACATCTTCAAGACAGTTGGGTCTGGTGCCTCTGGGAGTTATCTGTGGAAGAAACTTCCTATTTTCCTTGGCAGACATTGTAAAGATTTAAGATTGGTGAACTAAGTTTCTAATTAATTTATAGGGCCTTAACTTTTTCACAGAAAATTCTGTGGATAGGCTTGTTTTTTACAAACAACCATTGTAATTTAAATTCTTTTAATAGTTAGATCCCTCCCCTGTGTAAGTTTCTAAAGTAGTTTTTCCAGACCTTCCTGCAAAAATAAACTTTTTGCTGTATTTCAGAGGGAGGGACAGTGAGTCATTAAGGAAGAGCAGCAAGCAAATTAATTATTTCCTAACCCCTATCAATTAAAACTAAAGCTACTCTTACTGAAGCCAAATCTCTAACTTTTGAGTCCCCTATCCCTTTGAGTGGCTGTACTGTGACAAAGACAACCATTCTAATCAAAACGCATTCACTTTTTTATTTTTATCCCCTGTTACTCCATCCATCTATTCATCCATTTACTGAATAATTACTGAATTTGAAAAAATCCCATAATGAATGTATATCAAGGGTAACTGTGGGGTCTGAAAATTGATGATTGCAGTAATTTTGTTTGGCTATAAGAGTTATTTTACATGTTAAAAATGGAATTTGGGGCCCTGGCCGGTTGGCTCAGCGGTAGAGCGTCGGCCTGGCGTGCGGGGGACCAGGGTTCAATTCCTGGCCAGGGCACATAGGAGAAGCACCCATTTGCTTCTCCACCCCCGCTCCTTCCTCTCTGTCTCTCTCTTCCCCTCCCACAGCCAAGGCTCCATTGGAGCAAAGATGACCCGGGTGCTGGGGATGGCTCCTTGGCCTCTGCCCCAGGCGCTAGAGTGGCTCTGGTCGTAGCAGAGCGATGCCCCGGAGGGGCAGAGCATCGCCCCCTGGTGGGCAGAGCATAGCCCCTGGTGGGCGTGCCGGGTGGATCCCGGTCGGGCGCATGCCGGAGTCTGTCTGACTGTCTCTCCCCATTTCCAGCTTCAGAAAAATTAAAAAAAAAAAAAATGGAATTTGGACTTTGGACTTTTTAGACCTTAGTATTATGCCAGTCTACTTCATATGGTTGTATTACTTGCCTGACCCCTGAAGGCATTTAAGTTTATGGGAAGTCTTTCTTAAGGTATTAGTATTTGTCAAAAAGTGATATATTATTAAGAAAATACTTGGTCAGTCTTTATCAGACCTGGTCCTCTAAAGGTCTGAAAAAGACTGTTGCCGTTAGGACTGTAGGGAGCAAAGATGAAGAGCGTTTTGTGGATCTTGGGAAGCTGGTGGTGGGGTCAGGGGAAATCAAAGATAAAATCAATTCTCACTATTAAAGTGACATTTGACTTTTTATTTTGCTAAATCATTGGCAGCTTTGGTAAAAGACAGGAACATAACTTACTGGTGTTTAAATTAAAAGTAATCATTTACTCTGAGAGAAGGATTGTGGAGCCCACCAAGTTATTTTTATATTATTGTATATCAGTGATGATGATGTCATTTTCCAAGTTCTATGTTCTCTTTTTCTTATTTAATCCTTATTTCTGATAATGCTTTTTTATTTCAATTGGATGGTGTAAGGAATTATATGGAAATAAATTGTATAAGGATGACTCTGGAAGTCAAGGTAAACTTATTAGGTAGTTAAGGTTAATAAGTATGTTTTCATATCTTATAAATAATGGAATAAAATATCAAAATTAAACTCAAACTTATAAAGTCCTTTTTTTATAAATAAATTTTTATTTTAATGGGGTGACATCAATAAATCAGAGTACATATATTCAAAGAAAACATTTCCAGGTTATCTGGTCATTTAGTTCTGTTGCATACCCATAACCCAAAGAGAGATCGTCCTCTGTCACCCTCTATCCAGTTTTCTTTGTACCCCTCCCCCTCCCCCTCTCCCTCCTCCTCTCCCTCCACCCCCCATAACCACTCCCCTCCTGTCCATGTCTCTTAGTCTCGTTTTTATGTCCCACCAATGTATGGAATCCTAGGTTCTTGTTTTTTTCTGATTCACTTATTTCACTCCGCATAATGTTATCAAGATTCCACCATTCTGCTGTAAGTGATCCGATGTCATCATTTCTTCTAGCTGAATAGTATACCATGGTGTATATGTGCCCCATCTTCTTTATCCAGTCTATTTTTTTTATAGTGATTAAAAGCCTTTAAACAAACTCTTGGCCAATACAGCAAGAATCCATAAAAGACTAGTGTCCTTAACATGTTCACCAAGTCCAAGTTGGCCCCATCACCGTGCCAAATCCCTGAAAAATGCAACCCAACCACAGTTCAGTCTGTTAGGAGCTGTCACAGAGAACAGGAGTCCAGGAAAAGTCCACATCCAGGAAAAATCCTCATGGCACTGGAATTGTTGTCACCATTCTATACTTTGCAGCTCATGTCCAAGTCCCAGTGACTGCTGCTTCTAGCTGGTAATGATTCAGGTAGACTGGAAAAGCCATTTGCAGCATGCGTGGATATGGAGCTTCTGTTCTCCTCTGCCTGGAGGGTTGAGACCAGGTTGCTTTTCCCTGGAACTCTGCGACTGTGGCATGGTAAAGAGAACCTTGGGATACACTAAGCTGGGTGGCAAAGGTAGATTCATAGTAGAAGTTGGCAAAAGGGGGAAAGAGAGCTCTAAATTAGGAGTAGGTCCTAGCCTGAAATATGAGTGGGGCATTGAGGTAGGAGGGATAAAGGAAACATTATATATTAAGCAAAGCAGCAGAAAATAGGACTATCAACACCCATAACAGAGATCTTTGAGGGAAGAATAAAAAACCTGACTATTCAGGCAAAACATAGTTAAGTGGCCCTTGTGCAAATGAGATCAGTTTACCTGCTTCTTGGAAGAAATACCCTAGGCTCGTCCACAGTGTCATAGATGGGGCCAACGGCCCTGGGCACCTTCAGCCTTCAGTGGCAAACCCCAGCATTCTGGGCAAGGTTAGGTCATAGGTGGCTGGAGCAGGGCTGGAAGAGACTGAACCCTCCCTTAGAGGAGTGAGGGGGAAGCCTACCTTCCAGTGTCCCTGTTTCGTCACAGCAGAGGCATGTAAGCCTGGCAGGCGTTAGCTCAATGACCTTCCTTTCCACTATTGAAACAGGACCCAGATGGCATCCTATGAGACCCCTTTGGGGCATTGGAGCCTTTAAGGGTGTATCCTAAAAGCTGGTAGTTCCCTGATCTCTATTGGGCTTTTTCTGCCTCTATGTATCTTAAAAGCCATGCTCAGAAGATCTCGCTGAGGGGTTTGAGGATCCCCATCTGCCTATATAAATCTTTTCTATATATCTGGAGCTATTTGGAAAAAGACAAAACAGTGTTATTAGCTGGATCTAATAAAGAAGGTAGTAGTTTGCAGGTGAAAAAGATTTGGTGTCTCCTGTTCATCAGCATTCAAAAGAAATGTAATTTTTTTTTTTTTTAAGTAAGAAGCATGATATGGTAGACCCGTAGTAGTTCCAGGATATGACTACCCCCTTTAAAATTTTTTTTTTTTAAATTGACCTTAAAATGTTTGCTGAGTACACTTTAATAATACCTTAAAACTTATAAAGTCTTAAAAATAGGTCCCAAGAAATTCCAAGATCTGTGTTCAGTTCCATTAAAGACTATTAAGGACTAATAATAGAAAACATTCAACATTTCCCAAGCTGAGTAACTTAACAATAGGTGGCTGCATGGCCAGTCAAATTACGCCTTCGCAGGGCTGTATTATTCATTGACTTCGACAGACAAAATTCTTAGGCCTACTAGCTTTGCAAGAGCCTGTAAAAATATTGGAAACCTATAAATTATTGGCACCAAGGTACAGAAAGAAAATTTTACACTTAAAATGCATTAATATTAAAAATATACAAAATAAAGCAATTTTATCTAATTGGTTGCAATAAACTCCACTTTTAGATAGATATATAGTATTTAATGAACATGTGACTATATTTTGATGTTTTGATATGTGGGGCACAGGGTATCTCAATTGCCTAGAGTCTTAAATTCTTAAAATTTTCTTATTTTTTTTTCACCATCTTTTTCTCTCCCTATTCCTTCTCTATTTAAAACATTCTTTTTTTGTGTGTTATTCGATTTTTCCACCCCTTTTTACTTAGGCAACTGGTTGGAGGCAGAGCAATAGTATGCATTGTAAGATGGATAGCAAGGACTTTTTAATTCATGAAAAATAAAATAATTACAAATTCCTTTGGACTTAAAAAATATATAATGGCCAGTTTTTAATGTTTTTAAGAGTTCTACACCTATTAAAAACTTACTTTATCTATGTTCCTTTCTCTTACTGGATCAAGTATTTTATTAGAGGTACATCAGTGAGTAGTACTATTGCTTCCTTAATAATAACTACTCATTATTTGGATTTTTTGAAATGTTTTTGGGATAATTATAATTTTTAAAGCAGAAAAACAGTATTTGAGTTATAAAGCCATTGAGAGCTTTTGGAAAATTATAAAAGAAATGTAATCTCATATTCTGCTGAGAAGGGCATTCAGAGATTTTGTTTTTAATTTTGTTTGTAAACATACAAATGAGGACAAGTCAAATATTTATTAAGAATAATTTGATAAGGGTAATCAGTAGAAAAGAACTTGCCTGACCTGGTGGTGGCACAGTGAATAGAGTGTTTACCTGAGACACTGAAGACCCAGGCTTCAACCCCAAGGCTGCCGGTTTGAGTGCAGGCTCACCAGTTTGAGTGCGGTGTCACTGGCTTAAGCATGGGATCATAAACATGACTCCATTGTCGCTGGATTGAGCCCAGAAGTCTCTAGATTGAAGCCCAAGGATGCAGGCTTGTGCCCAAGGTCATTGGTTTGAGCAAGGGGTCACTGCTTCAGCTGGAGCCCCCTAGTCAAGGCACATATTAGAAAGCAATCAATGAACAATTAAGGTATTGCAACTATGAGTTGATGCTTCTCATCTCTCTCCCTTCCTGTCTGTCTGCCTCTGCCCCCCAACAAAGAAAAGAACTTGATCTTTAAGCTTCCTTGAGAAACAAATTAGATTTTAACATGCAAGCTGAATTCATACAGCTTAAAAGTGACAATTTTTGCTGTCTACTAAATAATTTCAAGACCATGAAAGACAATTGTTTAAATTTGGCATTATTTGTCAATCAAATGTAGCTAAGGACAATTATACAAATTTTGAGTTATAAATCTTTTTATTTCAAAAATTTTTAATATCTGGCAACACTAATACTTTCTGACTCACTTACTATAGGTATCATTCACAAGCTTTATTTTCTAATGATAGAATATCTTTTTTTGAAATGTTGCCGAGATGGGTCATGTCTAATAATTCACATACTTGAATTAATCTTTTGCTGAATGAGCATACAACAAAATAATACTCAATTTAAGGTTTGATATTGCAATAATGTCAGTGAAATATTCATTGCATTTACACACATTTTGCTTACGATCTCTAAGTAGGTGATAGGTGATAGTGTGTCTAAAAACTAATACGTTATAGATATATGACTATATTCAGTTAGAGCATTATTATCTAATTTTGGAGATAAATAGACTTTGTTGGAGAATTTTTAATTCCTCATAATTAAAAGAAGAAGAAGAGTATAGGTATATAGAATGCCAAAAATAAAAAGGACTGATCATACTTACCCAGTAATTAAGAATTTGGAGGAATCAGAATACTTTTACATTAATTGTGGGGATATAACATTTGTTTTGAAAAACAGGTTTGTAGTTTCCTAAAATGTTAAGCATACATTTCTAATGTGATACAGGCATTTTATACTTAGGTATTAAACTAAGAGAATAGAAAGCATATGTCTATATGAAGACTTGAATACAAATGTTCATAGATATTTTATTTGGATTGCCAAAACTTGGAAACAACTTATATGTTCATAAACATCTGAATGTGTAAAAAATTGTGCAGAGTACTACTGAGAAGTAAAAGAGAGTGAACTATTGATATAAAAAAACAATGTGTATTACTTTAAAAACAATTTAGTTGAATGAAAAAGCCAAAGAAAAGAGTAAATACTATCCGCTTCAGTTTGTATGAAATTCTAAAACCACAAACAATAAATCAGAAAAAGCAAACTAATTTATAGTGACAGTGTGCACTTTAGTGTGCACTTCCCTTGGGAAGATGGGAGTCACTAGGGATGGTTACTGTAATGGAACATGAGGAAACTCTGGGCAGTGACGGATATGTTCATTATCTAGATTGTACCAATGGTTTCACGGTTGTCGATATGTTAAAACTTAAGTGATTGTACACTGTAACTATGTGCAATTTATTATATGTTAATCTCCAAAAACTAAAAAAGCAACAGTTATTTAAATTTTTCTCAATGTGTATAGGATTTAAAAGAAAATAGTTTCAAATAAATCAAGTTGTGGCCACAAACTGAACCTGACAAGCTCAGGCAAAGCCTAGACAATGGCCTTACAAACTCAGGGAACGAAGGTAAACAGGATGATCTAAATCAAACCTTTCTCACTAAAAGCAGTTTATGGTGGGTAGTCATGTCTTAGGGAAAAACTTTCTCTAAACAAAGGTCAATGCTTGCTTTTACTCAAACCTGTCTGCTGTCTTTTGCATCTTAGATAATGCACCTGATAACACACCTTTGCAATATAAGGGTTGTCTTCCTTTTTTCATCTGGCCAGACATCCCACCAGAGCAGAAGCCAATAGACCCTTCATTGTAACTGTTATGTGAACCATTAACTGTTGACTGTCCTGTTCCTGCCTATATACATGTTTCAACAACATATACCTTTCCACTTTTATCCAATCCCAGCGATTTCCTCACTTTGCCTTCTCCCGCCTCCCTAGTCTATCACCAATCAATTTCATGTAACCCTCTTATGTCTTCCCCTTTGAGTCTGATGTATAAAATAAGTGGTGAAACTGCCATTTTCTGGAGCACTTTCTCAATCTGTTGAGACTTTGTTTGCTAGCAACTCTGGACAGTTTAGCACAAAAAAACTCATAAAAAATTCTTACAGGTTTGAAAGTTGTTTTAAGTTGACAATGTTTTGTCTAAAATGAAGGCATAAATACTAAATTAACAAATCTAAGAAATTGACAGCTCAATATATAGTTGTTGTTTTTTTTTTTTTTACTGGGTTAAGTTTGCCACTAATACTCCCTCTTTCTTTAGGATGAGTTCTTATCTAGTAGACTCTGCATGTAATATTTTTAAATTCCCAATCCAGCAGTCTACCATTATGCTGGAATGTACATGGGTTCTGGTGGTGAACCTTTGTGCACTTTATTCACTTGTGAATGTGAGACATATTAGTGGGTATTTAAGGGGTAATGATTAATTAATACAGAATTAGGGATAATATAGTTTGCTTCCTGTATGGCCAGTAGCTGCAGCCATCCTTCTCCAGTGCTTGCTCCAGTTCCAGGATCTACATCTCTTTCTCCCATGGCCATTCCAACTCCTTCCGCTCCTCGGTTTGCAGGCCTTGGGCAGCCTCTTCCATAGCACTCTCGGTTTCCTCTTGCAGGGCTGTAAAAATCAGCCACCCTACAGTCCCCAAAAGGACAGCAATGGGGAACCATAACAACAACCAGTTCTCTATCCTACCCCTCAAAGGGTGGTGGCGGCTTCATACCGATCTGATCTGAATCCTCCCAGGCGCCCCAAACTATGGCCCGCAGGCCATATGCGGCCCTCTGAGGCCATTTATCCAGCCCCCGCCGCACTTCCAGAAAGGGCGCCTCTTTCATTGGTGGTCAGTGAGAGGAGCACTGTATGTGGCGGCCCTCCAACGGTCTGAGGGACAGTGAACTGGCCTCCTGTGTAAAAAGTTTGGGGACCCCTGCTCCTAACTATGCCAGAAAGTTTGGCAGAGAGAAGGAGGCCATGTTTTGCAGGGAGAGCAAGGAGAATGCAGAGCGCTGAAGAAGAAGCCAGTTTGTACAGAGAGGAGAAGGTGTGCAGATGGGGAACCAGAGGTGAGGGGCTTTTGTGAGCTCCGCTGAGACTGGTGGGGCCTTTGATTCTAGGAGAAACCAAAGAAGATTCTCCTGGTTATAGAACTAAAGAATGTATCAGTGGCTTTGGGAGCCCTGTGTGTTTGCTCATCTGCCAGTGCGAGAGTTTAATAAAGGAATGGCCTAACAGTTTTTGGCTGCACTGTTTCTTTACCGTCTGTCTGAATTCAATGAGAACCTGCATGTGCATAGCCACGACAGCGGCGGCTGCTGGCCATTCACTTCCAAATTTCCCTCTACACCTAACTGTGGCTTCAGGTTCAAAATTCATGTTTCATGTCTTCATATCCACACCTATAAAAATAAGGAAGCTAAATAAATTTCAAGGACATTTCCAGTTTTAATGATACATGATTTAACAGCAATAAATATTTATGCCCCTCTGCTCTGTGCTTGCCACTGCTCTAGTTGTTACAGGTATAAAGATAAAAATCACTCCTGGCAAAGTGTTCATAGTTTACTGGAGGAAGCATTTGGCAAAATACAATGTGTTTTCTGTAACTGTAGACATCAGCACAGGGTACTTAAGGAACACTGAAAGGAATGCCTAACTCCAGGAATGTAGAGTACACCTGTTGTTTTTTTCCACATTTATCCACTGCCTCCTTTCCATTTTCCCTTTGTTCTTGAATGGGTTAGGTGTTCATCCGATTCTAGAGAGTTTGATTCCACTGTGCCTCTAAATTATGGCCTGACTTTCTTTAAGCAAAAATCTCAGGAATGGGCTGAGAATTTTGGAATACATATATAGGGACCAGAGGAAGGGTATCTTATTGCCTTTATTCAAATTTCCCCTCTGAACACTAATATGCTAATAATGCTAGCATACCATGTAGAACACCTCCGTGGTTAATTTTTTCAGTATTTATCATAAAGCATTTGAATCTGATTCTCATTTTTCTTACCTGAACAGCATGTTCATATTAGAACAGAGTAGGATATATATGCTGTACTCTACCTGGCTATGACTGAGTCATAAGCCCACTCATGTCATTTGCCTAAGATGGGGGCAGCTCCGCTTGACTGTATGACCTGAAGATAGAAATGAGGTAGTCCTTAATTAAGAATTAGAGTACTATCAATAAAGTTGTAGACCAGGGGTCGGGAACCTCTGGTTCGCGAGCCAGATGTGGCTCTTTTGATGGCTGCATCTGGCTCGCAGACAAATCTTTAATAAAAAAAAATAATAACGTTAAAAATATAAAACATTCTCATGTATTGCAATCTTTTCATTTCCTACCGCTCATGTTCATGGTTGCGGGTGGCTGGAGCCAATCACAGCTGTCCTCTGGGACAACAACAAACTTTTAATGAATAAATGCGTAATGTACATGAGTCGTTGTATCCTCTCATGGAATTACATTTTAAAATATGTGGCGTTCATGGCTCTCTCAGCCAAAAAGGTTCCCGACGCTTGTTGTAGACAATTAATAGATATTAGTTGCAATATATAATAAAATGAGTTACTGAATCTATTTTTTCTAACACTCAAAGATTGCTCCTACTACCTGGAATTTCTTGTGCCATATATATGAGCCATATATATGAGCCATATATACAGATATATATTTGAACTTAAGAGACTTTTAAATATGTAACTTATAACTAGGCAATGTTTCTTATTCAAGGTTTTGAAGATGAGGTTTAGAAGGTTAAATAAAATATAATGCCAGAGAGCAAAACAAACAAACAAACAAATAAATAAATAATGATGTGAGTTTGTGCATTCCAAAAAATTAACTATATGATATCTTATAATCTAAAAAAACACAAAACTATTTCTTTTCCCGGGACTAATCTCATGAGGAATAAATTGTCATTTTACACTGGTTCAAGAAAATTCTGATTAAAGTTTCTTTATTCTTGTTTACATGGTAACTTCTCTACTGCTTACGGGCTTATCAATGTAAATTTGATATTTATTGTGCTTTTTTTTCTTTTTTAATTAATTTATTTTTATTTAGACAATTAAATTTAAGAGGGTGACATTGGTCAACTAGAGTACATAGATTTAGAGAAAACATCTCTACATCATTTGGACAGTCGATTATGTTGTATACCCATCACCCAAAGTCAAATAGTCCTCTGTCACTGTGTATTTGTTTCTCTTTATGCTCCTCCCCCTCCTCCACCTCCCTTTCCTCCCTCCCCCTTGTAACCACTGCACTCTTATCTAGTCCATGAGTCTCAATTTTGTGTCCCACCTATGTATGGAATCATACAATTCCTAGTTTTTCTGATTTATTTCACTTAGTATAACATTATCAAGGTCCATCCATGTTGTCATAAATGATACTATGTCATCATTTCTTATGGCTGAGTAGTATTCCATAGTATATATGTACCACAAACCCGATTATTTTTATGAAGATTTTGATTTTCAGTTGTTTAACAAGGTTTTATTGAGAGTGAACACTTTCAACTCTAAAATCCCATCTTTGTTTTACCTGTTCATTATTTTTTCTAAAGCAATTAGTGATTTTATCTTTTTTGCAAAATTCATGAATGCTCATTTATCTTTTAAAAAAGTAGGGAAAGAACATAATTGACTATTATTTTAGGAAGATTAATATGGGTTTTCAGATCTCCATGGGAACATAATAAGTGGTCTTTATGATTTATTTTTTAGAAATGAGAAAAAATATTAGTTTCCATGGAGATACAAAGGTGAACTAAATAGACACAACCCTGAGGGCATTGACATTAATAAGTAGACAATTCTGCATCCCTTTGTATCCCAAATAAGTTTAAGATGCTTCTGAATTCAACTTGAAATGACAATATATGACTTCATTAAACATATATTTTTGTATCTTCTGAGGAGTTAAAAAAACTATTTGAATTTGTCATATAATAATGGAAAGGTGCATACAAAATAATGTGGGAAAAGAAATTCTTTGGAAGTAACAAATTCAGGGCTTATTGTGGAAAAATAAAAAAGATATAATAAGACACCTGTGAAATGACAATATATCATTTTTTAATTAAAAACAAGCTCTTAATTAGTGGATTTTATTATAAAGGATTTTTTAAATCTGAAATTACTTAAACCAGAAAATATCCATTATTTTCATGCAAGAATCCCTACACAAAACCTTTTTCTATTTGACATTCTATAGTTCCAAGAACTTAATATTCAAATTGCCAATAGTGGTCTTATTTTCAATGATGTAGAATCATAATTCCTTTTTTGTGTGTGTGTGAATTTATACTTGGTTAGGTTTCGTAGGTGGTAGCTATGTTCCTAAGTAAAAACAATCACTATGCCCTGGCCGGTTGGCTCAGCGGTAGAGCGTCGGCCTAGCATGCGGAGGACCCGGGTTCGATTCCCGGCCAGGGCACACAGGAGAAGCGCCCATTTGCTTCTCCACCCCTCCGCAGCGCTTTCCTCTCTGTCTCTCTCTTCCCCTCCCGCAGCCAAGGCTCCATTGGAGCAGAGATGGCTGGGGCGCTGGGGATGGCTCTGTGGCCTCTGCCTCAGGCGCTAGAGTGGCTCTGGTCGCAATATGGCGACGCCCAGGATGGGCAGAGCATCGCCCCCTGGTGGGCAGAGCGTCGCCCCTGGTGGGCGTGCCGGGTGGATCCCGGTCGGGCGCATGCGGGAGTCTGTCTGACTGTCTCTCCCCGTTTCCAGCTTCAGAAAAATGAAAAAATGAAAACAAACAAACAAACAAAAAAACAAAAAAAAAACAATCACTATGCCATGTGTATACAGTTCAACAAAAGAGGACAATAGCACACAGAGTAGAGCAGACTAGGTTCATGTTCTAATTTATTAATGAATTCATTCATCCATTAAAGAAGAATACATTGAGTACATGCCATGTGCCAGGTATTGTGTACAAAATATAAATATAGTAATAAAAGGTATGTTATCTTCTCATGGCAATCTTGAGGAAATAGTTACAAAACAATAAATGCTATAGAGAAGGTATAAAAAGGGAATGGTGGGAGTATCTAGGAGGGGCTTCTATATCAACCAAAACATAGGGGGTCAGGTGATGTAACACTGTTTTGATATTCAATAAATGTAAAGTAGCCAAGTAGGTGAGAGAAAAAGAACAGTGTAAAAAGCACCATATGACCTAGCTTAAGACATTAGGAAAATTGTAATATAAGTGTTTCACAGTGATTGGAAGAATGGGAACAGATGTGGAAAATGCTAGAGAAAGAACTAGAGGAAGGAGAGGGGGAGGGGTGGAGAAGCAGATGGACGCCTCTCCTGTGTGCCCTGGCCGGGAATCGAACCCGGGACTTCCACACGCCAGGCCGACGCTCTACCACTGAGCCAACCGGCCAGGGCTTAAGTATTTACTTTTTAAAGGAGCTTTACATTAGATCCAATGTGCTTGTAATTTTTACTGTATATTAAGATTAGATCTTTTACTATTATTATAAGTATAAAATAGCTTCTGTATTATATACCCTGTAGGAATATGTTTATTAAAAAATAATATAATATTTTCTTGGGTAATTTATTTTGATATAAAATAATACAATTTGCTAGCTGTGAGATTAATTCTATGTATTTTTTGGTTATTGGGCCTCAAAATTAATCCAATAGTGATATCTGTCTATCTAATATTCTTTGTTTTGGTATTCTTTTTTTATATTTATTTAGCCAATGCATAAGTTTGAATTAGTACATTTTTCCCCACATATAATATTTATAAAGTACTTCAGTCAATATTTCAGGAATTGAGCCTGATAATTTAAAAACTATATGCTTATGAATACAAGGGATCCTCAGGTTACAACAGTCTTGACATACAATGTTTCGAGTTTACAACACTCCCATAAAAAGTTAAAAAAATTGAGATGTGAGTGTTTCAGCTTATGCCATTAGTGTCGTACTTATAGACTACATGGACAAATTAGTTCCAGATTAGTCTGAAACAATTCCTTAAGAAGGTAGAGAGGCCTACAATAGATCCTGTGCCCTCTACATCAGCTGCTTCTTGAGATGAAACACCTGTAGTACAGGTAGAATCATCTCCAGCATCTCCTGAATGTTCCTTAGACAATCCTGATTTACCTGACCCAGTATCTCCAGCACCTTCTGCAGGTCCTCCTGCCTCTCCAGCTTCCTCTTCCCAGTAGGTCACTCTCTCCCACCCTGCAATGCCCCTTCCAGTGTGCAAGCCAACCACAGGAATAAAGGTAAGGAATTTATTTACACTCATTCTTTGTCATTTTTTGTTACTACAGTACAGTGTACAGTACAGTATATTTATGTCCTTGTCCTTTTTCTGTGGCTTAGTTGTGTTTTATGTTCTAGATTATGATTTTACAACTGTGTTAGGATAGGTAGGTGACTGAGGCTAGGGTGTGTTTTGATTTACACCAAAATTTAGGTTACGTCACTGTTGTAAGAACAAAACTGTGTTGTAAATCAAGGACTCCCTGTATATTGTTTCTTACTGTTACAGGTAACAAGAGTTTGAGTAGATAAAATTTATGAAGGCAAGTAAGCTGCTGTTGTTGTTGGGAGCCTGAAAATTTAGGGTGTAATCTGAAGGTATTTCTTATTTGAATAACTTGATAACCAAAGACAACTATTCCTACTATACAATGAAAATAACAAACAAATATTATTTACAATGTGTCAAGTACTATTCTAAGCATTTAAATTGGATAACTTTTTCAGTCTTACAACAGCAATTTATAGTGATTTTTATGGATGAGACTACCGAGGCACAAAGTGGCTAATTGACCTGGCTAATATAACATAGCTAGTAAGTGACAGAATGTGGGATCTCATCCCAAGGAATTTGAATTGGAGTGAATTTATGTGATGAGTCAAAGGCATATACTCTTTCACGTGATGTAGAATAGAAGCTTCTTCCATTAATATATGTAGATTTATTTAATTTTATGTGTTTTAAAACTCTTTATTATAGAAATTTTCAAATACATATAAAAATAATGAAATCCATCCAGGCTCAACCTTGTTTGAACTATGCTCCATCCATAACTTTTTACAAAGTGGATTATTTTAATGAAATCCAGTACATACATTATCTTATCTCTACAAGAGGTGGGCTCTAAAAATACATAACCATGAGACTGTATATTATCACAGTGAAAAAACTCTTTTTTTTTTTCTTTTATTAAGTGAGAAGAGAGGAGTTAAAGAAGCAGACTTTCAAATATACCCCGACTGGGATCTAGGGGCCAGTGCTCAAATCAACCAAGCTATCTTCAACACTTGAGGCTGATGCTTGAACCGAGACACTGGCTGCGAGAGGAGAAGAGAGAGAGAAAGGAGGCAAGTAGGGGGCGAGAGAGGGAAAGAGAAGTAGATGGTCACTTTGCATGTGTGCCTTGACCTGGGATGGAACCTGGGATGTCTGCATGCCAGGCTGACGCTCTATCCACTGAGCCAACTGCCCAGGGCTGAAAAAAATCTTAATATCATTAAATATTTAGTTATATTACATAGTGTTTTACTTTCATGGAAGCTTTTCTAAGCCTTGGAAACAAATATGAAATTATTTTATATGATTTCTGATACTTATGAAACAATCTATTAAAAACATAATTTGTAAGATCATAACTATTAATGTCTGGTCCAGTTCCTGACAGTATCTGGTAATTCATGAAATATATGTTGACTTTAATTTTTTTTTGAAACATGAAGCAAAGGTGACTACTATTGGTTTTTCTTCTGTTTTAATTGCTTCATTTAATACATGACATCATGTTTTATATATATATATGATAATATATAATATATATTTCAATACTACGAACAACTTTATTGAAAATATGTTAATAACAATAACAGTTCTTTCAGTTACTTACCTTAAGCACTCATACCACATGAACATCATTAGTTTTATTGAAATGCCATATACAGTGTGTCTATAAAATCATGGTACACTTTTGACCGGTCACAGGAAAGGAACAGAAGACAATAGAAATGTGAAATCTGCACCAAATAAAAGGAAAACTCTCCCAGTTTCATACCTATTCAGTGTAGTTCGATGTGGGCTCCATTTGTTGCCTTACACACATCCAAACGATAGTGATGTTCTTGCCACACACGGGTAAGGACGTCTGGTGTAACAGAGTGAATAACGTCTGTGATTCTCTGTTTTAAGTGATTAATGTCATGGTGCTTCGTTATAAACGTGCCAATATTCACGTTGCACTTTGGTAACGGATTCAAATTTAGCGAGCCACAGAACACACTGAACTTTCCTCTGTACTGTCCACATCTCGACTGGCATGGCCGTGAGCTGCTCCGCTGTATACACAGTGTTACGTCATCATCCGTGCATGCGCACATGCTGCCACATCATCCTACAGAAACTGGGAGGGTTTTTCTTCTATTTGGTGCAGATTTCACATTTCTATCGTCTTCTGTTGCTTTCCTGTGACCGGTCAAAAGTGTACCATGACTTTGTGGACACACTGTATTTGCCATTGCTCTGCTGACAACTTTCTTCCAGTCTATTCTACCTTTCTGAAATTAAAATTGTATATCTCTTTAACTTTGAGTAATATAGTTTGAAGGAAGCTTCTTCAGCCGAAATAGTATGTAGTTTACCTCAGGTTTTGGAAAGAAACCTACTATACTTCAAAATGAGATGACAGGCTAATTGAACTAAAGGTTGTTCACTCTCTTTAGTTTCATTGTGCTTCTTCTATAACACCCTAAAGACAAGGTGCTATAAATATTACCTCGTGCAGAGTGGTAACTACCATGGGAAATTAATTTTGGAGCGTTCTGTATTTCTAGAAATTCCTAGAATTTCTAAACTTCTGTAACTCTTATTTTCTGCTTAAGTTTTCCACTAGAATGAGTCCATGTGAAGTACATTACCTGGCAATTTGTAAGATTGGCTACAAGAAGATGAGGAAAGGAAACCCATGTCCTAGGATACACCAGGAAATATAATTTGGTTATTTCATTAAATCTTCAAGACAACCCAAGGAGAAAGGCATGATCTTTGTTTTAGGGATGTGGAAAATGAGATTTAGCTCACATTTACTTCCTTAAAGTGACACAATTAACATGACAAAGGTATTTCAATTTTAAAATCTTTGATTTTATCATCATACCATTATTAACCCCAGAGATATTATTTTATTGTTTTGTGCAAACAAAATGAGCTATAGAGGAGTAATTTAAGATATAACAAATAAAATATTTTATATTATTGGGAAAAATAATTATTTTTCAATTAAATTGATTGGTAGAATTGGCCATCTATTTGAAAAAAAAATGATCTTTGTCCCCATTTCACATTACTCAAAATAAATAAATAAACAAACAAACAAACCAATAAATTCTGAAAAGCCGACAAAAAACAGAAACTATAAATAATGCAGTAGGAAAGCTGTTTAGCCATAACATAAACTTCAGAGACTATAATGGGTATGGTAGACAGCTTTAATTACATAAGCATTAAAAAACATTGAATGGTTAAAGACAGTTAACAAAGAAAACTGGGAGAAACATTTACAACAGGGGTCCCTAAACTATGCCTGCAGGCTGCATGCGGCCCCTTGAGGCCAATATTCGTCCCCCTCCGCACTTCTGGAAGGGGCACCTCTTTCATTGGTGGTCAGTGAGAGGAGCACATTGACCATTAGCCAAAAGCAGGCCATAGTTTCCATTGAAATACTGGTCAGTTTGTTGATTTAAATTTACTTGTTCTTTATTTTAAATATTGTATTTGTTCTCATTTTGTTTTTTACTTTAAAATAAGATATGTGCAGTGTGCATAGGGATTTGTTCATAGTTTTTTTTATAGTCCGGCCCTCCAATGGTCTGAGGGAAAGTGAACTGGCCCCCTGTGTAGAAAGTTTGGGGACCCCTGATTTACAACCTTTTTGAACAGAAAAAGGTTATTTTATGGTATAATAAAGGTGAACAAAATATACAAGAAAAGAGCAACAGCCTATGAGAGAAATGGATAGCAAATATCAACCAACAATTAAATGAAATATAATGACTAAAAAAAAATCTAGTAAAAATAAACATTTTTTTTTAGTAAATTTTTATTAATGGTAATGGGATGACATTAATAAATCAGGGTACATATATTCAAAGAAAACATGTCTAGGTTATTTTGTCATTAAATTATGTTGCGTACCCCTCGCCCAAAGTCAGATTGTCCTCCGCCACCCTCTATCTAGTTCTCTGTGCCCCTCCCCCTCCCCCTAACTCTCTCCCTCCCTCCCTCCCATGTCCTCCTTCCCCCCACCCCTGGTAACCACCACACTCTTGTCCATGTCTCTTAGTCTCATTTTTTATGTTCCACCAATGTATGGAATCATGTAGTTCTTGTTTTTTTCTGATTTACTTATTTCACTCCTTATAATGTTATCAAGATCCCACCATTTTGCTGTAAATGATCTGATGTCATCATTTCTTATGGCTGAGTAGTATTCCATAGTGTATATGTGCAACATCTTCTTTATCCAGTCTTCTATTGAAGGGCTTTTTGGTTGTTTCCATGTCTTGGCCACTGTGAACAGTGCTGCAATGAACATGGGGCTACATGTGTCTTCACGTATCAATGTTTCTGAGGTTTTGGGGTATGTACCCAGTAGAGGGATTGCTGGGTCATAAGGTAGTTCTATTTGCAGTTTTTTGAGGAACCACCATACTTTCCTCCATAATGGTTGTACTACTTTACAGTCCCACCAACAGTGAATGAGGGTTCCTTTTTCTCCACAGCCTCTCCAACATTTGCTATTACCCGTCTTGTTGATAATAGCTAATCTAACAGGGGTGAGGTGGTATCTCATTGTAGTTGTAAAAATAAACATTTTTAAATGCAAAGCCAATCAACAGTTCTTTTTCTATCAAATGTGCAAAAATAATTTACATACTGTCAGCTTTTGGGAATAATGCACTCATACATAATGTATGTTACATATAGTACATTATATGTATATAATGGAATTGCTAGTCAGATGTGACCTTATGACCTTTGATTAAATAGCTTTTTTCAGCCAGAGGCAATTCCTGGTAGAACAGAAAACTGAATCCTATCAGGAGACTGTGCTCACAGAAGCAGGGAATAGGCCCTTAAGTCCTGTATGGAGGGTCTCAGTGGCAGAACATAGTATCTGCTATAGTTCATCCACTTCTTAATAAGTTCAGTGGGACTTTTGCTTTATGCCCAGTGTCCCTTTTAAGAACAAGGACTTCTGATCTTATAAAGCACAGATCATCAATCAACATTATGCATCCAAAGATATATATTGAGAATTATAGATATATGTGTGTGATTGTGTATATTTATATATAAACACGTTTTTATGTGAATATAGTTTTCACATGATATCTCTCTAAGTAGATTATAAAGTTTTATATATGTATATATTTATAGCTATATTCATTTTCTAGTTCTTTTTGCTGAGGGGACTATAAGCAATGACATTCCAGTAGTGATGTGCACACCAAGCACTCAGATTTAATTTCCAGAAACAAACTTTCATGAAAAAGAACTGAACTACTTGGGTTATAAAGCTGGGCAGATGAGCATATAACATAAGCATTAAGATTAGTATGGAACATAATATTATGTCAGAAAACACATAACAAATTAGATTAAACTCAATAAATAAAATAGAAATCTACACTTACTTAGGCAAATAAGGGAGAAGAAAAAAATGCTTCCTCAGAGTGGAATACCAAATAATAAATTAAAAAATAATGATGGAATAATCATCATTTGGCAGCCATCACAATGGTAGCTAACACAGCTGACTGTGGTTAGAGGTTTGATAAGGGACAGAATATTGATGTAATCAGAACACCTGCCCATGAGATAGTAAACAAAACTGGGAGAGAAAGCTTTATAGTCAATAATATGGAGAACAGCACCACTATCTGCTGTGAATAAGCATGACTCGTAATTGTCCAAGTCTTGAGGTAGAAGAGTAGGAGATTACAAAATAAGCACAGAAAAAAAAAAAGGACAGGATCGGGAGGCCTCCTGTAAGCTGATGGCATACAAGAACCAAAGAGCCCAAACCCCCAGCCAGCTTTATTATAAAGTGCAGAGAACAAATCCATGTGTAAAACAAGGAAGTCTCTGATATGCATTGACATATCTAAGGTATAAACGGGAAACCTCATAAGAGTGCACCACCCCCCACCATGCAACAGCCAAGGGTGTGGGGAAGAGCTTAGTCTTAAACTAAGCCCTAGGCTATAAGGACTGTGTCAGTTTACAGCCTGTCTCCCACAACTACCCAAATGTCAATTTCTGTGCAAGTGCGCCAAGTCCCTTAACGATCTGACTCTGTCCTTTTTGGTCTAACTACCGATCCAAAAATGGGTTTATAATGGAAAGTCCTGGGAAACATGAGGTGACAATTTTAACATCATCAGTCATGAGACCTTGCCACAATGTGCCTCCTAGTGTGATGCCAAGAATGCATGGCCTGAGTCTGGTCATGAGGAAACATCAGATGGACACACACTGAAGGTCAGCCCAAAGTATGAAAAGCTTGTACTCTTTAAGATTATTAAGGACATGAGGAATAGGGAAAGACTGATGAGACCGAAGATGTCTGCTGAGACATGGCAGCAAAATGTAGTGTACTATGTTCTTGAATGGTTGTTGTACCAGAACAGTTAAAGAGATATTGTTAGGGAACTTGATCAACTAAGTGGGATCTTTGAATTAGATAGTGGACTTGTCAGTGTGTATAAATATATACCAGAGTATTTAGAGGTGGACAGCATCCTGTCAGAAAAAAGACTAAATACAAAGAGAAAGAATAAGGTATTGAAGCAAATGTGGTAAAACATTAACACCTGGTGTAAAGTCAGCAGCCATGGCCACCATCATAGCTGCCTGTGCAAGTTCGCATTTGATTTGGACAGATGGTAATGAAACAACGAAGTCATGAGCTGGTGGGCCATTACTTTTAATCCTAGCTTACATCTGGTGGGCAAGAAATACACAGAGTGGGAAAACACTTCCCTTTCCATTCAGGGCTCCCAAAGCCACTGACTCATCTGAGTATTCCTAGAATCAAAGACTTCTACCTCACTAGCCTTATTCAACTCTGTTCCCTGTCTTCTTCTCTCTGCAAAAACTCTGCACAAACTGGCTACTCCTTCAGCACTCCACCATCTTGAGTGCCTCTCCTCTGCAATGCTGATGGCAGTATCTGAGAGAGAGAGCCCCCAGTCTGCCTTATTTTATAGTGTAGAAATTAAAGCCTTTAAGTCAATATACAAATAAGAAAGTCTCTGATACAAAGCCACTTATCTGAGGCATAAATGGGATTCCTCATAAGAGTGTACCACCTCACATCATGCAACAGTCAAGGATGTGGGGAAAAGCTTAGTTTTGAAAAGATCTTAGTATTAAAAGGGTGGGAAAGGCTTAGTCTTAAAACTAAGCCTTAGGCTATAAGAACCTTGCCAGTTTACAGCCTGTCTCCCACACCCAATGCAAACTATAAGTAAGCAAGCATATAATATTTACAAACTTATTTGACTAACACAGTGGTTCTCAAAGTGTGCGCCAGGGCACACTGGTGTGCCCAGATGATTTCCAGGTGTGTCCTATGGTATTTCAGAGAAATATGTGCCTGTTAGGGACCAAAAAAACAAGATTTTTGGAGTTTAGATTTTTGGGGGACAGAGGTTTGGGGAATTGGCTATAAGCTGATAGTCTGCCCTCCCCCCACCTCACTCACCTGGTTAGGTTACAAAAAGCTGTTAAGCTGTGGTGTTGGTTTTTTTACGCTACCCCCCATGTTCCCTGGAAAGACTGGAGGCAAGTTTCTTCTATCCTTTGTTTGGTGTAAAGTTAAGATGATATGTATGATGGGGGTTTTCTGCACTTGGTAAAATTCTTGGGTTGTCTTAGAAACATGATCAGAGACCATTGATTTGCTAATGGCCCACTTTGCCCTATAAATAAAGCAAGATGCAGTTTTGGGGCATGCTTTGTTCTTGCCAGCAGCAATTACAGGACCCTCCTGACCCTGTGTTTTCTTAATTCCGTACCATTCCCACTGGGGACCTGGAATTACTAGCTGTGCTGGTTCATAGCATGTGCCTAGATATAAAAATAAATATAGTTACTCTCTTATGCCATTTCATTATGGAAATACTGCTCTTTTTGTTAACACATCATTATTATATTTATTATTAACACATCATTATATTATTTATGTTTCTCATTGTTGGTCAAATAAGTTTGTAAATATGATATATATGTTTGCTCGCTTGTGACTTATATTGGGTGTGGGGGACAGGCTATAAGCAGGCCAGGTCGTTGTAGCCTAAGGTTTGGTTTTAGGACTAAGCTTTTCCCCATACCCTTGACTGATTGTATGATCTGGGTGGTGCACTCTCATGAGGAATCCAATTATGCCTTGGATAAGTGACTTTGTATCAGAGACTTCCTTGTTTGTATATTGGATTAAGGGATTTTGGTTTTCTACACTATAAAGTGGGACAGACCAGGAGCTTGGTCACTCAGTTCCTGCTATCACGATTGCAGGGGCTTCCCTGATCCCTTGCCCTTCATGGGAAAAGCTGGTTTTCTGCTTTTCCCTTGTCTTCTTTTGTGGTTTGCCTGTCTTGGTGAGACACCAATAAATAGGATGGCCCACCATCCTCCGACTCCGACTCCGCCGTTTCTTTACCATCTGCCCGAATCCAATGGGAACCTGCATGGGCCAGGCGGCTGCTTTGATAGTGACAGCCATGGCTCCTGGCCTTACACTCATAAGCACAAGAATGAAAAAACTTAACACATTCACACTGAGACCTGCTGAATTTACTAAATCTTCCTAAGAATGTATCTATATATATAAAAAGATAACATTTAAAATTTTTTTTTATTTTTAACCCTTTTACAAATTCTAAAAAGCATAACTCAATGTAACATAAATATGTTTTTTAATGTCAGAATAAATTTAATTTTGTCGTATTTATTTCATTTAACTACCATAAAAGCACACTTGAATTCTATTTTTTTAAATATTTGATTTAATTATTATAACATATTTCTTAGAAATTTGCATATAATGCCCCTACAATTATTTGTAGGATTTTAAATGTGCCCCAACTTCAAAAAGTTTGAGAACCACAGGACTAACACCTGGGGACCTAGGTAAAGGGCATGTAAGAGTTACCTGTTAAGTACATGCAATTCTGTAGATTTGCCACTGTTTAAAATTTAAGAAGACAATATTTTTAATAAGATTTTTTTCCCCAACATTTTTCATTGTGTCAGAAGAATCCTTATGCCTGAGCTGGTTATTTAAAATGTTGTCCCCCATAGTACTTAACAGACTATGGTATGTATAGTTAAAAATTAATAGGTAAACTTAATGAGATATAGAAAAAAATCTGTTATTGTTAAGAATTGAATATCTCAGGTAATGATATTTTGGTTAAATCCATATGGTAGGTAATGCTAATGACTATTTACTAACACAATAAAAAGAGTCCAGATAACTAAAGCGAGAAAGCACAAAGCAAATCCCAACCAAAACTTTCAGTAAACTTTTGACTTTCTTTGGACCCAAAATGTCTTCAATCTAGATTGAAGTTACACAACTTTCTTTTACTGCTTTCCTCTATGCTTGCTTTCTGAAAAAAATGTTTTATTTTATTTACATGTTTATAGGTTTGATTGGAAAGAGCTTTGTAACTTTAGTATATATTAATAGTTGTGAAATAGCTTTTCTTTTCTTAATTCTTTTGTTTTCCACATAAGTGAGTCATTGATATTTCCCAACAGTTCTTGGAAAACAGAGGACTGCTTCTTATTAATTTCACAAGTAGTCTTTTCCCAGAATCAACAAGCAAGTGAAACAAAATAAGTCCAAATGGAATTTAATCCGGATGTCTTTCAGACAACAGTAATTAGCTATTTAAAAAAAAATTATGTATTCTTATTTTTTATTTAAAGGTTTTTGTTTAAATTTGATCTTAGTGAAGAAAATGCAGGCTCTCTTGTCATCTCTATTTTAATATCCCATTTTAAAAATATAAGTTTATTTAAAAAGAAATGATAAAGTTTTTCATGTAGTACTTCCCAAAACTATATTTTATTCACTGATATTTTCAGGTACTCAATTCTGATTTTTATTACAAATCCAAAATAATCATGTTTGTAGCCTATACTTTCTTTTATGGCAAAATATGTCCTTTGGTAATTTCATTGTTAATTAGACAACAATGTTTATTGCATTTTACTGGCTTGTTCAGATTCTTTATTAAAGGTACCCTATATCCCCTTCCTTTTTTCTCTTTTATCTTGTGTACCTACTGGATAAGGAAATCAGCTCCTCTCCTTTGTTTCAGGAGATGAAATTGTCAACCTAGATCTTGGTAGTTTTAGTTAAGCCCAAACTCTCTGTGGTGGGGCAGGGGGAGAAGCAGGGAGTAAGAAAGCTTGGATGAAAAAGACATTCTTCTCTCCTCAAATTGATTCTGTAGACCTCTATTCTTCCTGGTCATTCTGTTCCATCTTTGTTTGTATAGCATGTCATTAAAAAAGGGAATGAGGAGTCTAACTAGGCAGTGGTACAGTGGATAGAGCATTGGCCTAGGACACAGAAAACCCAGGTTTAAACCCCGAGGTTTGAGCATTGGCTCATCTGGCTTGAGTGCAGAATTGCTGGCTTGAGTGTGGAATCATAGATATGACCCCAGAGTTACTGGCTTGAGCCCAAGGTCACTGGCTTGAGCAAGGGGTCACTGGCTCAGCTGAAGCCCCCTGGTCACAGTACATATGAGAAAGCAGTCAATGAACAACTAAGGAGCCACAATGAAGAATGGATGCTTCTCATCTCTCTCGCTTCCTGTTTGTCTTTTCCTATTTGTCTCTCTCTCTCTGTCTGTCTAAAACAAAAACAAACAAACAAAAAGAGCATGAGGAACTCTCAGGCAGGAAGAAATATATATACTAGTTTTTCTGAGAAGAAAGAAAAAGCTTAACAGGAAAGGTGGTCTTTTTTTTTTTTTTTTAAACCTGAAAGAGTGTGGTACAGTCATCATTTGGGAAAGAACTGATGAGCTGGAAGAGAATAGGGGTTTGGCTTCAGGCAGCTGACATTCTGGAGGTAAGCCAATATTCTTTTCATTGAGGCTGTCTTTGTTCAAGCACCTTGAGAGGACCCTTGTTCAGGACTCTTACCTTTGAGTTTCAATGACTCTATCTTGTTTTATTTCAAAACATAATATACCTTTTTAATGAATCATCTAGAACACATACATCATTGTCTTGACATTTTTTTCTCTTAAAATTTTACTTGTCCTCAAACAATATTGATATCACTCATCCAGTGTAAGATATGTAATAATGACTCTGAGGGAGTATTAGGGAGGAGTTTTCCTATCAGAAGGAAAGAGATGGCAACTCAGATAGTAGTAAAGCCGGGGGGGGGGGGGTATAGCTCCCTCATTACAGTGTGTGCCAGGATAATTTTCCCTAATAGCCTTACAAGACAGCCATTGTTATTCTTCACAGACTAATAAATGAGTTCCTGAGAAGTTCAATAACATCGCAAGACTATGCTTGCTCTCCTCTCTTTGGAATGTCCTCAGTTCTCAAGGGTAACTAACACCTTTTAATTCATTTCTCAGATTCCAGATGAATGTCACACTTTCTTTGACCACTCTATTTAAGTAATTCTACTTTCTCCCCAAGCACAAGACATGCATTGTGACTTGACTTTATTTTCCTCAGAGCATTTATCACTTCTGACATTGTTTGTGAGTTTCAATACAGAATAAAATTTGTTAGTTCTTTTCCTATTAAGATGGGGACCTTCTAGCAGTGTGCACTGTATGCGTAGTTTTAAATGAATGAAATGCAAAAGAAGCCTTCTGGAGGGTGTCAGAGCAACTGTCTCAACAGATCCCCACTAGTTACTGTGAAGATTTTTTTTCTGCATAAAACTTTGGGACCCATATTCTGACACCATCTTGAACACTTGGACAATGGATTCAATCCATTGATGAATCTGAGATGTCTCTTTTTGCCTTGCAAATGGATTCTTAGTAAAATCCTGCCAGCCTTATTCACATTATTGCTTAAGAATTATATTTAATCATCTGTGACCTTAATATTGTATAATATTCTGCTGGTACTGTTGACAATTAGTCCATAAACAACATCAAAAGAATACTTTTATGGTCAATTACAGTTAAAAGATACAGCCTGTGGCCACAAAAAGAGAGTTTCTTTTAAAGACATACGCTGATCCAATATGGGAGAAGTTGACATTTTTATTTCATTACAGTTACACTGAAAAACCTGAATTAAACAACCATAATAACAACCATCCTTTCCAATCACTCATTATAATTTGCACTTAAAAGAAGATAGTAGAAGACATGAAGTTCCCGCTTATATTTTCTTTTATCATCTTCTTTACCATGGTTTATAAATTCATAGAACTTTGACTAAATTCCTGATTGCATCTCAAAATCATGTCTCCATGTGTCTGTAATGATGTTTCTCCTTTATGTTAGGGTAGGGCAATGAGTAAAGAGAACGAAACCTTTTCACTGTCATTTTCAGCTGTTCATTGCAACTAACTTTCATACTTTTTTCTCTCATAAGTTTCTTTGGCATTATTGCTTCACATATGGCTTTTCTTTATTGTGAAGTCTGTATATATACAAATATTATTGTTCTGGGGAAACTATTTTTTATTATGTCTGGCACACCCTCCCAAATGCTATTTTCTTACCTATGTTGATTCAATGGAATAAAAGTTAAGTATTTGGGGATTTGACAAAGACACTGTTTGCATTGAGTTGAATTGTACCTGAAAACTGGATGGATGAATTTTCTAATTAAGTAAACTGTGCACTCATTAGTAAATAGTATAAGACATTATTAGAAATAGCAAGAACTTAGGACAAATTTTAAAACAAAAAAAAATGTTGAAGAATTGTAAAAATAATTGATTTTTCTATTAAAAAAATTGTTCTTTGCTATTATTTTCTTCCCTTAGTTCTGCTTTTACTTCATAAGCAATTAGCAAGCTGCTTATTTCATCTTTATGTTGGGCCAAATTATTTTTCATCTATCTCTCCCAGAAATTTCTTGCCAGAATTTCAAGCACTCTGAAGGAAATATTGCTATTCTGGCATGTACTCCTACTGGGAATAATTATTGTTTAATATTTTTTTTCATCTTGACTTACAAATAAAAGTTTATTTCAAATGTAATTTCATATAATAATATATCAAGATTTTTTTATAAAGTCTAAGTAAAAGCTACTTTTTCCCCTTATATATTTTACTTGTATTTGATAAAATGATTTGTCATATCTACCATTTATAAATTGTTCTATAAATTGTGAAAATCTATCCCAGGCTCATCATGTCATTTCCCTTAAATTGCTTTCATATTATTCTTTTTGTCACAGAAGGTTATATATTTTTTTTTTTAATTTTTTTTTTTTTTGTATTTTTCTGAAGCTGGAAACGGGGAGAGACAGTCAGACAGACTCTCGCATGCGCCCGACTGGGATCCACCTGGCACGCCCACCAGGGGTGACGCTCTGCCCACCAGGGGGCGATGCTCTGCCCCTCCGGGGCATCCTTCTGTTGCGACCAGAGCCACTCCAGCGCCTGAGGCAGAGGCCACAGAGCCATCCCCAGCGCCCAGGTCATCTTTGCTCCAATGGAGCCTCAGCTGCGGGAGGGGAAGAGAGAGACAGAGAGGAAGGAGAGGGGGAGGGGTGGAGAAGCAGATGGGCGCGTCTCCTGTGTGCCCTGGCCGGGAATCGAACCCGGGACTTCTGCACGCCAGGCCGATGCTCTACCACTGAGCCTACTGGCCAGGGCCACAGAGGGTTATATTTTTGCTTTCTAGACTGGTGTGGTGAAAATTAGAGCTTTTTTATATTTATCATGATTGATAAATTATAAGATTAAAATAATTTTTGATAGCTAAAGCATTATTGACATCTGTTATTTCAATGAAACAAAATGATTTATGAAACTATACTTCCTATATTGTAAAGCTCTACATGTGAAATCAGCTCTCAATTGTTACTTAAGATAACTTTGTGATTTGATATATTTTTATGTTATGAATTATTTTAGAGGTTTACAAAATTTTTCTCTATTAAAATTTATGTAAAGTAGGTTTCTTCTTTCAAAACGTTTAGAATTAGTGATTTTATTCCATGAATTTGCACTGGAGTCTTATTAATTTTTTTCTCAAAATTATTTTTTCTCCTTACATTTTAAAAACATGTATTCTTCCTTTAAAAATTTTTAAACAATGACTTAATTTTTTGTTAAATGCAATATATTAATGAAATAAAATTAGTAAATATAAAAATTATCAGAAAGAGAAAAAGTAACTGAAAATAAGGGCTACATAATATATCACATATTTATATTAGGAGCATATTACACTGCTAGCTCTGTTTTGCTTCCTTATTTCTTTCTTAAAAGTTAAAATCTTACCATCTTGACCTACTGAATGTATAAATAAATTGTGACATACTAATACAATGGCAACAAAAAGAAATGAAGTGATACACTAATATATTCAGCAACACAGATGACTCTTACAAGCATTATGTTAAGTGAAGAAACTAAATTTAAACAGCTACCTATTGTATGATTTCATTTATATGCATTCTAGAAAAGGCAAACAACAGAGATAAAAATAAATGGTCAATGGTTGCCAAGGGTTGGGGTTAGGTGAAGAAATTTGTTAATTAAAGAACACAAGAGCCTGACCTGTGGTGGCGCAGTGGATAAAGCGTCAACCTAGAAACACTGAGGTTGCCGGTTCAAAACCCTGGGCTTGCCTGGTCAAGGCACATATGGGAGTTGATGCTTCCTGCTCCTCCCCCTTCTCTCTCTCTCTCTCTCTCTCAATCTCTCTCTCTCTCTCTCTATCTCCCCCCTCCTCTCTAAAATGAATAAATAAATAAAAATTAAAAAAAAAAAAGAACACAAGAGAGTATTTTGAAGTACATATGTGTACATTTGTCAAAATTTATAACTGTGCACCAAAAAAGTTTTCATTTTACTGCCTATAAATGATACCTCAGTGAAGTTATCTGTCATGGAATGGACAAGATTGCTCATGGCTAAATTTAGTAAACTTCTGTGGGTATTTCCAGAAGATATATTTTCTTAAGCATCACATTAATCAAATAAAATAAACTTTATTTATAATTTTAAAAAACCCCAGCATCAGCACTGGCTGGTTACTCAGTGGTAGAATGTCAGCCTGGTGTGTGGAAGTTCAGGGTTTGACTCCCGGCCAGGGCACACAGGAGAAGCACCCATCTGCTTCTCCACCCTTCCCCCTTTCCTTGATCTCACTCTCTCTCTCTCTCTCTCTCTCTCTCTCTCTCTCTCTCTCTCTCTCTTCCCCTCCCACAGCCAACGCCCCATTGGAGCAAAGTTGGCCCCGGGTGCTGAAGATGGCTCCATGGCCTCTGTCCCAGGTGCTAGAATGGCTCTTGTTGCAACAGAGCAATGCCTCAGATGGGCAGAGCATCGCCCCCTAGTGGACTTGCTGGGTGGATCCCGGTCGGGCACATGCGGGAGTCTGTCTCTCTGCCTATTCACTTCTCACTTCAGAAAAATACAAAAAACAAACAAACCCCAAAAACCCAGCATCTTGATCAAAATTACTTTTCTGTTAATTATGCAATGTTAAGTTTTAGAGAACTGAAATAACAATGGGAAGGGATATAGGGAAGAATTTTGGTTCAAGTGAGCTAAACATCTTCATAGCAGAAAGTAACTCTGCGTGTTTTTTTTATTAAGTGGATGTTTAAAATTTTAAATTTTTAAATTTATTGCGATGACATTGTTTAATAAAACTGTATAGGTTCCATATGTACAATTCTATGATACTTCACCTATTGCATTGTGTGTCTACCAACAAAGTTAAATCAGTAAATCAAGAAATAGGATTGTCTGTATGGAATACCATTTAGAAATGGTACACATAAATAAAAATGAGCTTGGGAAATATAAGAGAAAAATAATAGAATTAAGAGTATATTATTTAAATATTGAAAAATAGCCATTTCAAGAGTCAAAGCCTAACACAGTGGTTCTCAAATTTTTTGAAGTCGGGGTGCATTTAAAATCCTACAGATAATTGTAGGCACACTATATACAAATTTCTGAGAAATGTTATAATAATTAAGTCAAATATTAAAGAAAAAAAATGAAGTCCAAGCATGCTTTTATGGTAATTAAATGAAATAAATATGACAAAATTAAATTTATTCTGACATTAAAAAACATTTTATGCTACATTTTTTGTATTGCTTTTTAGAATTTGTAAAAAAGGGGTTAAAAATTTTAAAAATGACAATAATGTTATCTTTTTATATATACAGTGGTACCTTGAGATATGAACAGACCAAGATGAATTTTTTTTAAGTTACAAGCTGTGGCTCAGTCTGTATTTTTGTTCAAGATCTGAGCGAAATTCTGAGGTATGAGTCATGATTCAGGAAGCTGCTGCTAGTTGACGCACTGGCACATGGGTCCAGTATCAGCAGTTTGATATACGAGTTGACTGACGAGCTCGGTTACAGAACGAATTAAATTCATATCTCAAGGTACCATTGTAGATACATTCTTAGTTAGATTTAGTAAATTCGGCAGGTCCCGTCATGAATGTGTTAAGTTTTTTCATTCTTGTGTTTATGAGAAACATGAGTCTATTTCCTAGTGATTTCTTCAATGTTTGGGCATATATTTGAAAGACAAACTCTCATTTCCTTATCAATACATTGAAGAATTTCTTTCTTTTTACACGTAATTGTGTTGAGTGCAGAAAATACATCATATCATACATATCATCTTAACTTTACACCAAACAAAGGATAGAAGAAACTTGCCTCCAGTCTTTCCAGGGAACGTGGGGGGTAGTATAAACAATCTAGCACCACAGCTTAACAGCCTTTTACAACGTAATCAGGCAAGTGAGGTGGGGGGTTGGGCAGACTGTCAGCTTACAGCCAATTCCCCACACCTCTATCCCCCCAAAATATAAACTCCAAAAATCCTGTTAGTTTTTTGGTCCCCAACAGTCATATATTTCTCTGGAATACCATAGGACGCACCTGGAAATCTTCTAGGGCACACCAGGCACCCTGGCACACACTCTGAGAACCATTGGCCTAACATGATTTAAAATGATAACTTAAAGGTCCAGACTTAGAGATGGGGAGATTGGGCAAAGGTTGTTGCTTTTCATTTATAATGCCCTGTGTATTATTTGACTGTTTAACCATATACATGTATTACTTTGGCAAACAATATATTTTATTTAAAAAATATAGTATGTCATTGCCCAACATTAATCAGCTGCACTGAAAATCTTCTGTTTGTTTCTCCAACAGCTATTTCCCACTGATCCTCATGGCTCTCTGCTAGGAGGCTGATCTGTATGGCCTGTGTCAACAGATTCTTACCTTCATGGTAATAGAGATGGTAGAGGGAGGGAACAGAGCGTGGTCTGTTTATTCTGCTGGTTTCCTGTCCGAGGTGCTTCAGAATAGCTATTACTCAACTAAGTGCCACTGTTTCTCTCAAGGTGGCTTGCTTCACTTACAAACTTTTTCTTATTGATGATATTTTCTTCCTCTCCCCTAGCTTTGGGCCTAGCTTTACAACAGCTCCCTGTCAGTAGCTCCAGGCACTGCACTATCTCTTGGAGTTTATACACCTTTGTAATTAGTCGCTTTATTAAATGTTCTCATTTGAGTATGTTATTTATTTCCTGCTGGGGGCCTGATATACCTGCCAAATTAGCATTTGGAGAAAAAGACAAATAAAGAGGATGAAGGAAGGGATAAAGGCAAGGGTATAACAAAGTGTGTTAACAAGATCTGGACTCTTGAAATAGCAGGTGTAATGGATGCCTGTGATGTTGGTTTCACAGTAGGTGTGGGAACTGATTAATTTAATTATGCAAGTGTCTGTCTTGTTGTCCATGGCTTCTGAATGAAGTGCAGGAGATCAGGGTACATTGTGGTTTTATGGAACAAACTATGAGGCATACATCACCATGATCTCAGAACCACAGAACACAAAACGTAAAATATATTACTCCTTTGTTTTCTGTTCCCACATGTGTTAAAGGTAATGCTTTTTGCTTTTGCCTCAAGTGCCATTGCTCTTCTCTACTTAGGGTTTCTTCTGCCTGCTCCTTTGTGCTCATAGTGTACATTATTGGAGTTTCCATCTCTTCATGATGCTCAATGGCCGACTTATAAAGTCAGGTATCACCCAACTGTGGCATGTTAGGAAAGCAGAACCAGATGTTTTCCAGAACAATCATAAAATTTAGTGGCACTATAATGATACCAGCTTCCTCACAAAAATCTGGTATTATGAGGTCTTTGTTTTATTTTATGTCTGTATATATTCTACTTATTTAGTCCTTAGGTGCAGAGGGCCAAGTTGATCATATTAAGTGCATGCTGTCGTCATTGGTCTAAGACCTTTCTCTTGTTTTCAATACTTATTCATACCCTTTTAATTCTATACCACTCTCTAATTTTCTGGCTCCCTGTAGGCAATCATTCTATTGCAGTTGATTTAGCTTCATTTTATAGATGTAGAGAGTGAGCCTCAGCAAGAACACACAGCAAGTTTTAGAAGAAATTCAATTTAAATTCTGTTGAACTCCAAAAACCATGTGGTATATATACCTTCCCATGGCTGCTTTGATCAATTTTATTATCATAGAGTTGGAAGTAAATCTGTGCACAGTTACTCATTTCATTGCATTTCTAATCAGTCAGCAAGAGATACTTTAATTTTTTTTAAAATTAAAGACAAATTGACATAACATTATATTAATTTCAGATGTACAACATAATGATTTGATATTACTATGTTTCAGAATAATCACCACAATAAATCCAGTTAATGTTTTTGATCACATACAGTTATAATTATTTTTCTTGTGATGAGAACTTTCAAGATTCACTTTCCCTACTTTCATATATGCAATTTAGTTGCCATGTGGTACATCTCATCCCATCACCTATACATCTAACAAGAAATATTTTTAATGCAAAGTTAAAAATGCAAGTCTATTGTACCACGTTATCCTCTGAGTTAGAAAAGATATATAAGCAGAAATAATTATATGTATTGTATCATGTTTGTATGACATACCATGAATTAAACTTTTACTTGGGCAAAGAATAAACTGGCCAGTCTCTTCTAGGACTGAAACTAGTATGTAATTTTCATATCTATGATTAAGACTACTTATATTGTGCAATACTAATGGTTGATTGTAACTCTTTTCAAAAATTTGTCTATGTAAAATTAATGACTATGCATACTATTATTTTTCCAATATTTCTTCTCACCACCCCATTGTATTCTGCTTATTCAAATGGTCATGATGAAATAGAAAGAGATAATACACAAAATTTGTACAAGACTTCTTTAAGACATATGCAATTAAATTTCAAGTGGCCTGTGCATTTTACTATTGGTCAAATTACCTTTAATTTACCTGAGAAGACTGCACCCGTGCTACTTTGGAAACCCAAGGTGTTCACAAAATTGTGTTTATTCCAAACGTGGAAGACAGCAATGGTGTCTACATAGAGAAAATAGATATGACATTGTGTTAATGAAGTTTAAGCATCAGGGACTCTCACTTAGCTGAGCCCCTTTAAAAACCCTGTGCCTTAATTGTATTTATAATTTTATGTATTTTTTTTCTTAAAAGGGCTTTCCAAATGTATTTAAAATATCTATTTTGTAGGATTATAGTACAATAGATCTAAAATCCTAAATATACCTAAGGTCAAATATTGCAAATAGTTTTAATATGATCATATGACTATAGAATCATTTTATCATATCAAGTATTGATACAAGTTTTAGCTTCAAAGAGATGATAGTACACGAGATAACCAAGATTAAATGTGTGTGTAAAACTATAAAAACTAAAAGTGTGTATGAAAGAGAAAAAACAAAGCTTCCCCTCTGTGGTCCTGGTATTGTTGATAGATGAAACCTGACAATTCAAATGTTAAAATAACTGTATACTAAATCTGTGATTTAGCATTTAGCTTCTGTGTAGAGTGAGTTTCACTATTCATTATGGCCTGTAAAATTCTACTTGGCACTCATTACATAACAATTACATATCATTAAATAGGGGTTGAGATTCCCTTCCACATTTAACCTCATGCATGCAATTAAGCATATATTATGTTGCATTTCTGAGTAAGATGTTTAGAATTTTTCATTATATTTTATTTACTCTAGTCAGAAATTACTATCTCTGAATATCTACAATCTCTTTAGCAATAGAATTCAAGAACTTTAAACCAATGTTTTAATTCAAATAAAAATTCTGTTGTTAGTGTTCACTTGATGGGGAATTCCCCATTGTCCACTGTCCCAGAGTAAGGACTTACCCGTCTGCACGAATCCCTCTGGTTCCCTTGGGCTGAAAACCAAAAGCAGTCTCGAAGACTTATTTCCTCCTCAAGTCCCCTGTTCAGGCACCATTTGTTGTTGTATTCGGGGTCTCATGAAGAGGAACCACAAAGGAACGAGGCAGCAACAATACTGCAAGTGGAGGACCCCAATCTCTCCAGGATTGAGGCGCCTTGGAGAGATCAGCTATCCAAATTATTAAGCAGAAACATGACATCATTCATGAGAAACTAACAAGCAGAATACAGTGTCCAATTTTATAATTTACTTTTACAAAACTGATTAGATTGCTCTTGCCCTTCCTGAGACATAACACCACACCATCTACTGTCTGATTCCAGACCTGCAGAAAGCTCCAGCAGGGCCAAGCATCGCGTCCGTGAGGCCTTCCCTGGACAGGCGACTGCCTTCAACATGTATGCTTGGTCTCAACCTTTACTTCCTCAAGATGGGAATAGAAAGTCACTCAGTGCTTTGGCTTTCCTCCAACAAATTCATTTTTATTTCTTAATTTTTTTATATTAATTTATTTTTATTATTTTTTAATTTAAAGTTTTTTTTATTGTGTTGATATGATTTCAAGTGTCCTACTGAATATAACAGCCACCCTCACCAGCCCACATCATGTAACCTATTCCCCATGCAAAGTTTCTTTCCACTCCCTTTGCCGCCCCTCCCTCTGCTTCTATCCTCCCTTTTTGGGACTTGCTGTCCTGTTATCTCTATCTATGTGTTATGTATATATAATTTGGGTAATCCTTTCACCTTCTCTGATCCCGTCTCCTCCACCCCTTCCCTCTGACAGCTGTCCCTCTGTTGCTGGTGGCCCTGCCTCTCTTTCTATTTTGCTCCTGTTTATTGTGTTCATTGGATTCCACATATAAATAAGATTATATGATATTTATCTTTCTCTGCCTAGCTTATTTCATTAAGCATAGTAATCTCCAGGTCCATCCATGCTGTCCCAAAAGGTAAGATTTTCTTCTTTTTCACAGCCACATAGTGTATATGTATGACGGTATTTTTACACTTGAGCTGTTTCCAGATCTTGGCTATTGTAAACAATGATGCCATAAACAAGGGGGGTGCAGATCTCCTTGTGAATTAGTGTTTGGGTATTCTTAGATATATTCCTAAAAGTGGGATAGTCGAGTCATAAGGCAGTTTCAAAGATACTCATTTTTTAAATGTGAATGGAAAAATAAAGCAGAGAATTACAAGCATACGCACATAAGCTCACACACACATACATACATTCACACAGTTGACCCTTGAACAATACAGAGGTTAGTGTTGCCAACTCTTTACCACCTGCACAGTCAAATGGCCACATATATCTTTTGATTCCTCTAAAATGTAACTACAGTTGCCCCTCAATATCTGTGGGGAATTGGTTCCAGGATCCCAGTGGGTACCAAATCCATGGATGCTCAAGTTACTTATATAAAATTGTGTAGAACAGTACATACAATTTGCCCTCTGCATCTGTGAATTTCCAACCATGGATCAAAAATAATACTGTCTTTCATTTGTGCTTAATTGAATCTGTGCATGCAAACCCCTGGGATATGGAATGCTGACAATAGAGTCACTGAAGAAAAATCCACACTATGTTCAAACCTAAGTTGTTCAAAGGTCAACCATATATACGTATATATGTATAAATGTATATACACACATATATATGTATTTGTGTGTGTGTGTGTGTGTATATATATATATATATATATATAGAGAGAGAGAGAGAGAGAGAGAGAGAAAGAGAGAAAGAGAGAGAGCTCTACAGATATATTATAGTTAGGGAAGGAGAGAATCCCCCTAACCCTTTTTCAGTTCCTATAGCTGAACTAATTCAATAATAAAGTTTACACAAGACTAGATTAACAGGAGAAAAAAAACCAGTTTATATTGGGCACATTAGAGGTCATAATGTAATGTGTAGGTCATAAAATGAGACTCAAAGAAATGATCAAACCTCTTCTTCATACTTTATAACAAAGAAACAATAAATTGATGAAGAAATTGTTAGAACAAAGGGAAAAATTTTAGTGTTTGTTAGAAAAGGATGTAAGTAAGGTTTGGGTATTGTTAATGAGGAATTTAAACTCCTAATAAATTAGGAAAAGGGCAACAAGGCTTGTTATACAGATACTTTGGCTATAGTTATTTAACTCATAATAAGGGATATCTCTAGGTATGGGGAAGACACCTTTCATATGGAATATTTATTTCTTGCAATCCATGATAGAAGGGAGGGTCACTGTGGCCTTCTTGCACTGGCTGCTTGTCAAGTTACTTTAATTCTAGATAGTCAATATGCCATTATTAGATATTTGGGGACAGCCTGTCTTGGGCTTTGACAATAGAATTGTCTGAAATTGGAAAAATAGTATTTTCAAGTTGTCGTGATTCATAGTCTATACGTGATAAAGTATTTCTGACCTTTTTAACTTTTAAATGTTCAAGTATAATTACAGCTCTTGCAATAAATAAAATATCAATCAAATAATTAGTGACAAGATAAAATTATTGCATAACTATTTTTGCACAAAAACCTTGTTAATTGTATATTTTAATGCATTATTATATTTTGGCTTAAAAAAGACAGTTAATATAAAATAGCACTTAGCATCTGTACTGTAAGATAATAATGTCTAGACATACAAAAGGTAAAGGAGTCATAAAGTAGACAAAATGCTGCATTACTCAAAAGAGAGGAAATATGTACTAGAGCTAGTAGTACACTGAAGAACTTATATATAGATTATATATAATATATATTACATTATATTACATATATATTATATATAATACATATTATATTACATAATATATTACATATTATATATATAGTGTATATATATATATTTTGGTAAAGAAGAAAAGTATCAAAGTAAGTACAAAGCAACTAAACTCCATGGCACTTGATTCATTAGGTTTCATTTGGCTATAAATGATAGAGATGTAAGTCAAACTGGAGATAATGGGAATTTGGCTTACAAATCAGAGGTCTCACTGGCTGTAAAACAGATTCTAATTTCTCATCACCCTTTCTCTGTGTGAGGTAGCTTTATGCACTCCAGATAGCTTTCCCATGGGCTCTCTGAAAGAAGCATTGAGCTCATATCTTTTTAGCCTTAGAACCTCAGCTCAAAATCACAAGCTATCTGGGAAGAGCTCTGATTGCTAACCTGGGACATTGCTCATCCTTGGATTCATAGTGACCAGAGTAGAATGTTATACAGTAATTGGAACCTATTGGGTCAGGTCTCCATTCCTAAGACCATTTACTGTGCAGAGAGGTGATTTCACAAGAAGAAATGGTTGCTCCTTTCTCAATCACATTGCCAAAGGGCAAAAAACAGTGTCCTAACAGAAAGTAAATTCCTTTGGATTTTCTTGAAAATCTGTTATGTAACTCCAAATATTTTAATTATAGAATTTTCAACAGGAAGGCAACTTAAAGTTTATCCAATCACATTGTACATGTTGATGTAGCAAGGGTAATGAGAAGCAACAGGACTACAACTTGTTTCCTTTACCTCATAGAACTGTGACTTTTCTGTGACATTAAACCAGAGTCTCAAAATCTGACCCTATAGAGAGTTAAAGATTTATATAGAGAGGTATGACAAAGAGAAGAAGAGAATAAAGTCTTGCTTGTAGACGGTACCACCAGTAATATAGAAGGTTAAGAGAGATTTCTGTGGATGGAATTTTTGAAAGGGTTTATTTATGCCAAAAATCTTTGAGTATATTGCTTAAATGTGTCCTTCTTAACATCCAAGTGACTTGAATAAATGGTAATCTTTACTCAGCATTTCTGTTTGTCAGAAGAGCAAACATATACCTTTCACTTATGACCTAAGATGGGAATTAATTACTTTCTGAGGTGAATAATACTGAAAGGAAAGAATTCACAACCTCTAAGAACAAACAGCTCTCTCAAACTATGTTACATTTAACATCTATGGTTTCCTTCCTCACTTCAATGTTCGTATTTAACTAGCAGGGATCTTCCCTGTCAGGAAGGTGATTCAGAGACACATTCAGTGCTGAGGGCTAAACTTACGCCTTGATGTCCTGGGTGGCAAAAATGCATCAGATTAATATAGAAATTGGGAAAACTTATTTGTTAGGTGCATTTTAGGGTACTGAGGCCATATGGCTATGATAAAAAAAAAAAGAATTTGGAAAGATGAGTTCTCTTATTGATCTTTGAGCACACTATGTATATCCATACCTTTGTTCGTTGTGTATCCTCTATTTTGTATCTTTCTAAACTCATTCTACCCATTCTTGAGTCTAAATTTAAGATCTGCATTCTATATAATTCCCTTTCAAACACTCTACCCCGCACTGAAGTATTGATGTAGACAGATTTAAGTGCCTGCCACACGTCTTTTTTGCTAAGTTGAAGTTTGTTGTAGATGCTAAATTGCAACCATTCTTTTTAACTCATTTGCTCATTCATCTCTAAATATTTATTTAATGTCTGTTGTGTCGAGCATTGGTCTGATTGCTGGAGATAGGTTTTCATAATTTACATCTACCACTGTATTAGATTTATATACAGCTAAAAACGCTTCTTGAAAAAAATAAATGATTGATTGCATTAATTAAGTAAGGAAATGCAGTCTGTCCAGGTGTGGCACAGTTGATAGAGCATTGACCCAGGTTGCTGAGGATCCAGGTTCAAAACCCTGAGGTTGCTGGCTTGAGTGCAGGGTCACTGGCTTGAGCCCAAAGGTTGCTGACTTAAAGCCCAAGGTTTCTGGCTTGAGCCCAGTGTTGCTGGGTTGGCTGGAGCCACCCAGTCAAGGCATGTATGAGAAAGCAATCAATGAACAACTAACATGAAGTAACTATGAGTTGATGCTTCTCATCTCTCTCTCTTCCTGTCTGTCTCTCTCACTAGAAATATTGATTAATTAATTAATTAAAGTGCATACATACAGAAATTAAACCCACTCTGATATAAAAATAAAAATGAACTTGAATCCAAAGCCAGTAGAAAAATCCTATGTTATTACAACATTCTCTTAGAAGAAACTTATAACGAACACATGGCACCAATGCAAAATATTTTATGAGAAGACTGGGGACAAAAATAGCTCTTTATTTTATGAGTTCTGGAAAGCTTCTTTATACTAGAAGGAAATCGTATTTTTATTTCATGAAAACATTTGAAAAATTGCAAGCCTTGCCTTCACAAACCCTGTATCTGGGGAAGAGGTGACTAAGCAGTGCCCTTCAATTTCATTTACTGAATGTGCGCCTATGATGCAAATCTCCATTTCTGGAAGTAAACTCTGCCTGAGAATTTTTTTGTTTGTAGGTGTTCTCTGTTAAATTCTTTTCTAAAATAAGAAATTCTTCTGTAATGCAAATTTCCCTAAATCTTATCTGTGTTTCTCAAACCCTAGCAATTTTATGCCAGGACTGTGAGCAGCAACAACACAAGGCAGTCACATGGAAGACTGCAGTTGTTCCAGCTGTTTTGCATTTCCTCATAGCCACGGCCCTGTGGAGTGGCTTTGTAAGCTTGCTGATGTGAGTGAGATTGCCTTGGTCTGAATCCAGAGCCCAATAGTAGTGAAATGTTATCTTGAGAACGATTTTAATTTTTCCCATTTGTGCCTCAATTTCCAAATCTATATAAACGGGAAAAAGGAAAATGGTTGTACTTGACAGCTAGTAGTTCAGATGCACTATTTTATGGATCTGAAAAGAAAATAGTTAACTGAGAAGTTTGAAGAACTTCTGGAAATGCAGGCAGGTTTGGTTGCCTTGCCCATACTACGCATTAGGGGAGGAATTGTAATGTGTTTAACATAAATATAGGCAAATGACTCTAAAAGTTGTACTTTAAAATTTAGCTTTTGGTTTAGGACAATGCTGACTACTCTCACCAAAAACAAACATATACCACCTAGAAAAGTATTGGGGGAAAGTCCTAGAGGTTTCAATTCATGATAGACTCTGAAGAACTGACATGTAGCCTTATCCAACTTCTCTCTCTCTCTCTCTCTCTCTCTCTTTTTAATTCAGTGAGAGGAGGGGAGGCAGAGAGACAGACTACTGCATGCACCCTGACTGAGATCCACCCGGCATGTCCACTAGGGGATGATGCTTTGCCCATCTGGGGACCATGCTTCTTTACAACCGGAGCCATTTTTTAGTGCCTGAGGCGGAAGCCATGGAGCCATCCTCAGTGCCCAGTGCCAACTCGCTTCAATTGAGCCCTGGCTGCAGGAGGGGAAGAGTAAGAGAAAGAGAGAGAAGTGAGAGGGGGAAGAGTGGAGAAATAGGTGCTTCTCCTGTATGCCCTGACTGGGAATCGAACCTGGGACATCTGCATGCCAGGCCTGCACTCTACCACTGAGCCTACCAGCCATTTATAAGAACTTTAATAGGAGAAACTTACACTCATGGGCAAAGCAGCTGCTCTGGTGATGGCAGGCTGAGCAAAATCTACACCCCTACCAGCATAGGGTCCCTTTATTTAGGGAATTAATAGCATAAAAAGGGTTAATAGCAAAACCTTATGATAAGTGGTCACAAAGACCACCAAAAGAACAATGCATTTCTAAGTTAAAAGAGAACATCAGGCAGGGATTACACTTCATACATTCATTAACCTCCCTCCCGGGGCCTGATGTTTGTCTTTGGGTGGCAGCATTCAGCAGTCAGTCCAGCAGAGTGACAGAGAGTGTAGCACTCCCCAGACGCCTTTGCTGCTGCAGCCATGTTGCATCCCTATAGGGAGTTCCTCCGGTAAGTTAATTTCCTTCTAACAATACCATCCAAGGCAGGTGTTACTTCTTAGGAGCAGCTCTCTTTCATGCTGTCTGTCACACAAAGGCTTTTGTTAATGACAATTCTGATGAGGTATCTGAGGACATCATGATTGTCTCATCCCACTGAGTTGTAATGGTTAAAATTTTGTGACACTTTCATTGGCTGGGCTTGAAACTAGTACATACTCATTGGCCAGGCCTGGAAATAGCACTCTACACCACCACATGAACACACATTAATGCAAGGGAGGTTAAAAGATATTACCTATATTACTTAATTTTGTACTCTCAAATAACAGAAAATTTTTACAGCAGACATCCTCAAGTGAGTCAGCCTGTAACTCCATTCTATTACTGCACCTGTTTCAAAGTCTAGAATAGCCTCTCAATCGGGATCACTTCTGTGTTACTCTATTTTAATTCTTGTGAACTAAAAGATATTATCGGTATTGAAGCAAATACATGGCAATTGTAACATTTATTCTGCAAATTGATGAATGGGAAATTCATGGCAAGCTGTAGCACATATCATTTAATGATTACTTCTGGAAAGACTTTTTTATGACTTCTCTATACTGGCAGTGGAGGAGGTTTTGTGATTAGATCATGTTTCTGTGTTCTGGAAGTAATCTCTTGTCCATTAACCTCCATAGACTTTCTTGAAGGATCCTCCTTATATATATATTTTCATCTACAGACACCAATGGAAAATATTGTTCTTCTAGGTGCTCCGTAGCATTCAAAGCCCAATTCTTGATCATACACAATTGAGAGTCTAAGAATTGGTTACATTCAGCCTTTTAATTTTTTGACTGAACTCCTAATTCTTCAAAAAGTTGCTAGGGTTCTAATCTAGTTTTTTTTCCAGCTTACTCCAAGTGATAGTAATGATACCCAATGTCAATTTTTTAGATTTACTACTTAATAATACTCTCTTTCTTTGCTTCCATGACTATTTCTATAAACATAGCTGCTACTGAACAACAGATTTTGGAAGAAAGCTAACATCCTTAATCTTATCTTTTTCTGGAGGGCTGAGTTCTTTGTCTTATTGCATATTTGTACTCAAAGCCTTTCTAGTTTTATCTCTTATATAAGGGGTCTTGAAGAAGCTGGCTTCTCTAACACTGTTAGAAATGTAATGTTTGCCTGCAAACCAGCCAGAATAAGCTTTCCTGAGCTCATTCATTTTTCATAGTACTTTGACAAATACATCAAGCAGCAGCCAAAACAAATAACAACCTGGCTTTTATTCCCTCCTAAGCTTTCCCTCTGAGCTATAAGTTTGGTACACCATTGGTCTTTCTTCAAAATTTTTATAAGCAACATTTTAAACAAATATTTAGCCAAGGAATAACAGAGTTCTCTAGCGTTTTAGCCTCCTGCTTCTGTTTCTTAACCACTTATTGTCATTTTCAAGTCCTGGACTTAAGTTATATCATAATCCGCCTATTTCTTGTCAAGGAAGAAGGGCATGGAGGCACCCTAGAGAGATTCGCACACCAAGGCTGGAAGCAGCACAGTAACCTTGGCTCAGAGCCTTTAGTCTAACACTCAGGGACATGCTCAGACCGAACTGCGTGGAGGCTGGGAGATAGAATGTGGCTCTGTGCCCTGAAACAAGAGGGGTGGATTTTGGTGAGCACTGTTTGGTGATCTCTGTCACAGCTTCTCATGGATTTAGTGTGTACATTTTTTTTTTCTTCTCTTACAATTATACCAGACCTGGAATTTTCACTGAGGATTCTGTTAGAAGATTTTTCAGGTAGTTGCCTATTTTGAGTTGTGTAACTAATCATTTTTCATCATTTATGGATATGAAGTTTTTATGAAGAACCAAATATGCTTTTTGTTTTATGAGAGAAAATTTTGAAAAAATCATGGAGTGAGGTTTTATTACGCTATAGGAGAACTTAAAACATACTGCTTTTAAACAGGTATCATAATAGACTTTTAAAGATATTAAATCATAATATGATAACTGAAAATGGATGTTTACATCATTCTGAATTTCATGTATCCTATTAGAATCAAAATGTTCTAAGAAATTCTCAGTTTATATTAATAGACTTGAAACTTTCTGAGTAGAAGAGGAATCTCCCAAAACTTTATAAAACAGTCATGGTATACAAAGAAAAGAACAATAAATGCAAGATCATAGTAGATTCTAACTGCAAGAATGTCTTTTTTTCCTTTTCCTTTGAATCTTCTGTACTATCAGAAGGCTGGGAAAATAATAGGACAAATTTTTGGTAAGCCAATGAGTAAAAGAATGATGCATTTGTCTGAAGAAATAACTTTATTTAGTAGCTAATAGCTACTAAAGCTACTAAAATAATATCTGTTAATAGCTACTAGAAATAATAGCTACTAAAATAATAGCTACTAATAGTTATTAAAAATAATAGCTAATGAAGAGGTTTTTGGGATCTCAAATTTTTCAGCAAAATCAATGTTATGCAAGTTCTTAAAATTTATGACAAATGTATAAACATTTTTCCAAATAATAAGGTCATTGTTACAATTATTTAGTAATGGCTAAGTATAAATTTAAAAATAGCCTGACCAGGTGGTGACACAATGGATAGAGCATCAGACTAGGATGCAGAGGACCCAGGTTCAAAACCCTGAGGTCACCAGCTTGAGTGTGGGGTCGCTGACTTGAGCATGGGATTATAGAAATGAACCCATGGTCACTGGCATGAGCCCAAAGGTCACTGGCTTGAAGCCCAAGATTGCTGGCTTGAGCCCAAGGTCACTGGCTTGAGCAAGGGGTCATTCACTTTGCTATAGCCCCCCTCCCCATCAAGGTACATATGAGAAAGCAATCAATGAACAAGCAATCAACTAACTAAGATGCTGCAATGAAGAATTGATGCTTCTCATCTCTCTCCCTTCCTGCCTGTCTGTCGCTATCTGTCCCTCTCTCTGACTCTTTCTGTCTCTGTCAAAAATATATATATATATATAGTCAAAGTATACATATCAATAAAATGCAGTCACATTATTATTTAATTTTTATATTTGAATTTTGCTGATTACTGAACTAGTATAGAAAGTATTTAAAAGGTGTTTGAAAACTTGAAACTTGGATAATATAACTGTGGTAATGATAAATAAAGCAAAATGAAAATATGACCAAGGATGAAATTATGAAATAAACACAGTCTGTGTTTAAAATTATCACGTGGTGAGAAGTCTCTATATAATTAAAGTATTAAAATTTGAATTACAGTAATCAAGTTATATTACTCACTAGCAAGAATTTATAAGGTTAAATATCACTAAGCCAAAGTTTGACAGTTCTTTTGTTTTATAAGTACAAAGAGATTGAATATAATAATAATGCTCTCAAAAATATTTATATGATACTTGACATAATTTAGTCTCATTTTCCCCCCAAATATTTCTGGCTATGTTATGCAAATTAAGTAAAACACAGGATAATTAGATAGTTGTGCTGGGAAAGAATGAACAGATAAAGTTAATGTTTTACAAAACATTTTTTTAAAGAAAAAAGTGAATTTTTTTCAACTCTTTCCCATTACTTTGAAGGTAGATGCTATCAAAAACATTACTAAGAAGATGAGTATAAAGGGAATATAATAGGCTCAGTCCTACTATTCATGGAGTAAAATTATCAGAAATATTTCTATTATCTGTAACAATTGGTGGATTTATATTAGCAAAGTATTTGTAACAAAACATTTCTAGAAAAGGATTATCAGACACATGCCAGGCACTATGCTTAGTACTGGGGCTAAGTCAGTGAGCAAGACAGACAAAGAGCTAATCTCTTGGTGCTAAAGTTATAATGGAATTTTCCTTTGCAGCATGTAATTGAACTTCTCTCCCTGTTGAAGACAGCAATCAGAAACTGGGATCCCTCCTCACTTTCTTACCTTACCTTTACGTAACTTTGTACATCTGAACATGTCCCTAATATAGCTAGATGCATACTTCCTCACTTTGGAGTTATAAAAGGTCTAATAGAATTATTTTCCTGACTTTATAAAGTGATCTTTTGGAGAGTCACTTGTATAATAGTAATTAAAACCTGAAGGTAGAGCCCTGGCCGGTTGGCTCAGCAGTAGAGCGTCGGCCTAGCGTGCGGAGGACCCGGGTTCGATTCCCAGCCAGGGCACACAGGAGAAGCGCCCATATGCTTCTCCACCCCTCCGCCGTGCTTTCCTCTCTGTCTCTCTCTTCTCCTCCCGCAGCCAAGGCTCCATTGGAGCAAAGATGGCCCGGGCGCTGGGGATGGCTCTGTGGCCTCTACCTCAGGCGCTAGAGTGGCTCTGGTCGCAACATGGCGACGCCCAGGATGGGCAGAGCGTCGCCCCCTGGTGGGCAGAGCATAGCCCCTGGTGGGCGTGCTGGGTGGATCCCGGTCGGGCGCATGCGGGAGTCTGTCTGACTGTCTCTCCCCGTTTCCAGCTTCAGAAAAAAGAAAAAAAACAAAAAAAAAACAAAAAAAACCCTGAAGGTAGAAAAGCAAGAATGTAGAGGTGATATATGTATGATAAGACTACATGTGAATACCATAGTAAGTTAAGATTAAATACACACATAATTGTTTACAAAGAGCTAAATAATTGCATCACCAAGGAAAAGGAATCTAGTGACAACTAGACTGTACTGTACTGTCATGTAGAAAAATGGTGAGAGAATTTTTTTTTTGGAAACCATCAAAGACCTGGGGCGGGAGTGGGACGCTGCATGTCTCATAGACATAATTATGAAGAAATAGTGGATGATCTAGTACTTTTTTTCCTCCAATTTCATTGTTTCTCCATTAAAAGGGAACAAGAATTATAGAAATTCAAGCCCCCACTGTGCACTGTTTGAAAAACAAAGCGTACAGCTGTTGATAAATGCTATCTCTCTGTCAGAAAGAATAAAAATCTTGATGTCACCCTATGGATTTAATTTTTAAATGAATATAAATGGCTTTAAGGACTTTCTATTGTTCTTTTTGTGTTGGGAAATGTGAGCCATAGGTCTTCCTATATTGCACTGTAAATAAAAGAGTGTCGCTAGTTTTAGACTCACCGTGATGGATGGTATACCTTTCTCAACCCTCAATTGTCTCATTATCCAAGTTCTAATGGGTCATTAAACAAACATTAGAAGTGTGGATACTTGCTCTGCCCGGAATGAAATTACTCACTTGGGACTTGGCAGAAGAATGACTCAGTAACTAAAGCCTTTCTCACAACTTTATTTTACATATATGTTTTTGTTTATATTTATTTTTATATAGCATTAATTTCACATACTATATATTATCGATGCCTTGATTTTATAGCTTGAGCTGTATAGGGAAGTATATAAAATACCTTTTTTGTTTTTTAAGGCCTGATGTCTCCAATTTTATATACAATCTTTGAATTCTGGCTAATATCCATTAGTTTATTCAGTTTCTATTTGCAATTCTGTTTCTAATGCTAATTGTTAACTTTAATAATAAGAGACTCCCATGAGTATTATATTTCAAAGAAAATTAAGACATTTTAAAATATAAAGAGTCTTCATTTTGTTCAGTGCTGCAAGTGTTATCTGGAAAACAGAGAAAGCAGATTAATGTACTTGCTCCTTTTCTTTTTCTTCTGTGGCTGAGACTTGGTTTTTCATCTTCAACCATTCATGTGTTTTTGTGTCCTTATGTTACCTGACTGTTTCCATGCTGGGGGGCTGGCCCTGCCCCTGCCCTAGACAGCGCCGTTTGCCTGTCACACAGCATGCAGGTTCTTGACTCCTGTAGGAAAAATTTCAAGACATGAGTCTGGGTGAAAGTGAGAGTAAGTTCATTAAAGCTTGGGACAGTGAGGAAAAGGAAGGGCCCCTGGAGACAGGATCAGAGGGTAAGAGTGGGACGAGCGGCTATTGCCCTTTTCTCCCATGGGTTCAAGACTCATCTGGGACCCTTAGAACCTAGGCAAGAAGTATCAAGGCACACACCTAAGAAAAGTGGGCTCAGTGTTCTTAAAGAAGAGCACGGCTGGTATCCTTTGTCCTGCGAGTTTTGTCATTTTCCTTAGGCAGAAATTTTAGGGTAGGACCCAGAGGGGGATCTCAACAGAATAGTCATTAGATTTCCAGGTGTGTCATTTAGTATGTTGATGTATCAAAATGAGCATATAGTGGGGTTAAGGGTCATTTTCTGCTTAGTTTCATGTCTTATCTTTGATTAGCCTAGCTCTTTTTTTTTTTTTTTTTTTTTTTAAATCTCCCTGACTGAGCTGAGCTGATTTAAACCATCTGCTCTTTGGTATCTTTGGTTAGGGAGGACAGTTTGTGATTTATCTGCTGACTGTTAATTGCTCAGCCCTTCCTGCCGTTGGTTCAGCCATTTGTCTCCGTTTTCTCATTCCACTTGCCAGCGTATTTTCCTATTTTCTTTCTAACTGGCCTCACTTAGATGAAGATTAGTGAGAAGTGAGAACTGAATAGTTCATATTATCTTCAGATGATTTTTGATCACTCTCACACTATTTTGGAAGAATAAAAGATGTTTTATATACTTTAATATGTTCTGGGTTTTGCTGAGATATAGAGTCATTTAATTCAGGATAAGAAAATGATGTAAAATAGTGTAAGATACGTCTTTTCTGCAGTTACTGAGCTACCATATTTTTAAAGACTTAAGGCTACAGAAAAACACGTCTTTGCTGGGACTGCAGTTTGAAAGTCACAATACATCAGATATAATTGAGGACCCTTGTATATTTAGTGAGACCGGTGTCTTCCTTCAGTCCCTGGGTGAAGGTCTATGAAAAGACTTTCAGCAAACATGCTGCAAATTGTGAACCCCTTCATTAACTTAGTAGGTAGAAACATTTCTACTCTAAGCTCTTATTTCTGGATAACTTGTGTATGGGCTATAGTATCACCAAACTGGCTGGAACATAAGTCTTTAAAATAAAGCTGAATGGATCATGGTGGAAAGGTGTTAGGGAGACATTCAAAGCCAAAGTCCTAGTTTCCTGAGACTTGCCTTTATGGTTGCTGTTCTGAGGTTTCCCACAAAGTCCAACAAGAAAGGGACAGGATGGATCACAAAATTATACATACTGAATATATACATTAATGCATAGCTGTATATACACGCATTCAAAGGTATAACAAATACTGTATTTTTCACTCCAAAAGACGCACTGTTTTTCCAGCAAAAGTGGAGGGGGAAATGCCCGTGCATCTTATGGAGCGAATGTTCATTTTTTTTAGATGCTGTGAATTCCCGGACAACATTAAAGTCTCTTCTCATTTGTTAATAACAGTGTTAATGGTTGTTAATACTGCTGTTGAGTTTACATTGTTGAAATATTATTGTGGTATATTTTATTAAATATTCTAACACACCATTTGGTTCAGAATATTTTTTTTCTCATTTTCCTTCTTAAAACCCTAGGTGTGTCTTATTTACGGTCAGTGCATCTTATGGAGCGAAAAATACATTAATAAAGATTGACCATTTCCTTGTATCAAAACCCTATGATGTAAAATTCAGATATATAATGTGACATTTTACTTAAATATTTGGTATAATTTACAATTTAAATATTTGCTATCAATATTTGATAATACATATCCTGCATATATACATTTCTTTGATAGGTATAAATGCTTTCATTGTTAATGAAATTAGTTGGTAAGCATAATTTATACCACTGTGCTCAAGAAATCATATGTTTTTTATGCATTTAGTTGGCTTTGAGATTTGTCTTTTCTTCAGTTTTCACGTCTTTCTAGGAATAATTTTTATGTTGAATATTTTAGAATAGAATCTATTGTTAATATATGTAATGATTATAATTTTATACTAGGGAATTTCAAAAACTAAGTTACTTAAATATTAACATTTCTACTGCTGGGTGCTTTCTACAAACTATGAGTCGACCAATATTTATATTCAGAAAAGTCATAGTTTTGTATATATCATAAAATAAAAAAACTCAATTAAATAGAAATATCCTCTGAAGAATAAATCTAGTAGTTTTTATACAATCAAAATTTCTATCCTATAAAGAAATCATAGAATTTTTAAGTTAGAATAGGGTAACAGTTAATATTATAATTTTCTTATTTTTAGAGGGTAGAAGTATCTGTGGCAAATACTATTATACAAATGTTTGGAATATCACAATTACTTCCAGTGCAAAAAGCTGTAGCCGTGTAGATTTCCTTACATTTGTCAATTTTTTTTTTCCTACCCTGACCATGGTAGGGCTCCTTTTGAATCCTCCTATTACTATCACAGTTGATACTGAATCCTGCAAATTTTAAGTCACAGATTTTATTTTATTTCCTCTTGCAAACAAACTTTGCACATGCTTTTTATTTTAAATGAGTGGATGATCTCTTTTTTATATCTATCTTTATGCTGGTATTAAATGTACTTTAAAAAGAGTAAAAAATACAGTACAGATGCTGTTATCTTTCTCAGTATTACTCTATTTGATTATCCAATTTAAAAGGAAAGTTGCATTTCAAAATGATACAAACACTAAATAGTTTATTTTGGCTCAAAACCAAGATAGGCATTCAATTCACCAATCTTTTGATATTAATCTAAGACCTTTTAAAATTATTAAAGAATGAATCCTCATATTGAAGTTTATATTTCTCTTTTGTAAACTATACTATTTATGATTTTGCTTGGGTTTCTTTAAAATGGAATGAAAAATATTTGTAAAGCCATCTGAATACAGAGTCCTTTTTAGAGTCTTACAATTTTACTTCAGACATTAACAGTTTCCCTACCTTTGCCTAAATCACTTTTTTTCTAACAGTTCTTTTAATTTACTTTGTTTTTATATTCACAATTTAATTAAATAATTGCATAACTGTATACTACGGTCATAAATATATTTAGAATGATTCCAAGTAAGCATACAGTTCAACTTGTGGAGCAGAAAAACTCAGATGTTAGGGAGTACCTCCAGCCTAACTGATATCATAGATATCATTTTTGACAGAAGGAAGAGGAAACTTTAGTATTCTGGTAAATTATTTTAAGGGACATTGGTTTCAAGAGCCTCTTTGAATTTAACATTTCTAAATTAACTGGAAAAAGTAAAATAGCATCTTTATTAGGAAAGAACAAAATGAGATCTTCAGGGTGAAATTCCCCCAGGTTTCACTGTTTTTTATATATTTTGCTACCTGCATCTATCTATATTGTAGGTAAGGAATATCTTAAGTAATTCATCAAACTCTAGAGAAGTTTTGCATCATAACCTGTTTTGAAGTTCTGAAAGAGGTGAAATCTCTTATCTTAAACACCCATGACTGTGCCCTTGCAGAACTGCTATAGGAAATAGAAATGAAGTAATGCCTGAAATTCATTTCTGTTAACTTTGGACAATTTATTTAATCTTTCTGTCACCTGTAAAATGGGTAAAATAACAGTATCTACTTATAAGTTTGCTATTATGACTAAGCGAAAAAATTATAAAAATATTATGTTCAAGTTTTGGCTAATAATAAGTTATTAGAATTCAAAAATGAAAAATAAAGTTTGCAAAGAATTGTGTCCTTATGATTTAAAATTTGTATTTAAAATAATGCTTATAAATAAACACATTAAAATAAACTAATACATATATGTTCTGAAAATGGTTAGACTAACAATTTATGAGGATGATAAAGATGTTTCTATTTGTAGGCAAAACTGATATATATCTTACAAAAAGTTAAATTTAATTCAGATTATAGAAATAAATTAAAGATAAAACTCTCATTACTCTCTAAATTAATTATTTTTATTGAGAGGAGGGGAAATAGTAAGACAGACTCTAGCATGCACCCTAACAAGGATCCACCCAGCAACCCTTATCTGAGGCTGATGCTCAGATCAACTGAGCTACTGTTTTTAGCACCTGAGGCTGATGCACTCTGGACCATCAGAGCTCTCCTCAGAACCTGGGCCGACAGTGGAACCCATCAAGCCACTGGTTGTGAGGAGGAAGAGAGTGAGAAGCGGGAGAGGGGGGGAGAGAGAAGCAGATAGTTGCTTCTCTTATGTGCCCTGACTGGAATTAAACCTGGGGCATCCATTTGCCAGCTGATGGTCTATCCACTGAGCAAAGTGGCCAGGGCTAGCAAATTAAATTTTTAATAAAACGATGATTGTTGTTCGATTTGTGTAAAATATTTATATTAAGAAACGATCTTTGACAGGAGAGTGGGCCCATTATTTTTGACATTGGGTTATTTTTTACTTTTCTATTCTAGAATAACAAATGACTCACAAAGATACCCTGACTCAAAATAGTGATAATCATAATCAAAGTTTCCCTTCTAGAGGACGTTGGGCAGAAACCATGACAATTCCACCTACCTCTTCTAGTCGATATCAGTTTGGTCATTTTATTTAACCTCAGTCCACAGCATTGTTTCTGACAAGCATTGATGTCCTCAGATGAAACACAATCGGTTTCTACTGTTTAAGGGTGGAGAATTTATGTCCCTAAGCATCTTTTTCATGATTAAAAATCTACACACAAAGATGACGTCAGAGTAATGGCGGGGTAGGAAGCGATACAGATAAATCTCCCCCAAAACTCAACAAGATCTTCAACCAGAAACAGAAAAACCTATACTTGGAGCTTCCAGATGCTTCGCAATACACCCAAAGGTATGGTTGAGTGAAAAATTGGCTAAATATATAACCAAACCCCGAAGGAAATAGGGAGTAAGAAATGCTCCGCCTTCCTCACTAACCTAAACAGGGCAGCTTTCTCTGGTAACTGTGAATATAGAAACTGAGGCGGGCAAAGGGGGTGAATAGATCCAGGCTGCGGCACAAACGGCCGAACCAGGCTGTGGCACAGAGATCCAAGCCGAGGAAAATCTGATCCTGTGGCAACCCGGGCAATACAAGCTAACACTCGCGCCAAACCCAAACAAAGAAAGACAAGCGGAGCGGCCATTTTACCTGGTCTCCTGGTCGGTGTGCGCGCAGTTAGTGGGCGAGAGATTTCTTCCTAAGCCCCAGGAGTGGGTGCCCGTGTTGCCCCATGGAGAGGCAGGGTCAGAGGCCTATCTGTGGGCCGAGGGCAGAGTCTCTGGGCAGCCCCAGTGCCCTGGGAAAGCCACACACGGGAGGGAGCGAGAACTAATTCCAACGGTGGAGATTTTCCGTGCGGGCGGGGGTTTCACTCAGAGCGAAACGCGGCCGGCCTCATATCCGGGTTTGCGCGCGCAGATAGTGAATGACAGATTCCTCTGAGTGCCTCGGCAGTGTGCGCCCGTGTTATCGCACAGAGGGGCAGAGTCAGGGGCCTTTGTGTGGGCCAAAGCGGAATCTCGGGCCACCCCAGCACGTTGCAAAAGCCGCGCACAGGGACAGAGCGAGACTCAATTCCAACGCTGCAACTTTTCCCTGCGGTTGGGGGTTTCACTCAGAGTGTGAGACTGCTGGCCGGATATCCTGGTCGCAGACAGTGAGTGAGAGTTTCCTCCAAGCGCCCCGGAAGTGGGCGCCTGCCTGTGTTACCGGACAGAGTGGCAGAGCCAGAGGTCTTTGAGTGGGTGGAAAGCCCACCTGATTATGCTAGCAGCTCTGAATGACTGAGCCTTACCCAGAGCCCTGTGCTGAGTGGAAATAGAGTGGGGAGTTGCCAGCTCTTTGAACCTCTTACTATCCAGGCAGAGGCAGCAGCAACCCCATAGCTGGATTATCAGGCTACTAATTGAGGAAGGAAAGACTAGGAGAAAGGTTCCAGGAACACGGACTCTCTCACTGTCGGAGCCTATAAATGCTAATGAGCCTCAACTGCCAACGAGACTAAAGCACAATATATGACATTGCCATAGAGACTTATCAACTGCAAACCTCTACCTGAGCGTGCCAAAGGGGCAGAACCTGGGGTACAGAATCACCAACCAGGAAGAGGGAGAGAAAAGAAAAAGCAAGAAGATAACCTCTCAAATTCAAGAATAATCTGCAGACTTTATAACCTATCCAATTTTATTATATTTATTCACTTGTTTCTCTTATCTTCATTCTTGATACTTTTTTTCCTCCTCCAATTTGGCCGATTAACTCTCTGCCAGTCTTACTCTCTCCTCTCCTTGAACTACACTACCCATAAGTATTACATCTCCCATTATCTTTCTCTTCTCTTCCTTTCTCTCTATGAGGGTTGCACTCCAAAACGCTTAACTCTCTCTCTCTCTCTCCTTTCTTTTTTCTTCTTTTAGTGGTTCCCTCTTTTTTTCTCTCTCTCTCTTTCTTTTCTCCCTTTATATTAGTTTCTTCCTATCTCCTTTACATCTCCTCTCATTCAAACCTCAATAACAAACAAATGATCTTATCTGGGACTCAAACTTATGTTTGTGGCATTTTGGGGGTTTTTTACTTCACCTTTTTAACACACAAGCAGTGCTCCTATCCCTGGCTCTCCATATTATCTAGTTCTTGTTCCACTAAATACAATAGTAATTTTTTAATTTGTCCCCCCATTTTTCCGTTTTTCTCTTATTCCTCTCATCATAACTCTTAGACAACCAACACCTAAAAGCAAATCATTTTATTCTTGACCCAAATTTTTTCCTTATTTGCTTTTTGTGGGTCCATACACTCTTTTTTCTTCTTTTTTTTTTCTTTTTTCTTTTTTTCTTTTTTTTTTTTTTGCCCCTTTATTACTTTTCCGCAATTCAGGCCCTCCATCACAGGCATTGTTTGTTATAATTCACAGTTCACCACAATATTTTCTCAAGAAAGAGGGGAGAGGAGAGGAGAGGAAAAAAGGAGGGGTGTAATAATTCCTTTTTTTTAAAATTTTTATTTTATTTATTTTTCTTTATTTTATTTTTTTTTTAAATAATTTTATTTTTTTAATGGGGTGACATCAATAAATCAGGATACATATATTCAAAGATAACAAGTCCAGGGTATCTTGTCATTCAATTATGATGCATACCGTCACCCAAAGTCAGATTGTCCTCTGTCACCTTCTATCTTGTATTCTTTGTGCCCCTCCCCCTCCCCCTTTCCCTCCCCCATTCCCCCGTCCCCCCCGTAACCACCACACTCTTATCAATGTCTCTTAGTTTCACTTTTATGTCCCACCTACGTATGTAATAATGCAGTTCCTGGTTTTTTCTGATTTACTTATTTCACTTCGTATCATGTTATCAAGATCCCACCATTTTACTATAAATGTTCCGATGTAATCATTTCTTATGGCTGAGTAGTATTCCATAGTGTATATGTGCCACATCTTCTTTATCCAGTCGTCTATTGACGGGCTTTTTGGTTGTTTCCATGTCCTGGCCACTGTGAACAATGCTGCAATAAACATGGGGCTGCATGTGTCTTTACGTATCAATGTTTCTGAGTTTTGGGGGTATATACCCAGTAGAGAAATTGCTGGGTCATAAGGTAGTTCTATTTTCAGTTTTTTGAGGAACCACCATACTTTCTTCCATAATGGTTGTACTACTTTACATTCCCACCAACAGTGGATGAGGGTTCCTTTTTCTCCACAGCCTCTCCAACATTTGCTATTACCTGTCTTGCTAATAACAGCTAATCGAACAGGTGTGAGGTGGTATCTCATTGCCGTTTTGATTTGCATTTCTCTAATAGCTAAAGAAGATGAGCATCTTTTCATATATCTGTTGGCCATTTGTATTTCTTCCTGGGAGAAGTGTCTGTTCATATCCTCTTCCCATTTTTTTATGGGATTGTTTGTTTGTTTGTTGTTGAGTTTTATGAGTTCTTTGTATATTTTGGATATTAGGCCCTTATCTGAGCTGTTGTTTGAAAATATCATTTCCCATTTAGTTGGCTTTCTGTTTATTTTGTTATCAGTTTCTCTTGCTGAGCAAAAACTTCTTAGTCTGATGTAGTCCCATTCATTAATTTTTGCCTTCACTTCTCTTGCCATGTGGAGTCAAATTCATAAAATGCTCTTTAAAACCCAGGTCCATGAGTTGAGTACCTATGTCTTCTTCTATGTACTTAATTGTTTCAGGTCTTATGTTTAGATCTTTGATCCATTTTGAGTTAATTTTTGTACAGGAGGAGAGACTGTAGTCCAGTTTCATTCTTTTGTATGTGGCTTTCCAGTTTTCCCAGCACCATTTATTGAAGAGGCTTTCTTTTCTCCATTGTGTGTTCTTGGCCCCTTTATCAAAAATTATTTGACTATATATATGTGGTTTTATTTCTGGACTTTCTATTCTGTTCCATTGGTCTGAGTGTCTATTTTTCTGCCAATACCATGCTGTTTTGATTGTCGTGGCCCTATAATAGAGTTTGAAGTCAGGTATTGTAATGCCCCCAGCTTCATTCTTTTTCTTTAGGATTGCTTTGGCTATTCGGGGTTTTTTATAGTTCCATATAAATCTGATGATTTTTTGCTCTATTTCTTTAAAAAATGTCATTGGAAGTTTGATGGGAATTGCATTGAATTTGTATATTGCTTTGGGTAATATAGCCATCTTGATTATATTTATTCTTCCTAGCCAAGAACAAGGTATATTCTTCCATCTCATTATATCTTTTTCAATTTCCCTTAACAATGGTTTATAGTTTTCGTTATATAAGTCCTTTACATTCTTTGTTATGTTTATTCCTAAGTATTTTATTTTTTTTGTTGCAATCGTGAAGGGGATTATTCTTTTGAGTTCCTTCTCAGTTGTTTCATTATTGGCATATAGAAAGGCTATTGACTTCTGAATGTTAATTTTGTATCCTGCGACCTTACTGTATCGGCTTATTGTTTCTAGTAGAATTTTTGTGGATTCTTTGGGGTTTTCGATGTATAGGATCATATCATCTGCAAAAAGCGATACCTTTACTTCTTCTTTTCCGATATGGATGCCTTTTATTTCTTTGTCTTGTCTGATTGCTCTGGCTAGAACCTCTAGTACCACATTAAATAAGAGTGGAGAGAGTGGACAACCCTGTCTTGTTCCTGATTTAAGGGGGAAAGCCTTCAGTTTAGTGCCATTTAACATGATGTTAGCTGATGGTTTATCATATATGGCCTTTATCATGTTGAGATATTTTCCTTCTATACCCATTTTGTTGAGAGTCTTAAACATAAAATTGTGTTGTATTTTATCGAAAGCCTTTTCTGCGTCTATTGATAAGATCATGTGGTTTTTGTTCTTTGTTTTGTTGATATGGTGTATTACGTTAACCGTTTTACGTATGTTGAACCATCCTTGAGATTCTGGGATGAATCCCACTTGATCATGATGTATTATTTTTTTAATATGTTGTTGTATTCGATTTGCTAGTATTTTGTTTAGTATTTTAGCATCTGTATTCATTAGAGATATTGGTCTGTAGTTTTCTTTTTTTGTGCCATCCTTGCCTGGTTTTGGTATGAGGGTTATGTTGGCCTCATAAAATGTGTTTGGAAGTATTGCTTCTTCTTCAATTTTTTGGAAGACTTTGAGTAGAATAGGAACCAAGTCTTCTTTGAATGTTTGATAAAATTCCCTGGTATAGCCGTCAGGGCCTGGACTTTTATTTTTGGGGAGGTTTTTAATGGTTTTTTCTATTTCTTCTCTACTGATAGGTCTGTTTAGGCTTTCTGCTTCTTCTTGACTCAGTCTAGGAAGGTTGTATTGTTCTAGGAATTTATCCATTTCTTCTAGGTTGTTGAATTTAGTGGCATAAAGTTTTTCATAGTATTCTACAATAATTCTTTGTATATCTATGGTGTCTGTGGTGATTTCTCCTCTTTCATTTTGGATTTTGTTTATATGAGTTCTTTCTCTTTTTTCCTTGGTAAGTCTTGCCAAGGGTTTGTCAATTTTGTTGATCTTTTCAAAGAACCAGCTCCTTGTTCTATTAATTTTTTCTATAGTTTTTCTGTTCTCTAATTCATTTATTTCTGCTCTGATTTTTATTATCTTCTTTCTTTGGCTGCTTTTGGGTTGTCTTTGTTCTTTTTTTTCTAGTTCCTTAAGGTGTGAAGTTAAGTGGTTCACTTGGGCTCTCTCTTGTTTGTTCATATATGCCTGAAGTGATATGAACTTCCCTCTTATCACTGCTTTTGCTGCATCCCATAGATTCTGATATGTCGTATTGTCATTTTCATTAGTCTGTATAAATCTTTTGATCTCTGCACTTATTTCTTCTTTGACCCATTCATTTTTTTAAAAGTATGTTGTTTAGTTTCCACATTTTTGTGGGATTTTTTTCCTCTTTTTTGCAGTTGAATTCTAGTTTCAAGGCTTTATGATCAGAAACTATGCTTGGTACAACTTCAATTTTTCTGAATTTGCTGATGTTGTTTTTGTGGCCCAACATATGGTCAATTCTTGAGAATGATCCATGTACACTGGAGAAAAATGTATACTCAGTCACTTTGGGATGAAATGTCCTGTAGATGTCTATCATATCCAGGTGCTCTAGTGTTTCGTTTAAGGCCACTATGTCTTTATTGATTCTCTGTTTGGATGACCGATCTAGAGCCGTCAGCGGTGTATTGAGGTCTCCAAGTATGATTGTGTTTTTGTCAGTTTTTGTTTTAAGATCAATAAGTAGCTGTCTTATATATTTTGGTGCTCCTTGGTTTGGTGCATATATATTAAGAATTGTTATGTCTTCTTGATTCAGTGCCCCCTTAGCCATTATGAAATGGCCATTTTTGTCTCTGAGTACTTTTCCTGTCTTGTGGTCAGCATTATCCGATATGAGTATTGCTACACCTGCTTTTTTTTGGATGTTATTTGCTTGGAGTATTGTTTTCCAGCCTTTCACTTTGAATTTGTTTTTATCCTTGTTACTTAGATGAATTTGTTTTTATCCTTGTTACTTAGATGAGTTTCCTGTAGGCAGCATACAGTTGGATTTTCTTTTTTAATCCATTCTGCTACTCTGTGCCTTTTTACTGGTGAGTTTAATCCGTTTACATTTAGTGTAATTATTGATACTTGTGAGTTCCCTATTGCCATTTTATATCTTGCTTTCTGTTAGTTTTGTGTCTTGTTTGATCCTTCTCTTTCGTTTTTCTATCTTTTGTTTTTATTTGGTTGTATTCCATACATCTTTCCTCTGTTGCTATCTTTTTTATCTCATGTGCTTCTGTGGTGGTTTTTTCAATGGTGGTTACCTTTGAGTAATGAAAAGGGTCCCTACCCTGTTCATTGTAGCGAACTATTTTGTGAGTACTTTTGCACTCCATCGTCCTTTGCTACTGTTAATCTCCATCTTCTCCCCCTCTTTCTTTTTGTTGTTGTCACAGTTTAAATTTGGTTTTATTGTGTTCTTCTTGGAGCTTTTACTTGTGGCTCTGATTTTTTTGTTCTTTGTATCTGATTGGAGAACCCCCTTTAGTAATTCCTGGAGTGGGGGTTTTCTGATGATAAATTCCCTCATCTTTTCTGTATCTGTGAATGTTTTTATTTCTCCTTCATATTTGAAGGATAGCTTTGATGGGTATAGTATTCGTGGCTGAAAGTTCCTCTCTTTCAGGACTTTAAATATTGGGGTCCACTCTCTTCTAGCTTGTAGAGTTTCTGCTGAGAAATCTGATGATAATCTAATGGGCCTTCCTTTATATGTTGTATTCTTCTTTTCCCTGGCTGCCTTGAGAATTTTTTCTTTGCTGTTGGTTTGTGTCAATTTCATTATGATATGCCTTGGAGTAGGTTTGTTGGGGTTAAGAAAACTCGGTGTTCTGTTTGCTTCTTGAACTTGAGGCTTTAGTTCTTTCCACAGGCTTGGGAAGTTCTCATCTATTATTTGTTTGAGTATGTTCTCCATTCCATTTTCTCTCTCTTCTCCCTCTGATATACCTATTATTCTTATGTTATTCTTTTTGATGGAGTCAGATAATTCTTGTAGGGCTATCTCATTTTTTTAAATTTTTGAGTCTCTTTCTTCTTCTCTCTGTTGTGCCTCAAGTTGCTTGTCTTCTATTTCACTAATCCTCTCTTCTATCTGACCTGTTCTATTAGCTAAGCTTGTTACTTCGTTTTTCAGCTCATGAATTGAGTTTTTCATCTCTGTTCGATTTGTTTTTATAGTTTCAATTTCTTTGGACATATATTCTTTGTGTTCATTGAGTTGTTTTCTGAGCTCCCTAAATTGCCTTTCTGTGTTTTCTTGTATATCTCGGAGGATTTTTAGGATTTCTATCTTGAATTCTCTGTCATTTAGCTCCAAGGTTTTCGATATATTAAATTTTTTCTCCATAGATTTTTTCTCATCTAGCTGTGTTACCTCTCTTTCTTTTGTATCCATGATATTCGATTTTCTCTCCCTTCCCTGGCTCTCCATTTTATCTAGTTCTTGTTCCACTAAATACAATAGTATTTTTTTAATTTGTCCCCCCATTTTTCTGTTCTCCTCTTATTCCTCTCATCATAACTCTTAGACAACCAACACCTAAAAGCAAATCATTTTTTTCTTGACCCAAATTTTTTCCTTATTTGCTTTTTGTGGGTCCATACCACCCCCATTTTTCTTTTCTTCTTTTTTTTTCTTTTTTTTTTTTTTTTTTTGCCCCTTTATAACTTTTCCCCAATTCAGGACCTCCATCACAGGCATTATTTGTTATAATTCACAGTTCACCACAAGATATTCTCAAGAAAAAGGGGAGAGGAGAGGAAAAAAAGAGGGGGGGAATAATTTCCTTTTTTTTAAAAATTATTATTTTATTTTTCTTTATTTCATTATTAATTATTTTTAAAAAAATTCTTTTTGATTTTTTATTTTTTTTAACTTTTTATTCTTTATTAAATCTCATTAATACTATCAACAAAACCACCCTCAGATGCCATTAAGGAAGAGAAAATCGAATATCATGGATACAAAAGAAAGAGAGGTAACACAGCTAGATGAGAAAAAAATCTATGGAGAAAAAATTTAATATATTGAAAACCTTGGAGCTAAATGACAGAGAATTCAAGATAGAAATCCTAAAAATCCTCCGAGATATACAAGAAAACACAGAAAGGCAATTTAGGGAGCTCAGAAAACAACTCAATGAACACAAAGAATATATGTCCAAAGAAATTGAAACTATAAAAACAAATCGAACAGAGATGAAAAACTCAATTCATGAGCTGAAAAACGAAGTAACAAGCTTAGCTAATAGAACAGGTCAGATAGAAGAGAGGATTAGTGAAATAGAAGACAAGCAACTTGAGGCACAACAGAGAGAAGAAGAAAGAGACTCAAAAATTAAAAAAAATGAGATAGCCCTACAAGAATTATCTGACTCCATCAAAAAGAATAACATAAGAATAATAGGTATATCAGAGGGAGAAGAGAGAGAAAATGGAATGGAGAACATACTCAAACAAATAATAGATGAGAACTTCCCAAGCCTGTGGAAAGAACTAAAGCCTCAAGTTCAAGGAGCAAACAGAACATCGAGTTTTCTTAACCCCAACAAACCTACTCCAAGGCATATCATAATGAAATTGACACAAACCAACAGCAAAGAAAAAATTCTCAAGGCAGCCAGGGAAAAGAAGAATACAACATATAAAGGAAGGCCCATTAGATTATCATCAGATTTCTCAGCAGAAACTCTACAAGCTAGAAGAGAGTGGACCCCAATATTTAAAGTCCTGAAAGAGAGGAACTTTCAGCCACGAATACTATACTCATCAAAGCTATCCTTCAAATATGAAGGAGAAATAAAAACATTCACAGATACAGAAAAGATGAGGGAATTTATCATCAGAAAACCCCCACTCCAGGAATTACTAAAGGGGGTTCTCCAATCAGATACAAAGAACAAAAAAATCAGAGCCACAAGTAAAAGCTCCAAGAAGAACACAATAAAACCAAATTTAAACTGTGACAACAACAAAAAGAAAGAGGGGGAGAAGATGGAGATTAACAGTAGCAAAGGACGATGGAGTGCAAAAGTACTCACAAAATAGTTCACTACAATGAACAGGGTAGGGACCCTTTTCATTACTCAAAGGTAACCACCATTGAAAAAACCACCACAGAAGCACATGAGATAAAAAAGATAGCAACAGAGGAAAGATGTATGGAATACAACCAAATAAAAACAAAAGATAGAAAAACGAAAGAGAAGGATCAAACAAGACACAAAACTAACAGAAAGCAAGATATAAAATGGCAATAGGGAACTCACAAGTATCAATAATTACACTAAATGTAAACGGATTAAACTCACCTGTAAAAAGGCACAGAGTAGCAGAATGGATTAAAAAAGAAAATCCAACTGTATGCTGCCTACAGGAAACTCATCTAAGTAACAAGGATAAAAACAAATTCATCTAAGTAACAAGGATAAAAACAAATTCAAAGTGAAAGGCTGGAAAACAATACTCCAAGCAAATAACATCCAAAAAAAAGCAGGTGTAGCAATACTCATATCGGATAATGCTGACCACAAGACAGGAAAAGTACTCAGAGACAAAAATGGCCATTTCATAATGGCTAAGGGGACACTGAATCAAGAAGACATAACAATTCTTAATATATATGCACCAAACCAAGGAGCACCAAAATATATAAGACAGCTACTTATTGATCTTAAAACAAACACTGACAAAAACACAATCATACTTGGAGACCTCAATACACCGCTGACGGCTCTAGATCGGTCATGCAAAAAGAGAATCAATAAAGACATAGTGGCCTTAAACGAAACACTAGAGCACCTGGATATGATAGACATCTACAGGACATTTCATCCCAAAGTGACTGAGTATACATTTTTCTCCAGTGTACATGGATCATTCTCAAGAATTGACCATATGTTGGGCCACAAAAACAACATCAGCAAATTCAGAAAAATTGAAGTTGTACCAAGCATAGTTTCTGATCATAAAGCCTTGAAACTAGAATTCAACTGCAAAAAAGAGGAAAAAAATCCCACAAAAATGTGGAAACTAAACAACATACTTTTAAAAAATGAATGGGTCAAAGAAGAAATAAGTGCAGAGATCAAAAGATTTATACAGACTAATGAAAATGACAATACGACATATCAGAATCTATGGGATGCAGCAAAAGCAGTGATAAGAGGGAAGTTCATATCACTTCAGGCATATATGAACAAACAAGAGAGAGCCCAAGTGAACCACTTAACTTCACACCTTAAGGAACTAGAAAAAGAAGAACAAAGACAACCCAAAAGCAGCCGAAGAAAGGAGATAATAAAAATCAGAGCAGAAATAAATGAATTAGAGAACAGAAAAACTATAGAAAAAATTAATAGAACAAGGAGCTGGTTCTTTGAAAAGATCAACAAAATTGACAAACCCTTGGCAAGACTTACCAAGGAAAAAAGAGAAAGAACTCATATAAACAAAATCCAAAATGAAAGAGGAGAAATCACCACGGACACCGTAGATATACAAAGAATTATTGTAGAATACTATGAAAAACTTTATGCCACTAAATTCAACAACCTAGAAGAAATGGATAAATTCCTAGAACAATACAACCTTCCTAGACTGAGTCAAGAAGAAGCAGAAAGCCTAAACAGACCTATCAGTAGAGAAGAAATAGAAAAAACCATTAAAAACCTCCCCAAAAATAAAAGTCCAGGCCCTGACGGCTATACCAGGGAATTTTATCAAACATTCAAAGAAGACTTGGTTCCTATTCTACTCAAAGTCTTCCAAAAAATTGAAGAAGAAGCAATACTTCCAAACACATTTTATGAGGCCAACATAACCCTCATACCAAAACCAGGCAAGGATGGCACAAAAAAAGAAAACTACAGACCAATATCTCTAATGAATACAGATGCTAAAATACTAAACAAAATACTAGCAAATCGAATACAACAACATATTAAAAAAATAATACATCATGATCAAGTGGGATTCATCCCAGAATCTCAAGGATGGTTCAACATACGTAAAACGGTTAACGTAATACACCATATCAACAAAACAAAGAACAAAAACCACATGATCTTATCAATAGACGCAGAAAAGGCTTTTGATAAAATACAACACAATTTTATGTTTAAGACTCTCAACAAAATGGGTATAGAAGGAAAATATCTCAACATGATAAAGGCCATATATGATAAACCATCAGCTAACATCATGTTAAATGGCACTAAACAGAAGGCTTTCCCCCTTAAATCAGGAACAAGACAGGGTTGTCCACTCTCTCCACTCTTATTTAATGTGGTACTAGAGGTTCTAGCCAGAGTAATCAGACAAGACAAAGAAATAAAAGGCATCCATATCGGAAAAGAAGAAGTAAAGGTATCACTTTTTGCAGATGATATGATCCTATACATTGAAAACCCCAAAGAATCCACAAAAATTCTACTAGAAACAATAAGCCAATACAGTAAGGTCGCAGGATACAAAATTAACATTCAGAAGTCAATAGCCTTTCTATATGCCAATAATGAAACAACTGAGAAGGAACTCAAAAGAATAATCCCCTTCACGATTGCAACAAAAAAAATAAAATACTTAGGAATAAACATAACAAAGAATGTAAAGGACTTATATAACGAAAACTATAAACCATTGTTAAGGGAAATTGAAAAAGATATAATGAGATGGAAGAATATACCTTGTTCTTGGCTAGGAAGAATAAATATAATCAAGATGGCTATATTACCCAAAGCAATATACAAATTCAGTGCAATTCCCATCAAACTTCCAATGACGTTTTTTAAAGAAATAGAGCAAAAAATCATCAGATTTATATGGAACTATAAAAAACCCCGAATAGCCAAAGCAATCCTAAAGAAAAAGAATGAAGCTGGGGGCATAACAATACCTGACTTCAAACTCTATTATAGGGCCCAATCAAAACAGCATGGTATTGGCAGAAAAATAGACACTCAGACCAATGGAACAGAATAGAAAGTCCAGAAATAAAACCACATATATATAGTCAAATAATTTTTGATAAAGGGGCCAAGAACACACAATGGAGAAAAGAAAGCCTCTTCAATAAATGGTGCTGGGAAAACTGGAAAGCCACATACAAAAGAATGAAACGACTACAGTCTCTCCTCCTGTACAAAAATTAACTCAAAATGGATCAAAGATCTAAACATAAGACCTGAAACAATTAAGTACATAGAAGAAGACATAGGTACTCAACTCATGGACCTGGGTTTTAAAGAGCATTTTATGAATTTGACTCCACAGGCAAGAGAAGTGAAGGCAAAAATTAATAAATGGGACTACATCAGACTAAGAAGTTTTTGCTCAGCAAGAGAAACTGATAACAAAATAAACAGAAAGCCAACTAAATGGGAAATGATATTTTCAAACAACAGCTCAGATAAGGGCCTAATATCCAAAATATACAAAGAACTCATAAAACTCAACAACAAACAAACAAACAATCCAATAAAAAAATGGGAAGAGGATATGAATAGACACTTCTCCCAGGAAGAAATACAAATGGCCAACAGATATATGAAAAGATGCTCATCTTCTTTAGCTATTAGAGAAATGCAAATCAAAACGGCAATGAGATAACCACCTCACACCTGTTCGATTAGCTGTTATTAGCAAGACAGGTAATAGCAAATGTTGGAGAGGCTGTGGAGAAAAAGGAACCCTCATCCACTGTTGGTGGGAATGTAAAGTAGTACAACCATTATGGAAGAAAGTATGGTGGTTCCTCAAAAAACTGAAAATAGAACTACCTTATGACCCAGCAATTTCTCTACTGGGTATATATCCCAAAAACTCAGATACATTGATACGTAAAGACACATGCAGCCCCATGTTTATTGCAGCATTGTTCACAGTGGCCAGGACATGGAAACAACCAAAAAGCCCATCAATAGATGACTGGATAAAGAAGATGTGGCACATATACACTATGGAATACTACTCAGTCATAAGAAATGATGACATTGGAACATTTACAGCAAAATCATGGGATCTTGATAACATGATACTAAGCAAAATAAGTAAATCAGAAAAAACCAGGAACTGTATTATTCCATAAGTAGGTGGGATGTAATAGTGAAACTAAGAGACATTGATAAGAGTATGGTGGTTACGGGGGGGAGGGGGGAATGGGAGAGGGAAAGGGGGTGGGGAGGGGCACAAAGAAAACAAGATAGAAGGTGACAGAGGACAATCTGACTTTGGGTGGTGGGTATGCAACATAATTGAACGACAAGATAACCTGGACTTGTTATCTTTGAATATATGTACCCTGATTTATTGATGTCACCCCATTAAAAAAATAAAATTATCAATTATGAAAAAAAAATCTACACGCAAGACATATCTGGACATTGGTGGGCTGCTCACATGGAACAATAAAACATTTATAGAATTAGGCATTTCTGCCCTGGGCTTTCTTAGTGACAGCACAGTACCTCTTCAGTCCAACTTGTAATTAGTGTAAGAACAAAGCCACATGAGACCTTTCACAGAAAGATAGTTTCTAGTTTGGCTCTATATAACCTTGCCCTGAGGAAACTCAAAAATATTTCGTTTTCCCCATCCCAGCATGCAGAAAGAAGCAGCTTTTATTTTTTCCCCCAACTCAGCCTTGTTGTCCAGTAGTACCACCACGGGACCAGGATCTCACAGTCGGGCATCATCCCGGGCCTGTCCTTGCAGTAGCTTTTAACAGTCACTGACGCTTATACCTTGGTTTTCCTTCTGTAAAATAAGAGCTGGGCCTGGTGATTTCCAAAGTCTTTCTGACTCAACCAATAAAATTATCCCCTCCTGACTTTTAAAATCTAACTTATTAAAATCAGCCAAATTATATTGTTCTTTGAGCACAGTGACCTGGAAAGTAACAGCCTGTGTAATTATTCAGAAATAAAATATATTTTCCCACATACTGAATCAACTGGGCTTCTACTTTTTTATTTTATTATCTTGGCCTTTGACTTCAGACCAGATGGAAAGGCAGGTTAGCCTAGAATGCACCCTTTCTGTGAGGACTTGGTTTTGCCGTGGCAGGCGCTGTTCACAAATGGGAGGGTTGTCTTCCATTCATAGTCTGTCTGAGTTATAGGAGAACATTTGAGACTTTTCTTTGTGTTCTCTGATAATATCACAGTTACACAGATCATTTAGTCCCATCATGATTGGACTATTCAGACTTAACTATTGTAACGACTCCCAATGTGAGGGGTTATCAACGGCATGGATGTTTTCCTTATCACTTCATTTCTAGAGTATGCAGGCAGTCTATATATGCTTAAGAGATGAATGATGTTTAGACCTAGAATATGACAAAAGATGGCCTGAAACTTGTGGGAATTTTCTACTTGGTGTTTAATTTTACTTGTATTATCCAGATTTTAGTACCTCTATTCCCAACAACTTCTAGTTTTAGGGAAATTATTACTTGGAATGAACTCTGTCTACTGAGAACTAATGCTCATGGCCTGATAACAGAACTATAAAAATAATCTGTGCTTTTAGAGGTAAAGATACATCAGTGGGTTTATGGTGTAATAAGACTAACTCCTTTCACAGTTCAGGGCATTCCTAGTTCATCGGTCATAGGCTTGGAAACTATCCGTCAATGGAAACTGACTTCTATTTCTCCTTCTTCCAGGACAACATGAAAGATTCCTAGATGTTCCCTAAATATGGGTCATAAGCATATAATAAAGTCATGAAATAATGGATTAGGTTTGGTCTTGGGAAATAAGCATAGTCTTGGGGACAGAAGACTTGCTTCTGGAAACCAGATAGTCTTTTAAAAATGCACATCAGATGACATCAGTATTCTGTTTAAGTCCCTTTAATAGCTTCACATCTCAAACTCCATAAAATGGACTTAACTAACCAAGGCCAACAAGTACAACACTTCTATGAACTAGCCTGAGTTTTTCCCCCCTCATTGTACTTCTTGCCAGTAAGTTGTAGGCAACTCAGCCCTTTGGGCTCTGGAAACATACTCGATTTTTTCTATTTTTTCTACCTTAGGGCCTAGTACTAATATTTTCCTGTGCCTAAACACTTTTGCCTAAGATTTTAGCATGATAGGCCCCTCCTAATCATTTAGCTCTTACTTTAAAAATCCCTCAGTGAAGATTATTCAGGATAAAGTAGGTCTCCAGGTTTTGCACATACCTTAGCTTATTTTCCATGTAGCAAGGAGCACTTCCTATTATTGTCATTTTGTTTTGTTTTGTTTCAGTCTCTTACATTAGAATGAAATCATATAGCAATAAATATGTTAAATAAAATCAATGAATACATTACATTTAAACCTCTAAGGGTTTTTTGTTCATTTTTTGAAATAAAAATATTTTTAGTGTATGTCTTAGTTTTCTAAGATTGCTTGTGATATCCTTGTGTGGTTTTAGTATTAGAAAAACACTTTCTTCCTACAATGAGTCAGTAATGGATTGTAGTTAGCATGGATGAGAAGGAGATTTTATAAGCATGGAGATAAATTGGATATGTTTGAAGTAATCTTAGCCAGCAATTGCTCTGATTGGTAGAAGTAGCTTGAATTGCAATGCAAGTGTGAACAGAACTGGCATTATTTGCTGAGGGATTAGATGTGGATGTGAAGGAATGAGAGGAATCAAAAATGACTTCTAAGTTTTGGGTTTAAGTAAATTCATGAACTATCTGAACATTTGTAAGGAAATCCTTAAAAATTAGTAGAGAGATCAAGATTCCTAAGCTTGTTAAATTTGAGGTTATGAATAAAAATTTAAGTTTGGGAATAACCAAGTTATCCAAGGGTAAGGATATCTCCTCAGCAAAGAGTAAATATATAAATATTGATCGACTTACGACCTATGCAACTTACGACCATTCAACTTTACTACCACAATCACTAGCCATGACTGCTCCGCGTCTGAGCGCAAGCGTTGCCCAGCTGGGTAAACGACAGTGTGGCCCAGCTTCCAGCAGCACTACCATCTCCATGTGCACCATTTCAACTGTTATCCCAGACTCGGTACAGCAATTTGTGTTTTGTATCTTGGATATTTTTCATCAAACCCCTCCCAAGATGTCTACAAAGAGGAAACTGTCTTTGCAAATATTAAACCAGTTGTACTGGTGATGCAGTGTTTTACTTAAACCTGATGAACGTAAAAATAAGAAACAAAATGATGTAGAGATGATACAAATGGCATAAGATGAACAAAGAAAATTATGATAGATAACAATAATGAAAGAAAATTATAATAAAATATGACTTAAAGATTTTTATAACATCATTTCACAGTACTGTACATATAGCCTACTCAACTTACGACCAAATCGTGTTATGACCAGTCTTTCAGAACCAATTGTGATAGTAAGTCGAGCACTAGTTGTAAATAAGAGAAGGAAGTGCCTGACTGCTGGTGGCACAGTGGAAAGAGCGACAACCCAGGATGCTGAAGCCCCCTGTTCAAAACACCTGAGGTCACCTGCTTGAGCAGGGGCTCATTGGCTTAAGCTAGGGCTTGCCAGCTTGAGCACAGGGTCACTGACTTGAGTGTGAGATCATCAACATGATCCAAAGGTCACTGGCTTGAGCAAGGGGTCACTGGCTAGGCTGGAGACCCCAGTCAAGGCACATATGAGAAGCAATCAATGCACAATTAAAGGGAAGCAACAACGAGTTGATGCTTCTCACCTTCTCTCTTCTCTCTCTGTCTCTCTCAAAAAAGAGAGAGAGAGAGAAGAAAATTGAAGGTATCTCAGGTCACTCCAAAGTTTGGAGGTCAGGGGTAGAAAGTGAAGGAAACAAAAGACATGAAATAAATTTTTTTTTTTTTTGTATTTTTCTGAAGCTGGAAACGGGGAGAGACAGTCAGACAGGCTCCTGCATGCGCCCCACTGGGATCCACCTGGCACGCCCACCAGGGGCCATGTTCTGCCCACCAGGGGGCGATGCTCTGCCCCTCTGGGGCGTCGCTCTGCCGCGACCAGAGCCACTCTAGCGCCTGGGGCAGAGGCCAAGGAGCCATCCCAAGCGCCCGGGCCATCTTTGCTCCAATGGAACCTTGGCTGCGGGAGGGGAAGAGAGAGACAGAGAGGAAGGAGGGGGGGCGGGGGTGGAGAAGCAAATGGGTGCTTCTCCTATGTGCCCTGGCTGGGAATCGAACCCGGGTCCCCCCGCATGCCAGGCCAACGCTCTACCGATGAGCCGACCGGCCAGGGCCATGAAATAAAAATTTTAAGTTGCACTGTTTTATTTATATTTAGTTGTATTATAGCCTGAACATGAAACTTTACTTTCTCTCTCTTTTCTTCCTTCCTTCCTCCCTTCCTCCCTTCCTCCCTTCCTCCTTTCCTCCTTTCCTCCCTTCCTCCCTTCCTCCCTTCCTCCTTTCCTCCCTTCCTCCCTCCCTTCCTCCCTTCCTTCCTTCCTTCCTTCCTTCCTTCCTTCCTTCCTTCCTTCCTTCCTTCCTTCCTTCCTCTTTCTTTTATTGTCTTTCTTTCTTTCTTTCTTTCTTTCTTTTTCTTTCTTTCTCTTTCTTTCTTTCTTTCTTTCTCTCTCTCTTTCTTTCTTTTTTCTTTCTTTCTCTCTCTTCTTCCTTTCCTTTCCTTTCCTTTCTTTTCTATTTTTTTCCATCTCAAGACTATAAAAGAGAAAATTAAGAAGATATGCTAATTATTTATCAAAACAGATAGCTTTCCATTCCTTGTAAAATATACCAAAGAGTGAATGGTGAGTTTAACAAGGCTGTTGTGGCTGCACTCACCCATCTGTATATTTTATGCTTGTACCAAGGCTGCTGGCCCTCACTGAGCCTTTAATTTTTGATATTTGATATATTACCTGCTTAGTTGCCATATTGGTGTACGAAGATATCAGGCATTTCTTTCTCTTCTCCTGAAATGATGACCAATATCCAAAGCTGATGACAAATTCCCTAAATTTGTCATCAGTGCATTTCTTTGAAGGGCTTCCTTGGAGTCATTAGTGCAGCAGTAAATCCCACAGTCAATGTAAGAAGAGGACTGAGGGAAAAATGGAGAGTTCTAGTTTTTTATTGAGTGCAACATTCTTGGAGAAAGCTATTGCCTTTCCTGCCTGAATCCAAGATATTACAGTGGGCACCAAGAGAATCACTTCCGAGGGATGGGGTACCCAAATTTAGACAACAATATATGAGTTCTCTGTGGAACAATTGGGTACCATAGCAGTTCTAGTTGACAGGACATTGGTTGGCTTTCTGTTGGGGTGAAATGTGTGTTATTCAAAGGACACTTTGATTGCTCTCTTCTGCTTAAGTCCAGATGCTTTGTTAAACCTTCGTTTCTACTACTTTCATCTACTCTTTATATCCACGAAAGATAGTGTATCTGAAGGTTTTTCATTTTTAGTGCCCATATGTTTAACATTCTCCTTTTGCAAGAACAAAGCTGATTACACTTATGACATTTTGAGGTCAGAAATGTGTAGTAGATAGGGAAGTGGGGTGTTATACTCAATAAATTATAATATCTTTGGACACTGGAATCTGAGTTTAATGAAGAGAAGAAAGATAGTGTGTAGGGGAGAGGATCAATGATGACATTGCCATGCTTGCCTATAAATTTTCAAGTAAACCTAGACATCAGTGGGACATCACTTTTTTTCTGCAGTAATTTCCCCATACACAGGAGCAATTTGATACTTATTCATAGCAAATAGCTAAAAGCATATTATTAGGAAACATTTGCTGATACAAAGGAAAAGACAAACTCTCTTTTTTACTGATTCTTCTTGGAGACAATTAAAGTGTCCAAAATAAAACAGAATTCTTTAGAAAAGTGATTTCTAAATTCTTGTATTTTACTTTGAGTTACCAAATGTTATATTTTCAAGAAAAAAAAACATTCAAAAATATCTAACCAGCATTAAGACTCTTAGTGGACACCCCCCCACACACACACACACATGCTCACTCTCTTTCCCCTCTCTCAATACATTACTTTTACCTGTTTCTGAAACTCTGTGGTCCTACACTACCTGCATGGCTGAGTTTGATCATCTCTAATTCCACCAAGTTCTAGCTTTCCTTATGATAAAAAACAAAACAGCTGGCAATTTGCAAAGGTCTTAAAATCTAACTGTAGAACTTCTACCTGGGAAGGTTTGCAGAGTAGGAATTCGCTCAATTTTAGGTGGAGTACTGTACTGGAGCAACGAGAGAACCTGCCCAAAGACTTGATCTGCATGACAAGCCCATTGTTCTTCCTTCCAGAAGATTTGTGTGGAGGTGTCCAAGGAGGTGGTGATATGTTGAAATCTCTTAAAGCCCGTCCTCGGGCTGCCTGGTTTTATTTTTATTTTTTTTTTGGGGGGGGGTGAGGCTTTCCAGTTTTAAATCAAACTAATATTCTTTCTACATCTTTAACTTAGTGTCCTTCCAGAATCCATTTTGTCTATATCTAGAAATATATATGACCACATTATTTTAATATAATTTCTCAGAGAGTCCTTTTTAGAGTGGGCCCTAATCACTGAGGAAAAGAGCAATGAATTCCACATTAAGTATGTAACCTCCATGAAAATATTTTATTTCAAAAATAATTTATTTCTGATTTAGAAGTGATTCCAGTTTTCGTTGTATGTGCTTACTTTTAGTTGCATGTGCTTACAATATGTTTAGAACGTATTGGTTTGGAGATGTCTGAGTAAATGTTGAAATAATTTTTTTATGAGCTCAAAATGATTTTTTATGCTTTTTAAATTGTGTTATTTTAATTCTGTTATTACCTCTGTTATTTCATTAAGAAGTAACTAAAGGATCTTTTTTTTTCTGTAAAGAATATAAAATCCTTTATTTAAGCCCATAAATTTAATTATGTCAATTATTCAACTTGGTTTAAGTTCCAGATACCATTTTATAAAATGATAAGTGTCAGTATGTAGAGATAGAACTGGGAAGAAAGGTAAATTGGTATCAGTGTACGATTATGGTCTTAATTAGAGCTATGTATATTGATTAATTATAAAAGTAGAACGGAAGAAAATGGGAGTCATGCCAAAGCATTTCTGATTAAGACTTTTACCAGGTAAATAAATTGTTTTCCACAATTTTTTTAGATTGTTGGAGATAAGTTTCAAATAATGGAACAGATTTACTTACAAGCTTAAAGAGACATACTAGAGAAATTTTTCATATGAATGAATTTTAATATTTTTTGATGGAAAGAGACCTGATTTGGAGGGTTAAAAACACAATACAATATATAGATGATGCATTATGGAGTTGTACAAATGACACATATAATTTTATTAACCAATGTCACCTCAATATATTCAATAAAAAATAAAATAAAATAAATGCTCTAGAAAATTTACCTGAAACCTATGTATTCTTATTGATCAATGTCACCTGATTAAATTTAATTTTCTCAATAAAATTAAGAAAAGTAAAAAATAGCCCTGACCAGTTACTCAGTGGATAGAGCGTCAGCCCAGCATATGGACATCTGGGTTCGATTCCCGGTCAGGGCACACAGGAGAAATGACCATCTGCTTCTTCCTCCCCTCTCCCCCTTCTATCCCTCTTCCCCTCCTGCAGCCATATGCTCAACTGATTCAAGGATGGGCCTGGACACTGAAGATAGCTCGGTTGGTCCAAGCTGTCAGGCTCAGGTACTAAAAATAGCTCAGTACTCAAGGATCAGTCCAAGATGAGGTTGCTGGGTGGATCCCAGTCAGGGCACATGTGGGATTCTGCCTCACTATCTCCGTCCTCTCACCTAAAAAAAGAAAATAAAATGAAATTTCTTTTTGAATTAGATGAATATTTCTATAGATTCTCAACCTCCTTTTTCATTGTTTAATTCTCATCAAACTGAAACTTTAAATGATTCTATAGTCTCTTCTCTGAATAGGTCTTGGCTCAAATGTACATTAATTTTTCTTCAACTTGTATTTATTTTAAAATTGTGTGAAATAGTTAAAAATAATCACATTATTTTGGAGAACACATTGTTGTTGTTTTTTGCTATCCACTGTGGCAACTCTGTCATGCAAATATTGAAACATTTATTTCCAAGGATTTCTTAAGCAAATTAATTGATTGAACCTTGAATCTATCTTTGCCACCCCCTTTGCACTATGTTTTCATTTTCTTTAAACAGATCAATAATTTCATCACTCTGGCTTGAGAGGGAGCTCACACTGGGATGATAGGCCATGCCTGTTGCATGACTCTTTGCCACAACCTAGGAAGACATTTATTTATCAATCAAAGTCATTATACTCTCATTCTTTTATGCATTTTTTCTGGAATTATTATTTCTGCTAATTTTTTCACATTGAAATACCAAAAATTATCTGGTCAAATCCCTTTCATAAATAAAGGCTATGTATATTATGGATATGTTTAAGCTTTATTAAGGCATGCTATTTCCTGAAAACAAAGAGATATGCAGTTTTCTGATGGTAACTTATTAAGCCAATTGTAGACTTCTGTTTCTTTTTTAGAAATTAAGGCTTATAACATTAAACAATTGAATATCTGAGGGCCATGTGCCTGGTTCTGCAGGGTACATGAAAACATGAAAGGAATTTGTTTTTGCTTTCAAAGAGCTTATGTTGCAAAGACATATATTGTGAAACAATATGCCATAGAGTTAAAATCCCAGGACTCAGAGTTCTGGTAGGCTGGTAAATGTTTAACACCTGGCTCTTGGTAGTTGTTTTTGCTGATTACTGGTGCCTACCATGGCTAATTTCAAGCTGCTGATGGTTTACTAACTGGCAGCCAAAATTCCTAATAATTTAAGAGCTGGCCTCCTAGAACAGGCAGGAACCAGCTCTAGTGGTTTCATTGGTTCAACAGCACTGTTTCATTGTCTTGAAATGCACAGTCTTCTCTTTGTAGCTACTGTATGATCTGTGAGCTCGTTAGTGATTATCTTAGAAAATGTAACCTATCAAATGTTATAATATTTCATCATCAGTAATGAATAACACAATCACCTTTAAACACTCACCTCTGATTACTAGCTCTCCTTTGATGGTATTTGGTACTGGAAAGTGTTGAGTTTTTGTATATAAAGATGGATGTCTTTTGTCAATTCTAGAAGTCTCATAGTCATTATCTCTTCTTTGCCCTTTCTCATTTTCTTTGTTTTTTCTTATTATTACTATTATTCTATTGAATTTATTGGGATGACATTGATTCAAAAAACCATACAGGTTTCAAGTGCGCAACTCAACAAATACCATCCGCCCAGCACATCGAGCACCCTCTGCCCCTAACAGTGTCTCTGTCCCTGTTTTCCCCATTCACCCCCACCCCCACCTAGCCCTCGATGCCTTTCCCTCTGGCTATCAGCACACTGTTGTCTGTATCTATGTGTTATGTGTATATGTTTTTCGGCTGATCCCTTCACCCTTTTTCTCCTCACACCCCTCCCCTCTGACAGCTGTCAGTCTGGTCCATGTCTCCATGCCTCTGATTCTATTTTCTTCTTCTTTTTGCAACTCCAGTTTTGCATGAGTCCTTTTCTATCTATCTTTTATGTCTTCTCAGTTCCTTTTTCTTCTCTATTGCACTCATACTGTTTACCACCATCATATATTTTATTTATTATTTTTGTTATAATGCAAGCTATATAAGGATAGGGTTATTGTTGTTGTCATTTTTCTCTGAATTTTCACTGCATTTGAACAGTGTCTGGAAGCAAGGGGATGTTCAATAAATATTTTTAAATTTTTTTTAATTTATTGATTTTAGAGAGAGGAAGCGAGAAGAGAGAGAGATTCATTTGTTCTTCTAATTATTTATCCATTTGTTGATAAATATAGATCTCTAGTCTCTATAAAGATGCACTGATCTCTTTTTTTTATTGATATTTCCATTTCCTCAAAAAGGTGCATAACTCTGAAAGACCACCTATTGCCTAAAGTTCACCTTGTGTCCCAAAAAGTGTCCACATTTATTTGGCATGATTCACTTTGTGCAAATATAAGATCTTCTATAATCACTACATGCTTTTAATTTACTTCTCATATTGTTCTCTGTGTAGAAAATTGACTTAAGTAGCAGTTTTAGTGCTAGCTTTTGTGAGTGTTTGAATCCAACTTTTCTCTAGTTGAATTCATTTCTAGCATTTCATTGTCCTGTGTTTTTTCTTTTCCCCAAACATTACTGAATTACTGCTCTGCTCTGGTTTATAGTATGAATATATAATTCCTTTATTAACTTAGACTACAGACCTTATGGTGTATGTATGTGTTCAGGTGCTCAAAGCATGTACTTTTTAAAATTCTTTTTGTCATAGCTTTTTTTCCCCAAGGCCCCAATTTGGAAATGTACTGTTGCTTCACTGGGCTGCTTAATCTTCTAAAATTAGTGCCTTTTAGTAAGTTCATATTTTTCAGTATTTGTAAATAGTTTTGAGTTGTCGATTTAAAATTAGTTAGCTTCCTTCCCTTACTGGTTATTGATCAAGCAGATTAAGGAAGTAGAAAGAGAGAAAGAGGCATCAACTAATAGGTATATGCTTAGCAGATGGTTTAGTGGTTAGAAGAACAGGCTCTGGAGCCGAACTGCCTAGGTTCAAATCTTAGCTGTAGCACCTATTAATTCTGTAACCTTGGAGAAATCCCTTAACCCCTCTACACATCAGTTTCCTTTTATAGATAATAAAGACAATAATAGTAATCACTCATAGGTTTGGTGCTCAGTAATTGTTGATTATTATTTTTGATATTACTTTTATATTTAAATAAATTATAGTATTATAATTCTATTGTTTTTTCCCATTGTCTTATAAATGTTTGTCTTATTTATTTATTTATTATTAAGTGAGTGGCAGGAAGGCAGAGAGACAGACTCCTGCATGCGCCCCAACCGGGATTCACCATGCAAGCACCCTACTAGGTGATACTCTGTCCATCTGGGACTGCTGCTCTGTTGCTTGGCAGCTGAGCTCCTTTAGTGCCTGAGATGAGACTGTAGAGACATCTTTAGTGTCTGGGGCCAACTTGCTTGAACCATTTAAGCCATGGCTATGGGAGTAAAAGAGAGAGAGATAGAAGGGGGAAGAGAAAGGATGGAGAAGAAGATGGTTGCTTCTCCTATGTGCCCTGACCAAGAATCGAACCTGGGACTTCCATATGCCAGCCAATGTTCTACCACTGAACCAAACAGCCAGGGCCAATGTTTGTCTTTTAAGCATTAACCCTATGATGGTTAATTTTAAATGCAAGGTTGGTATGCTATGGTGCCTAATAATCAGTTGACAGTAAATGAAGCAATTACACCTGACCAGGCAGTGGCTCAGTGGATAGAGTGTCAGCCTGGGTGCTGAAGACCCAGGTTCAAAATCCTAAGGTCACCAGCTTAGGTGCAGGCTCACCAGCTTGAGCACAGAGTTGCCAGCTTGAGCTTGAGATCATAGACACGACCCCATGGTTGCGTGCTTCAGCCTAAAGGTCATAGGCTTGAAGCCCAAGTTTGTTGGCTTGAGCAATATGTCACTGGCTTAGTCGGAGCTCCCCAGTCAAGGCACATATGAGAAAGCAATCAACAAACAATTAAGGTGCCACAACCATGAGTTGATGCTTCTCATCTCTCTTCCTTCTTTGTCTATCTGTCTGTGTCAGTCTCTCTGCTAAAAAAAAGGGGGGGGGGAGAGAGAAGCAATTACATATCAGTTGAAGACCTTAAGAGTAAAAACTAACATTTCCCCAAAAAGAAGAAATTTTTGCCTGAAGACTATAAAATAGAAATCCTATGTAAGTTCCTAACCTTCCAGCCCACTCTACAGTCATTTGACTTGATTCAAGACTGCAATTTCAAAGCTTACCCAGGACTCCTGCCCACTGGCCTGTCTTATGGATTTTCTATTTGCCAGCCCCCACAACCCCTTGAGCTAATTTCTTAAATCTCTATCACTCATTTCTTCCCTCCCTCCCTCCTTTCTTTTTTTTTTAATAGTTTTTTTTTATTTTAATTTTATTTATTCATTTTAGAGATGAGAGAGAGAGACAGAGAGAGAGAAGAGGGGGGGGGGCTGGAAGCATCAACTCCCATATATGCCTTGACCAGGCAAGCCCAGAGTTTCGAACCGGCAACCTCAGCATTTCCAGGTAGACGCTTTATCCACTGCGCTACCACAGGTCAGGCCTCCTTTCTTAATATATCCTATTCCATTTCTCAGGAGAACTCTGACTGATACAGATTTTGGTATCAGGAAGTGGGGTGCTGCTGTTACAAGTGTATGAATCTGGAAGTGACTTTGGAATTGGATAATGAGTAGTGACTGAAAAATTTTGAGGCACATAATAGGAAAAGCATAGATAATCTTGTGTGTTTGTAGAGTCTTTAAGGATTATTCCAACATGGCTGCAGAAAGTACACTCAGAGCACTACATGAAATTAAAGGATTTATTTTTATACTCACAGATCCTAGAAGAGGAGGGCATTTAACACCATGCAGGGGAGCCATATAAGAGGAGTGCCGAGAGAGTGAACTCAACTGAGCAGGCGAGGAGCCCAGAGAGAGAGGGAGGATCCACAAGCAAGTGTATTCATTGGTGATCATGGTGGAATACACAGGCAGAAGACATGAGGGCATTTCATTGGTGTGTTTGAATGTCACTAGGTCATAATCTGGGGAGGGCAAGGAGAACTTGTGGCAGGTTTTAGGTCGACCACACTAGTATTCCTAGTCATCTGAGCAGGGGGCTCTCAGCCTGTCTGTGGGATGTTGAAGGATCAGGGAAATATGAAGTCTTTAAAAATATTTTTTATTGAATTTATTGGTGTTACATTAGTTAATAAAATTACATAGGTTTCAAGTATATAGTTGTATAATATATCCATAGTCTAGTCTCCTTTTAGCATCATTTATTGCCCCTTTACCCTCTGCCTCCACTGCCCCTTTTCTCTGGTAATCATCATACCGTTGTCCGTGTCTATTTGTGCATTTAATTCCTTTACCCATTTTACTCAGACCCCCAACCCATTCCAACAGCTGTCAGTCTGTTTTCTGTATCTATGAGTCTGTCTCTATTTTGTTAGTTTATTTTGTTCATTAGATTCCACATATACGTGAACTCATATAGTACTTGTCTTTCTCTGATTGGCTTATTTCACTTAGCATAATGCTCTCCAAGTCCATCCATGCTGTTGAAAAAGGTAAGATTTCCTTTCATTTTATGGCCAAGTAGTATTTCATTGTGTAAATATACCACAGCTTTCTTATCCACTCATCTTCTGACGGGCACTCGAACTGTTTCCAGATCTTGGCTATTGTAAATAATGCTGCAATGAAAATAGGGGTGCATATAGTCTTTTGAGTTAGTGGCTCAGATTTCTTTAGGTATATTCACAGAAAATATAAAGTTTTAAAGATTTGCAATATACTTTGATGAGACTGTTGATAGAAATATGCCTGTTAAAGAAAATTCTGGTGAGAGTTTAGAACACAAAAGAGAGACAGAGAATGGCATGCAATACTAGAGGCAGAAATTGAAGCGATGCATCTACCAGCCACAGAACACTGAGGGTTGCCAGCTGTCAGAAGAAGCTAGGAGAGAACCAAGAAACAGACTCTTATCTAAGAACCCTAAGATGGAAACAACTCTGCTGACACCTTGATTTTGTACTTCAGCCCTCAGAACTATGAGACAATGAATATTTGTCATTGTAAGCCACCCAGTTTGTGGTGGTTTGTTATGGCAGCACTGGGACATTAATGCATCGTCCTTCCCACTTCCAGAGGGTAAAAGAACTCTGTAACAAAATAGCATTGTTGAAACCATTCAAGTGTCTTTCAGCAAACATGTTGCTATCAGGCAATATGAATCTCCTATTATTTGCTTTAGAACAAAGTGATATGATCTTATACTCAGTATTTTATATTCTAAAACCTAAAAATGTTAATATCATTATACTTAATTTGAAAGTAAATTATGATTTATTTAAACAGCCCAAATTCACAGACAGCGCATCCATAATGAAATATATAATAAAATTTGGAAGTCTGGGAGGATTACACATATATTTCCTTAGTTACAGGGCTAAAAATAATTTCTTGAACCGAGGTACATATATATCTAAAGTCTAGGGTAGAAAACTGTAGAAAGATATTCTTGATTCTAATATACATCTATAGAAGAGCAAAAGAAAAATATAATACTTTTATAATAGAGGCTACTGTGACAGGAGTTGATAATTCTAAAAAATCAAAATAGTATCAGTGATAGGACATAATTAACTCAAGGTAACACTGATGATTGAAAAAACAACAACAACAGTCTACTCTCAAATTGTAGGAATTCTAAATGCATGTGAGGATGTGTCCAGTAGGTTTTCTGTATCTTTCCAAGTGCTAAAAGATTCCCTTTAAATGCTAGACTAAAAAGTCAATAAAATTTGTTGATGTATTTATACTTGTTTATGAATAGTGATATTTCTTAACTTTAATAATTTAAAGGATTTTTGGTAGTAGCATTTAATCAGGTGTAAAAATTAAAATCATGTAAATTGAATTATTCACCCTCGTTGAAGGGTCTGCCAGTTTCATGCCCATAAAGAAATCGCTTGTAGCATAAGGCTACTACCAGAAACCTTCTGAAGTGGATACTCTAGATTCCTCTTTTATTTTTTTCCCAAGGCTATGCCTGATCATAAGGTATCTCTTCTCTCCATCTCAAAAATCTCAGATTTAATACTCTTATGAGAAGAGAGTCAGATATTTTTCAGAAGCACTTGGAAAATGATTGATGAGGACTGTGGAAACTTTGTTTTTCTGGAATGTTATTGATGGCTCTAGTTATTTTGGTTGAATTGATAGTGGGTATTCTGTGGCATAGTTAAAACAAGTGTAAGAGTAGAAATCCTGTCTTTGTTACTTAGTGTCTGCGTGACATTAGGCAAGTGATAGGATCCAATGGTAGTGGTAAGATTTACAGTTTATTGAGCACCTGTTGAGCAGCAGATGAGGCTCCGTGTGTCCTTACTCTATATATGGGGTGCTGGGGTGCAGGAAGGTTAAGTGAGTAGTCCTATAAAGTTACTAGCCAAGGAAAGTAAATAGTGATATTGACATTTATATCTAGGTTTGTCTCATTTTGTTTATCTGTAAATAAAAAGGAATAATTCCTATTTTGTCATGTTGTTGAAATCATCTTACCTTTTACTTCTCCTTTCCCCCACCACAGGGGAACTGGATTGGAAGAATTTAGTGTCTGGTGGTGCATTTCCTCTGGGAAACAAAGAGTAAAGAGAGAGAAAAACAATCCAGGATGTTGCATTATTTGAGGCTTCTAGACTTTGATATTGCTAGATGAGAGCCAAGCGATTCTCAGTACAAGTGTTAGGTGGTGGAGAGCAGGGAGAAGAGAACAGAGTGGAAAGGATCTTATTCTAAAGATACGGTCAAAGCCTGGCAATGTATTAGTTCCTCTATTTGTCATTAGGCTGGATAAGTAGTCTCTGAGGACTTTGTTGGCTTCTGCAAATATGCAAACCTCATAGATGACTAGTCGGGAGTCTGAGCTGGGACTGAAGAACTTTCACTTTCCTTCCCTCAGTGGGAAAGGTACTCCTATCCTCAAATTCTATGAATAGGGTCAGAAAAATACAATGTGCAACCTTCTGAAATAAGAGGCACCTCTCAAATTTTCAGAGGAAGGGCTTGCATTTTCCCATGCAAGCTGTTGCAGTTCTCAGGGGAGAAACTAAAACAGGTGAAGTGAGAGTGAGGAGGCCAAACCCAAGAGTCAGGTTAGAAATCAAGTTCCAGGTGAGGAGATCCTCCCCACAGGGATAAAAGTGTAGTGTGTTCACACCCTTGATCTTATACAGAGGAAGAGCTAAAATTGATTGAAATTTTTCTCATTGGGAGTTTTTATCTTATTTTTAAAGGTTTTTCAGTATATCTTAGGTACAGTATAGTTAATCATGTTGGTCTTGTGGTGACTCACAAGTTCCAGGCAGAGTGACTGCATTGTGTTATTGTGTTAGAAGCTCTGTCAGACAGTTGGGAGCCCAGTAGCATCAGTGAACCCCTGCTCAGAAAGCACCAGAAAGGACTTAAGCTCAAGACCAAATGAGTCCAAACTTCTGAACTTCCCCATCAATTCATGAAACCCTCACACCATTGTAAGAAGAGATGGAGAGGTCCCCACACCAACCATGTTACTGGGCAATTATAAATGATGTAATAAAGTGCCTGATATAAACTCAGCACATTGTAGGCAACTCCTGATAATGATGATTATAAAGATGAAAATTATGCCTATAAAATGCTCATTGTTTTAATGAGTCTGTTATTTAAATTGCTTTGCTCTTAAGTGTAAAACCCTGAAGGAGAGCACGTGTGAGTTTTCTTTGCTTAGAGAATAACCTGCACAGCTCCCATGTGTCCAGGACGTTAATAAAAGTAAATGTAATATTAATTATGGTGCCCATGATATGATTAATTCTAATCACAAGCAATTATCATGGGCTCAAATGCAGAAGAATGTCGCTGTAACAAGAAGCAGGATAAAGGGGAATTCCCACAAAGCCCATATCCCAAATAAAATAAATGTCACAGTGATGATTTAAGAGCAGTTTTATTTGTTTGACTACAATATAATTCACATGCACCTTAAGAAGTAGGAGAGTTTGGGCAAAGTTTCTGTTTCTGAAAAAGGATGTAATGAAAGTATAAAACAGTTTCCATGTTCTGTTAAACAGAGATGTACACAAAACATAAGTATGTCATCCAGGGGAAAGTAGTGGCATTATGTGTGTTTCAAATACAAATTTTATTTCAACATGGACTAACCTCATAAGTAATTTAGAAAATTTTTCCTCATAACAAATATTGTTTCAAGAAGAATCTCTGTTTTGGGTCTATTCTCCCCTTGCTTCTGAATAACGAAACTTCAATTTTGTGTATGGCTGAAATACACTCTGTTTAAAGGTTGTATTCACCCTTGAAGTGAGGTATAATTATATAATCTTTCACCAAGTGCAAGAAATGTATGAAACTTCCAAGTAAACTCTAAAGAAGATGGTCATTCACTCTTGCTAAATCCTCCATCAATAATGTATAGAACACATGACTTCCAGTAACAATTTTTAAAAGAAAGAGTGTTGAGCCCTTCTCCCCCTTTCTAGTTGGAATCAAGTTTAAATGGTGGGAAATAAGGAAAGAGCCTGGATCTCCGATGACTTTATAGAGCTTTCCTTCTATGCCTGTTTAGTCTATCTCCAGACTTCTTTTAAGTTGACAATTGACACTAACCACAGCAGATAGAAATACCATGTTTGGTTGTTTTGGCTCCTTGTCCTGAATCAATCAGTATTAAGGGAGCTAGGGTTAGCATGCCTGGATTAAGCCAGTGGTTTGCAACTTGGATGAAGTTTAGAGTCACCTGGGGAGTTTTAAAAGACTGAGCTTTACCTCAGACCAATTAAGTCAGAATCTCTGTATTGGAACCCAGGCATTATAGTTTTTTAAGCTCCCTGGGTAATTCCAATGTGCAGCCAATTGGCTAGACTACCCACAGCCACCCTTGGAGGGAGCTTCAGTCCCCATAACACACTGCTGCAACATCGTGGGAGAGGAGTTGGCTGGATATTGTAGCGTCAACTCCAGCGTGCACTGCAAGCTGCTCTCCTAAAATTGTCAAAGAGCAGTAAGAAGGGCACAGTTTACTTTAGAAAGAAACACGTGTGTAAAAAGCTAAGAGGGTTAGCAATTATGTTGTCTTTGGTCTATCTTAAGCAATCAGAAAAATTCGGGAGGTAGAAAAATGTTTGGTCCTGCTATAATGCTGTTTTATTGTTGGCCTTTCTGTTGATAAAACAAAAAGCTATTTTGCTACATGCCAACACTATAAACTAAAGGGTGCATGCTTTCTGTTTGTTGGACTGTTCTCATGCTATGAAAGAGTCATTCTTTGTTTCTGTAAAATGCATCCTTGGCAACTGTGTTGGTATAGAGAACAAAACCTTCTCAGTTTACGATGAACTCTTAAGGTGAGTTGGCCTCAGCTTAAGGAGCTTTAGAGAAGTATCCTGTAGATTTAGGATACAAACATGACTTCTAAATTTATAAGATATAAGAATAAAAGATAAGTAACTTTTAATGCTTTTGGTAGCATAAAATGGCAATCTGAATAAAGAGAAAATAGGATGTATTGTAATATCAGGCAATGTATGAACCATGCACAAAGGTACATAGTGCAAGGGAAAAAATAACATGGTGAAACTTAAAAAACTGAAGGACATAGTCACAGTCCAACATGGGATCAGATAATGATCTTGAGCAGCTTTGATAAAAGTGGTAATCTCTTCACAGAGAGCATTGTAAATATGCTGGATTCAAATGTTGCTGCTTATAACGATTGGCTGAGACTATGGTTTCATCTCTGTTTCTAGACTGCATTGTCAGCCTCAGTTTGCCCACACCCAGAGAGAGGTGTTTCCTGAGAAGTTCCAGTCAATTCTCTTTATTCACAGATTCTGCATTTGAGAATCACCTTCCAATGAAAACTCATTTGTAACCCCCAAATCCATACTCCAGGTGCTTTGGTAGTCATTCATGAACAAGCGCAGGGCCACAAAACGTTTGAGTTGCCTGATGTGCGTGTTCCCAACTTGGATCAAACAAGGTGATGCTTTCTTATTTCATTTCTTATCCTATAAACAAGTGTCCTTTTGTGGTCTGTGTAGTGCCAATACTTTTTTTCATTCCTGTACTTTTTTTTTGATACTTTTGCTGTTTAAAATGGCTTCTAAGCATAATGCTGAAGCTCTGTCTAGTGTTTTCAAGTGAAAGAAGGCTTTCTTATGTTGCCATTTTATAGTTACACCCCTATTTCCTTCCCCACCTCCCATCATTGACCCTTGGCAACCACTAATCTGTTCTCCACTTCTAAAATTTTGTCATTTCAAGAATGTTATATGAATACAGAGTGTGTGACCTTTTGCATTTGTCTTTTTCACTCAGCATCATTCCTGGGATATTTCCAAGCTGTGACATCATAGTTCATACCTTCTAACTGCTGAGCTCAGTTCCATGGTATGGGATGTACGATGTACTGCATGCACCTTGTTTAAACCTTTACTCATTCACAGGCATCTTGTTGTTGTCTCTCTCATTCACGTTGTCATTTCCCTGGCATCTGAGATAATGAATACTTTTTCTGTTATATCCTAGATTTTTTACATATTATGAGACATTGGATTCTATTTATGTATGTCTGCAGTAAACCCCCAGTTATTTGTGGTTTTACTTTCCATGCTTTCAGTTACCCATGGTCAGCTATGGTCTGAAAATTCCTGAAATAAACAGTTTGAAAGTTTTAAACTGCATGCCATTCTGAGTAGTGTGATGAAATATCACGTCATCCCCTTTGTCCAGTGTATCCATGTTATATACACTACTTGCCCATTAGTCACTTAGTAGCCATCTTGGATTTCAGATATTTTGAGAGAGACTACATTCACTTAATTTTTATTATAGTATATCATTATAATTGTTTCTAATCTCTTAATGTGTCTGAGTTATAAATTAAACTTTATCATAGTCATGTATGTATAAGAAAAAGAATAGTATATGTTCTAGGGTTTAGTATTATCCACAATATCAGGCACCCACTAGGGGGTCTTACAATGTATCCCCTATGGGTAAGAGGGGGTTATAGTAATATACATATTATATATTTATATGTATTTTATATATTTATATACATTTGTTGAGGTGTAGCTGTGTGGCTGAGTGAGTGTGTGTGTTCAACTTCCTGCCAATACCACCTGGGCAAAGTCAAATACTAATTCAAATTGCCTTGTTTGAGATAGGTAAGATGGAGTTCAAACTCTGCCTTCAGCCTTGCTTACACTTTCTGGATAAAAGTCACTAAAGGATTTGTACCATCTTTTGCATCTGATTAAGGTGACCAACTTTTTTACAATGAAAAAGAGGACAAAAATAAATTGAAGAAAACAATATTGTAAATAAAAGAAACATTGTATTCATTGCAACAATAACACACTATAATATGATAAAAGCATAATGAAAACATTTTTAATATTTTATATTGTAATTATGCTTACATGCCTATTAATTTTTAATAATAATTGTAAGAAAAATGTACTTATTTAGATACAAATACGTCACATCACACGCAATGGATCAACTCTGCATCGATCAAATACGGACATTTACAGATTAGTCTTCCAATATCAAAAAGGAGGACATGTAGGAGGACATTTTTTGAAGGAGAATGGAACTTACAAAAGAAAGACTGTCCTCCCTAAAGAAGGACAATTGCCACCTTACCTCTGATGGAAGGTGGAAACTCCGCTCTCTGTTAAGTCTCACTGACAGGAAAGTGGAGTGCTTATTATCCTCACCTCCCAGCATCTCATTAAGAGGTAAAAGTAGATTTTCTTCTGTTGATATTTGGATGGAGTAGGGCAGGAATTGCCAAAAAAGTTATCTCTTGTTAAGTCAAGTTTTTTCAAATCTTTGGCTAGGAGGAATAGGCTTTTGGAGTTTCTTCCCGTTCGCCTCTTGGCAGTTCCTGATTGGAGCCTTCTGCAGTCCTCTGTATGAGACACAGGGGAGTCAGTAAGGAATCCTGAGAACTTGCCATGTGTTATTATGCAAATCCTGAGGTCTCTAGGCAGTCCACATTCTTCTTTCCATTTCAGTAACTTCCTATATTTGTGTCTTGTGTTCAGGTTATTTTAGTTTAAAAGTGAAGACATAGGGGGATGGGTCTGTTTTGGTTTATTCAAAAATCTCTGGGTTGCATTTTAAAACACAGAAATTAATTTGCGAGAGAGAAGGCAATCAGTGGAAGAAGAAAAGTATACCCCCCAATAATCATAAAAGTGGAAAATTTTTGGCTTTTTGCTTGCTTCTGTTAACACATTTTTCTGGGAACTTAGTTTCATTTTTCTCTGTTCAATTTTCAAATTTCTTTTTTTTTTTTTTTTTTTGCTTTCTGACTCAGAACTTGACTTTATTAGACATTGAAAGACAGTCAGCACAGTCAGCATTTAAAAATATTTTGCCTGGCAATGAAATGGTGAATTATAGTATATTGGATAATGTAGGGGTCTTTGATTGTTTTTTTTTCCTCTGGTATCTGTTCTCACAAATGTCCTTTCACTGTTTTAAAAAACTATTCAGATTTTGGGGGTTTTTTTGTTTGTTAAATTTTGGGGGTTTTTTGTTCTTGTTTTTGCTTCAAAGCTAAGCCAATAGCCAAGAAGTCCCAGAAACCTGAGCTATGCAAGAGTTTTATGTGCTGACACCCAGTTAAATTTTTTTTCAAATTCATATAAATTAGACTTTATAGGTATATCTGAAATGTTACATGCTTAGCTCATAATATTAATAAGTACAGAGACTCAGAGTCTCATGTCAGTAGCACTAGAAATAGATTACCTATTCCTGTACCTAAGTTAATTAAAACTGATATATATCCCCAAGAAGTAGAGTGTATGAAAGAATGTCACAAAATAGGTAGTGATTAAGCAAAACACATAATCTAATTATTTAACGAGTGTTTTATTTTGCTTTGTTGTTTTGTTTTATTTGAATCTTATGAGTTAAATACCCAGCTCAGGTTCTTGTAAGATATTTAAAACTTCCTAAGAAGATAAAAAAAAAATCTGATAATTATGCTTCTGGTTAATACTGAAGTTAACCTTTCTCTGGCTAATATTGAAGTTAACCTTTCTCACCATATCAGTGATCCCACAGGCAGAGTCCTTTAGAGAGTGGCATTTAAAAAACTTAATGAGAAATTATACAGTCTCTTAAGGAAAGGGAGTTTGAAGGAATTTGAAGTAGAAGAAGATAGCTTCACCTATCTGGGAAAGCATAATGAGAACCCAGGTGAAGTCAGGGGCAGTGAACCATGTAGGAGAAGTTGATTAGAAGATTTGGGGCGATGAGAGAGATTCTAGTGTATTCAGGCTGTGATCAAAGATGATAATATCTAATCCATTCTTCAACTGAGAGCTGGAAATACCAATCTAGAGTCCCAAAGAAAGGATAGAATGGATCACTTAAGAGCAGAAAGTTAGTGTCATACAGGTGATACTTTATGTGCAAGACTTAAATTATAAGATACTTGTTATGGATCTATTTGTGGCCCTGCTGAATTCATATGCTGAAACCCTAACCTTCCTGGTAACTGTATTTGGAGATAGGGTCTATAAGGAAGTAATGAAGGTAAAATGAGGTCCTAATATGATAGGATTGGTATCCTTATTAGTAGAAATAGCAGAGATCTCTTGTTCTCTTGTTCTCATTCTGCACGTACAGTAGAAAGGCCATGTTAGGATGTACTAAGAAGGCCAGGAAGAGACCTCTCACCAATAACTGACTGGCTAGAACTTTGATCTTGAACATACCAGCTTCTAGAACTATAAAAATAATATTTTGTTGTTTAAGCCTCCTAGTCTGTTGTATTTTGTTATGTCAGGCCAAACAGACTAATACAACATATAGATGCAAGAAATATCCCAGGGAATCTGTTTAATATGAAAGAATAAGAGGAGCTAAGTAGTACATATCTTAGAAGTTTAAATGAACCTTTTTAGCAGACGATATGGTCAGGATAATCAAAGTTATCAGCTAGACTCTCTCAGAATTGATGAGAGATAATGATGCATCCAGTCACAAAAAAAAACAAACATGTTTTTTTTTAAATCAATAACTTTTCTAAATACCAATAATTACCATATTAAAAATACCATGGATAGAGACTCATATTTACAATAACAAGAAAGTATAAAATAAATAGCATTACATAAAAGAAATTTTATAGTTGTCAATATATAATAAATAAAATTATAAAACTTTAATAAAGATATAAAAGTAAATCTACATAAATGGATTAGATGGTCAGTTTCTTTGGTAGAAAAACTGATTAATGCTGCTATTTTTAAAATAATGCAATTTTGAGCAAAATATCACCAGAACTTTTTTTTTAGAGATGAGACAGCCTTAAAATAATTAGCAATGACAACTCAGAATTTTTAGAAAAAGAGACTAATGAATGATATTGGCTCTTCTGATACTGACATCACCATCATCTGCATTATTCAGAACAGAGTGGTGTTCAGAAAGGTACAAACTCTTGAGCCAGTAGAACAGAAGGTCTAAAAATAATTCCATATAAATATAAAAATTAGTTTATACCATTTACCTGGGGTAGAAAAATAACACTTGAATTTTATAGGATAGGAAAAAAAAAACACTTGAATTTTATATAATGCCCAAAACACAGAAAGGTGTAATCATATTGCAACAATGGGGTTAGTCAACAAAATATTAGGTTTAACTATCCACATATCAAAGCAAATTCCAGAAAAAGTGATTTTAAATAGGTGGAAAAGCAATAGGTAAAATGGTGAAGAGGGAGGAAACATTTCTAAGTGTGAAGTAGAACCTGTTTACGTAGTTAAGAACACAAAGAAAAGTACTGATTGATTACATTAAAATTCTTAATTGTTATGTTTATTAACAAAATAAAGCTAAACGTAAACTTCAAAAGTGGTAAAAATTGCAATATTTCCAAACAATGTGACAACATTCAATAAGTTAAATGATTAAAATTCCAATAGAAAAGTAAGATTAATCATTTAAAAAGTAGTTTTTAGAAGATTATATGAATATAAGTATGAAAATTAAAATATAAATATATTAAACCCCAGTAGTACTCCAAAATTGAATATTAAAATAACAATTAAATATATCTCATGCATTCAACAAATTAACAAAGATGTAAAAGAAAAAAAATGATGTTGGAGAGAACAAGAATGGTCTTATATTATGGTGGAAAGGTAAATTGCTATAACTTATCTGTAGACCAATTTGAAAACTGATAGAATAGACTCTGAAGGTTTGCATACTCTCTACCTCTGATTTTAATTTGAAAGAATACTTAAGAATATATTTCAATGGCTGGTTATATACATACCCATATACCAAATATTTTTTAAGAATAACCTAACAACAACCTACGTATTCGAGTTGCTGAATAAATTTGTGTAATGGAATCATATCCATTTATTAAAAAAAATTAAGTTGCAGTAACTAAACTAAATTAATTAAACTTAAGTACAAATAACTAAACTTACTAATTCAGAAATATGTTCATGTTATATATAAACAGGTTATACTATAGGTACAGGAATAAACCTTTAAACCTATGCATCTCTTCGAACTGGCTGTGTCTGAGTTATATTCTTTTTTTTTTTTTTTTTTTTTTTTTTTACAGAGGCAGAGATAGACAGGGACAGACAGACAGGAACAGAGAGAGATGAGAAGCATCAATCATCAGTTTCTCATTGCACGTTGCGACTTCTTAGTTGTTCATTGATTGCTTTCTCACATGTGCCTTGACCGTGGGCCTTCAGCAGACTGAGTAACCCCCTGCTGGAGCCAGCGACCTTGGGTCTAAGCTGGTGAGCTCTTTGCTCAAGCCAGATGAGCCTGCGCTCAAGCTGGCAACCTCGGGGTCTCAAACCTGGATCCTTCCGTATCCCAGTCCGACGCTCTATCCACTGCGCCACCACCTGGTCAGGCTTATATTCTTTTATTTAAAAATAAAAAACTATAATCTAGCAAGTAAAATGCTTGAATTCTGTGATGCTCCTCTAGCAAATTAGTCAAATCCAAAGAGAGGCTCATTGGGACTTTTGATTTACAGTCATTTGGTCAGAAGTACAAGCGACAACCTGGACTTGCAATTGGCCTCTGAAGAGGAGAGAGCAGTCGTATATGACTGACAACATCGCCTGTTAAATCTGACTGTGTCTCCAGGTAGATAATGTCAGAATTGAGTTGAATCATAGGGCACTGAGCTGGTGTCAAGTAATTGTTTGGATGTGGTGGGGTGAGCCCCATACTACGTTGATGTTAGAAAAAGTCTAGATGGATAGGTATCAAATTAATAATGTTGATCTCTGGTGAAAATTTTTTCTTGTGTATATTATATTAATTTTAAAAACCTAAAGACTATAGATATTTTGTGAAATAAAATATTTTATTTAGAAAAATGAGAATTCTTAGTCACCCTAATATGGGTAGAAGAGAACCAAACAATTAAAACAAAAAAAGAAATAGAGATGTAGGTAGAAAACAAGAAGTAGACATGATATTTAAGCAGAAAAGAAAAAAATTAATGAATAATAGAGGAAGATAGAGTGCCCATGGCTTTCTGATTTATTAAGTGCTTGGAATCTTCCCAACACTCTTCTAGGTCCTGAAGGGTAGAAAAGTAACGTCATGCAAGTATTTACCTTAATAGAATTTAGAGTCTAGGAGAGGGATAGTATGATGAATGAAACAAAATTTACAATGCTTTCTTAAAATTATGTGGTAGCAGTAAAGATGGAAGAAAATAGATTTAAAACATTTTAGATGAGAACTCACAAAACATTTTGCCTGAGAGAACACATGTTTATGGGTTGTGTATGGGGCAGAAGAAAAGAATATTATCAAGGAATACTCTTATATTTTGGTCATATTTATTGAAATTAATAACAGGGAGAAAAATATATCAAAGGTTTAACATGGAATGGTGATTAGATCTTTGAGTAAACATATCAATAGCATCTTAGATAAGTATGTTTGAAGCCTAATTAAGGAATCAATGCTGGAGATATAGGTTTAGGAAATAATAAAAATAAAAATGGCTAATAAAATCAAGAGATGAATTAAAATCACTTAAGGGGAGGATGTAAATGTCCAAGGGTCAGCTCCTGGACTACTTTAATGTAGGGAAAACAAGGATGTACAGATGACTAAAGAAAACCAGAAAGAAGAAGAAAGGACACAGGAGGATGGGATGGCCCAACAGCTATGAGAAGACAGGATTTTTAATGAATAAACTATCATCTATTTGGGCAAATACTAATGACAAAACAGAAAAATGTCCACTGGATTTGGCCACATTGATGTTGCTTGACAATAACCTTGTTGAGACCAGTTTCAGTGTATGGTGGGGTCAAGAGCCAGTTTGGAGTGTGTTGAAGAGTAATTCAGAAAGTGTTGCTGAGATTTTGTGTAAAGGAAAAGAGAAATATGTCGCATTTGGAAGCTCTACTACTAGGAACTGAATTACTCATCTCCAACACTCCAATGCTCCTATATTATAACACTTCCCCTCTCAGGTCAGGCCAACACTGTCCTTCCAGTTGCTTAAAATTAAACCAAAAACCTCTTAGTGTTCCTAACCTTGCTGATCTTTGTGGAAACCTTAACAAAATCCAGTTAGAAGTCTAAACTTGAAATTTTACCAATCTAAGAATTGGGTGGGAGATTTAAGGATAGGTTGCATATTTATTAATAAGAAGACTTATTGCTTATCACACAAAATTGGCTCAGAGCCTAATGAGAACAATCACTCTTCTTCCACACCTGAGGTATCTGAGAGACACAGCTTCTTAGTCTGGGGCTCTGTTGGAAGATAGTACTTAAGAAACTGAAAATGTAAAGGAGTTCTCTGATCTTCAACTGGCTTTTCTAGAGGACATATTGAAAACATTTAGGAGGATTTTGGATAGCATTAGAGTTGTATCCATTAGAATAAGGATTAGAGAGCCCAATGACATCAGGTGCATAAAGGCTTGGACATCTATGAATGATGAGGTAAAAAGTAAATATTTACTTTGGTTCCCTCTGAATTTATCTTAGAGTTACATTGAGAGTGTTAACAATCAGAGTAAGCTAGAGTTCTGCATATTTAGTTATTTTGGAATTGAGCAATGAGAGAACAAATTTTGTTATATAAAGGAGGAGGTAATTTTGCTTTTTCAAATTCAGAGTTACTACTTGCAAAATATAGAGTATGTCTTTTTCATTCATACATAGCCTGATGAGCATCACTTAAGTTAGAAAAAATAAGGTTCATAAGATATATAAAGAAGAGAGATGTCGCATATGAGAGGCTAGTAAAGACAAGATTGTAGGAATTCAAGTGGTCATGAAAGCTGAATTCATTCTCACCATCTTCAGGAACTTAAGGTGGCCCCTGGAACACTATTGGTAGGACAATCTGAGAAAAGTTGTGAGAGTTGGGAACTCCTGGCTAATAAGTGTATGTGATATGCAAGAAGATAATAAAATGTCTTCACCAGATGTTACAATAGAACACATGAGGAGAGAAAAGAGGAAATAAAGTCAGAGGTGTACAAGTGATTGATAGAAAAGTAAGAACTTGGTTTATATAAGTAGCTAATAGTTAATTAACGTTGATAAGTTGTTCTTATGTGTCAGATTTGCACTGCATTATAGCTAATTTAGCTTGTTTAATACTCATTAGAAAATAAAAAGAAAAACAAAATCTGGAGAGGTATTCAGGAAATGGAGGCTCAGAAAGGCAAGTACCCTGCTAGGGTCATGCAGCCAGTGAGAGAGGCCCAGATCAAACCCACTCAGTCTGTCCCCAGAGCTCTTTGTCTTAACTGTGAGGAAGGTGAAATCAGAATTCAAAAATGGTACATTAAATCAAACAACATTGTTTTAGCAGCAACTATTAACTCAAGAACATCATAGAATTAATTGAGAAAATAGATTATAGAAAAAGAATTAACATATTTCTGAGACCATATCAGGAATCTCATCATAAAAGCCTAGTATTGAAAAGTTAATTATGTATATTTAATACAAGTATTTTGATTAGAAAATATATAGTCAGGGCTGGCTTCATGGGGTAGGCAACCTGTGATGTCGCACAGGGCTCTGCCATGCGCTCTGTTTAGTACATTAATGTCAACAGAGTATTCTTTTTTTTTAAGTATATAAAATTTTTTTCTTAGATTTTATTTATTCATTTTTAGAGAGCGAGAGAAAGAATGAGAGAGAGAGAGAGAGAAGCGGGGAAGAGCAGGAAGCATCAACTCCCATGTGTGCCTTGACCAGGCAAGCCCAGGGTTTTGAACCAGCAACCACAGCATTCCAGGTCAATGCTTTACCCACTCTGCCACCACAGGTCAGGCCAGATCATTCTTCTTAATGCACTTGGAACTTAATTTTGCACAAGAAGCCTCATAAATTATGTAACTGGCCCTATATGCAGCTAGTGAAATATTTGACAAATTATGCCAGTATGTAAATATACTTAAATTTATATCTAGTGTAACCAAAGTGAAAGCACTAAAATGTTATGGTTGAAGATTGGAATGTATTATTAAAACATAAATAAGCCTGACCAGGCAGTGGCACAGTGGATAGAGTGTCGGACTGGGTTGCGGAGGACCCAGGTTCGAAACCCCGAGGTTCCAGCTTGAGCGCGGGCACATCCAGCTTGAGCAGGGGCTCATTAGCTTGAGCACGTGGTTGCTGGCTTGAGTGTGGGTTCATAGACATGACTCCATGGTCATTGGCTTGAGCCAGGGGAAACTTGTTCTGCTGTAGTCCCCCGATCAAGGCACATATGAGAAAGCGCTTAATATAAAACTAAGGTGCCGTAACAAAGAATTGATGCTTCTCACCTCTCTCCCTTCCTGCCTGTCTGTCCTATCTGTCCCTCTTTCAGTCTCTCTCTTTCTCTCTGTCACAAATAAATAAATAAATAAATAAACTCATTCATGTGTTCTGTTTTAAAAAAAACACAGCAACATGTCTTTGGCTCTGAAAACAGGTAAGTCAATCCCAACTAATTAACTAATTGTAAAAGAATTTGGAAGGAATTACTGGTAAGGTCAAACCTCTAAGGATGTTTCAGGAAGCAGTTACAGCCAAGAAAAAAAAATTATCCAACTTATTTTTGGGAAGAAAATGCACAGAGGAATTTTGAGGCAATACCAGAGCATCTGCCAGCTCTGCATGGAAGGCAATAAGAGAACAGATGGGAATAGAAAGTAAAAATCCACACCCATACAAGTAAGTCTAGACATCTTCTGGCCAGCAGGAGAGGAATCATCACAATAGCCCAAGTCCATTAGAACACAGCCAAAATGGATGAGAAGAACCTTTCAAATCTGCTAGGTTTTTGCTAATGCCGTTTCAGTCATTAGCACATGGAATGAAAGAAAGCCAATTTAATCCTGTGGACACCCAAGAAGAGATGTACATGGTATGTGTGGTCTCTTGTGAAATGTATGCTTTAATAGCTAGGTCAATAAAGTACCGAGAATGAATTTCCTTTGATATGCCCCAAGTGGGGACTTAGCAAACCAAATAAATACAGTTCTATAGTAAAGGATGACAAAAGGGCAGCATCTGATTTTTTAGTTTGCCAGACAATGGAAAGAATGAGTGTTTTAGGTCAATATACACTTCTGACAAGGAGCTGTTAGCTACTCTAAGATTAAAATAGTTTTATTTTCTTTTATTAAACATGTAAATATAGAGACTTTCTGACATCATATAAAAACAAGGAGAGGCCCCTGGCTGGTTGGCTCAGCAGTTAAGCATCGGCCCATTGTGTGGAGGTCCTGGGTTCGATTCCTGGTCAGGGCACAGAGAAGTGCCCATCTGCTTCAACACCCTCCCCCATCTCCTTCCTCTCTATTTCTCTCTTCCTCTCCTGCACCAAGGCTCCATGGGAGCAAACTTGGTCTGGGCACTAAGGACGGCTCCATGGCGTCCACCTCAGGCGCTAGAATGGCTCTGATTGCAGTAGAGCAACCCCAGAGGGGCAGAGCATCGCCCCCTGGTGGGCATGCCGGGTGGATCCCGGCTGGGCCCATGCTAAAGTCTGTCTGACTGCCTCCACGCTTCTAACATTGGAAAAATAAAAATAATAAAAATAATAAAAAAAAAAAAGAAGAGCTCCATATGTTGAGTGGAATTTAACCAGATAAAGCATTTTTTCATGATATCTTTATATTAGGTACCCATTTAACCATGAAAATCATGTAAGTCAGATTTATATATTCTACCTTTCAAAATATAAATAATTCTAAAAAATTGTAAATGGATTAGAAGAAAATTGATCAGTTTTAATTGTTCTTTTATCCAAGAAATACAGATATTCTCTTAAGTGTCAGAGTGATTTCAATTTTCCAACACGTGGGTGTTGATTTGTAGATTTTTCAATTGGACAATGTAGGAGGAATAATTTTGGATTGTTTATTATCAAGCCTAGCTTTGACAAGCAATCTCACATATCCAGAATAAAGCCTCTGCAGTAAAAGCTACAGTAACATTGATGAATATGAGAAGCTTCATGTTACTTGTGTCTGAATCAAGAAATCCAGGATCAGGAATACAAATTGTCTGAAGTTCATTATTTATTGTTCAACATAACAAACATTTATTCCAGATGCTATGGCTATAGATAGATAAACTAATTCTGCATCTTCTTAATCTCTATATTACTAGCAAAGGATGCAGTGCCTGTCATATAGTAAACATGCAATAATGGGCTTCATACTGAAATAAATGGTTTGGAATACTTATCTCCAAAGAGAGAATAATTTGTGTTTAATGAGCGCATACTAGATGTTGAGATGTTAGGTATTTGGGTTCAAAATTTGGTTAAATTTTAAACAAGTAGTGATTTTAAAACTCTTAGTTGCCAAAACTATAGAATATAAATAGTTATTTTCCCATTGGAAAAGGTTATATTTTTATCTCCAGTTTTACTGAGACATAATTGGCATATAATGTTCTGCAAATTCAAGATAAGCAATGTGTTTATTTAAAACATTTATACATAGAAAAATTATTATTGTATTAGCATTATCTAAGAACTCCATCATAATTACCTTTTATTGTGGTAATAACATTTAAGCTTTAGTTTCTTAGCAATTTTGAAATATATAATACAGCATTATTAAGTGTAATCAATGGGCAAAAGTTAGATCCCCAAAACTTATTTTTTCTTATAGCTAGAGATGTTTACCCCTTGACCACGCTTTCTTCATTTCCCAAACTCACAGCCCTTGGTTACCACCGTTTTAGTATTTGTATTAGTTCAGCTTTTTTAGATTCCACGAATAAGGGATATCCTAGAGTATTTGTCTTTCGTTATCTGACATTTCATTTACTATAGTGCCCTCAAGGTCTGTCCAAATGGTTGCAGCTGGCAGTATTTCCCTCTTTCTTGTGACTGAATAATATTCTATGGTGTGTGTGTGTGTATAAAATATATGTGTGTATATATGTGTATATATAATGTGACATCTTTATCCATTCATCTCAGGTGGTCAGTTACATTCCTGTGAACATTATTCACAACATTATTGTGAATGTCAGAGTGCTGATAGATCTTCAATATTCTGTTTTTATTTCCTTTGGATGTATACCCAGAAGTGGAAATATTAAATCATATGATAGTTCTATTTTTTCTTATTTGAGGGACGTACATACTGTTTTCTAAAGTGGCTCCACTAATTTAGGTACCCACCAATAATATACAGGTATCCCCTTTTCTCCACGTTCTCAACAACTTTTAACTTTTTTTAAATGCTAGTTGCCTTTGTTTTTTGTTTGTTTGTTTTTGCAGGAGAGAGAGAGGGAGGAAGGGAGAGAGATGAGAAACATCAACTCAGAGTTGCAGCACTTTAGTTGTTCATTGATTGCTTCTCATACATGCCTTAATCAGGGGAGGGGGGGCTCAAGGCCAGCCAGTGAGCTCTTGCTCAAGCCAGCAACCTTGGCTCAAGCCAGTGACTGTGGGCTTTAAGCCAGCAACATTTGGGCTCAAGCCAGAGACCATGGAATCAAATCGATGAACCCAAGCTCAAGCTGGCTGCTGCCATTCAAGCTGTTGAGACTGCACTCAAGCCAGATGAACCAGCACTCAAGCTGGTGACCTTGGGTTTTTGTACTTGGGACCTCAGCATCCCAAATCAACACTGTATTATCCACCATACCACTGCTGGTAAGGCTAATGATTGTTATTCTAATAGGTGTGGTATGATATCTCATTGTGGTTTTGATTTTTTTTGTTTGTTTGTTTATGATTAGTGATGTTAAGTACCTTTTCACATATCTTTTGGTAATGTATATGTCATCTTGGAAAAAATTTCTGTTCGATTCCTGTGCCCACTTTTTATTGGATTGTTTCAGTATTTTTTGCTATTGACTTGTGTGGGTTTTTAGTATGTTTGGAATAGTAGCCCATTAACAGATGATTTGCCAATATTTTTCTTCCATTTCATGAAATAGATTTTAATTTTGTTGATTTTTTTTTCTGTATAGAAACTTTTAAGTTTGATATAGTTCCACTTATTTACTTTTGTTGCTTACTTTTGGTGTCATATCCAAAAAAGTATTACCAAGGTCAATCAATGTCAAGGAGCTTTCACCCTATGTTTTCTTTTGTTGTTCTCCCAATAGTTTATGTCTTACTTAATTTCTTTTATCAAAGTATTTTAATTTGGGTGTAAAGATCTTTCACCTTCTTAGAAAAAGTTATTTTAATTTAGTGTTTTTGAGACTATTGTGAATGAGATTGTTTTCTTTATTTATTTTTCAGATATTTTGTTATAGTGTATAGAAACACAATTGATTTTTATGGATTTTGTATAAAAAATTTCACTGAATTTGTTGATTAGTTTTAACAGTTGTTTCTTTTTTAATTTAGAAAGTTAAACTTAACGGGGTGACATTTATCAATAAGAGTACATAGGTTTCTTATAAACATTCCTATAGCATTTGAACTGTTGATTATGTTGTATATCTGTTGCCCAAAGTCAAATATTTTCCATCACCTTCTACTATACCCTGCTCCATGCTCCCTCTTCCTCCCCCTCATAACCACTTCACTTTTTTTATTTCCATGAGTCTTAGTTTTATATCCCACCTATGTGTGAAATCATACAGTTCTTAGATTTCTCTGATTTACTTATTACACTCAATATAATGTTCTCAGGGTCCATCCATGTTATTGTAAATGTCACTATGTCATCATTTCTTATGGCTGAGTAGTATTCCACTGTATATACGTACAACATCATCTTTTTTGAAAGAGTCTTGAATTTTCTGTATACAAGATCATATCACCTGCAGACAAAGACAGTTTTGTTACTTACTTTCGGATTTGGAGGAGGTCTTTTATTTTTCTTGTCTGATTGCTCTGGCTAGTTATCTAGTACTATGTTGAACAGGAGTGTTAAGCATAGACATCCTTATCTGTTTCTGATCTAGGAGGAAAAGCCTTTAACTTTTTATCATTGAGTATGATGTTAGCTGTGGAACTGTCATACATAGACTTTATTATATTGAAGACTGCTCCTTCTACATTCAATAAATTGAACATTTTTATTCCCTCCATTTCTGAAGTACAAATTTACCAGGTAAAATATTTTTGGTGTGCAGATTTTTCTTTCTTTCAGCATTTTGAATGTATCATACCATTCTCTTTTGGCCTGTAATATTTCTGCTGTAAAATCTATTGATGGCCTTTTCAGAGTTCCCTTGTTAGTTAAACCTTTCTCTCAACTCTTTATTTTTAAGATTATCTATTGGTCTTAGATTTTTTTTTTACTGTTTTATTGAAATGTATCTTAAAGAGGATCTTCTTAAATTGATTTTGTTTGGTAATTTATAAGCTTTATGAACTTAGATATCCAAGTCTCTCTCCAGATTTGGAAAATTCTCGGTCATCATTTCTTTAAATAAACTTTCTGCCCCACTTCTTCCTATCTTTTCCTGAAACTTCAAAGATTTGAATTTTTTTTCTTTTGATGGTATCCCATAGTTCAGGTAGGTTTACTTCCCTTTTTAAATTCTTTGTATTTTTTCTACCTTGTCTGGATGATTTTAAAGTCCTATCTTTAATATCAGATTCTTTCTTCTCTTTGATCAGTTTTAGTTATGCTCTTTTTCTTTTGCATTTTTAATTCTTATTTTTTAGCTGCAGAATTTATGTTTAGTTTCTTTTTATGATTTCTTTGTTAAATGTTTTCCTTTACTCAAATATTATTTTCCTGATTTTGTTGAATTTTCCTTCTGTGTTTTCTTGTAGTTCATTGAGATGCCCTAAAACAAATATTTTAAATTCTTTATATGGTAAGTCACAGATCTCCATCTGTTTGGTAATGATTTCCAAAAGTCTAGTATGATTCTTTGATGGTGTCTTGTTACTGTGATTTTTTATATTCCTTGAAGTTTTGCAGTATCTTCACATTTGAAATAGGAGTCACCTGTTCCAATTTTTACTAACTACATTTTTGGGGAGAAATAACTCTGTCATCCATGCAAGAGATTCTGAGTATTTCCTAGACCTAGATACAACAGCACTACAAACTTCTTGCTACCTCTGTGCCATAATTCTTAAACTTGAATGCCTTCTCTGTATCCTGTAATGTTTTGGTCTGAGTACTGACAGCCTCTCTTTTGTTTTTCCAAACATGATCTAAAGCTCAAGTTTGGAATTTTTCCCTGGCCTGCCAATTTACTTGGCTTTTTACATATACTCACTAGCTGCCTGCCAAAGTGTGTTCTTGACACAGCTATTGGGAGCATGCCCAGGGAGTTGGCCATTGGGTTGGCTGAGTGTGGATGAAACACTTAGAGAACTGGGGGTAACCATAGAATAGCTAGGGACAGATCCAGGCATAAGGCATTTCCAGGGACTCATGAGGTGGGCTTCTTGATGGAAACTGTGACAACGTTAGTACTGTCCACATACTTTCAATGCTCCTTGAGAGTCCTACCTTCTGTTCACCTTACCACTTCTCACACGCCAGTCATTCAACTCATGATTCTGTGCTCTGGATAAGGCAATAGACAGATGAGCCCCTTTGGCAGTATCCCACAGCACAGCTGTGGAAGCCAGGTGCACACTCACTAGGTCTCCTTTATCCCTGAAGGAGAAATCATAGGCCAATGAAAATCTCTCCTGACTCTAAACAGTATCTCCTAAAGGGGGGAGGGTAATTCAGGTAAAGTTATATTTTTCTCTACTACCTCCAACACATCCAAACTCCTCTGGAAACCAGACTTCCACAGAAACTCTCATGTCTGTGGTTGATTGTTGTTTTCCCAGGACTCCCAGACCACAACTTAGAGTGGCTGGAGTTGATTCACAGGCTACTACTGCAGCATCCTGTGAATCACCATGTCTTGTTTGCTTATTTACTGATGTAGGGGTGGGTCCCTTGGCATATGATTTTGGGTTCCATAGCTCTCTCAAAGACACTTTTGTCTATGGCTGATGCTGAATTTTTGTTTTTGAGTGAGAGAAAAAATAGTGGATATATTTTGTCACTCTGCAAAGGTTTATTAAGAGTTTTATAAAAACCTCATTGGTTATTAAATTATTAAATAATTATTAAATTTAGTGTTTAAAATATGTTATTTTCATAAAACAAATATATTGTTTGCTTCCTAAGCAGCAGTACTTTTTATAACATTTGATTCATCATTAGAATTCAGAGTGCTTAGACACGGGTTTATCATATTTATTCCTATGGCTGTTGAAGTCTGGGTTTGATTTTAATTCTCAAATTTGCTAGTCAACCATGATATAAGTCCCTTAAGTAGCTTTTGTAATATTCACAACCTCTTATCTTAGTGTAGTAAATTAAATTTAATTCCTCATACAATTAACATGCCCATACTAGTGTCCTTATTAAATCTAAAAATTACCTTTAAAGCTTAACTCTAGTCTATAACATAACTTGTCTCAATTGTTTTTAACTTGTTTCAGGTAATTTTCCAACCACTGAATTTTTTAATGGACAGCAACTAAGCTATATTCTTGATCAAAAATTCATAATTTCAATTATTTTAATTTTCTATGTTATGGACATTTAGAATCCTTGTGTTCATTCTTGTTTGGCCTAACATCATGAATTTAATTTTATATTAAATTTGTAAGTATTGTTATTTTAAAAGGCACCACTAAATGCATTATTGCTATTTATATTGTGAGAAAAAATATTCATCTTTACATTGCCTTCAATTATACCCTATTTTCTTGCTTTTTTTGGTAATAGACCATTTTTAGAGCAGTCTTACATATACAAAAAATTGTGCAAATAATAGAGTTTCCATATACTACTCCTTCACAGTCTCCACTCTTATTAATATTTTACATTAGTATGTTATATTTGCAACAATAAACCAATATTGGTAAATTATTGTTAATAAAATCTATCACTGTATCAGATTTTCTTAATTATACCTAATGGTTTGCTTGTGTTTCTTTATGTATCCCAGGATTCTAGCTATAATATCGCTTTATATTTAATCATCACTTCTCTTTAGGTTCCACTTGGGTGTGTCAGAGTTTTATTGTTTGTTTTGTTTTGTTTTTTAGTGAGAGAGAAAGAGAGAGACAGGGACAGACAAATAGGAAAGGAGAGAAATGAAAAGCAACAACTCCTGGTTGCGGCACCTTAATTGTTCATTGATTGATTTTTTGGGGAAAGAGGGGTTATAGTTTTGAAAATTATTCTTGTTTTTGGTGACCTTAATGGTTTTGAGGAATATTGGTCAAGTCTACAGTAGTATGACCTTTTATTGAACTCTGTATGATGCTTTTTTATGGATAGACTGATTTACGGGTTTTGGAAAGCATGACCACAGAGGTAAAATGCCATTTTCATCACATCATATCAAGAGTACATACTATCAAAATGACTTGTGACTGTTAACATTGGCCTTGATCACCTGGCTAAAGGAGTATTTGTCAGATATTTTCCCTTGTAAAATTATACTTTTATTTTCTGCTTTCCATACTGTACTCTTCAATTCTGGTATAGATGTATATCAACCTCAGAATTGTTCACTCATACCACTGTGATGATGATGTTTGAATAAAGTACAGTGCTTATATGCAGTTCTTTTTTGTCTTTAGTCTTACATATGCCACTCATTTTCAAAGTTACTCAGGTTACTATCTTTCTCACACTTCCTTAGGTGAAGTTATTTCATATATTTGTAGTAGAGTTAAATTTTCTTGTCATAGTCTGTATGCTTTTCTGAAATTATTCTATCCTAAACAATTTTTAAAACTTGCATTAAATTTGTATATTGCTTTGGGTAATATAGCCATCTTGATTATATTTATTCTTCCTAGCCAAGAACAAGGTATATTCTTCCATCTCATTATATCTTTTTCGATTTCCCTTAACAATGGTTTATAGTTTTCATTATATAAGTCCTTTACATTCTTTGTTATGTTTATTCCTAAGTATTTTATTTTTTTTGTTGCAATCGTGAAGGGGATTATTCTTTTGAGTTCCTTCTCAGTTGTTTCATTGTTGGCATATAGAAAGGCTATTGACTTCTGTATGTTAATTTTGTATCCTGCGACCTTACTGTATTGGCTTATTGTTTCTAGTAGTCTTTTTGTGGATTCTTTGGGGTTTTCGATGTATAGGATCATATCATCTGCAAAAAGTGATACCTTTACTTCTTCTTTTCTGATATGGATGCCTTTTATTTCTTTGTCTTGTCTGATTGCTCTGGCTAGAACCTCTAGTACCACATTAAATAAGAGTGGAGAGAGTGGACAACCCTGTCTTGTTCCTGATTTAAGGGGGAAAGCCTTCAGTTTAGTGCCATTTAATATGATGTTAGCTGATGGTTTATCATATATGGCCTTTATCATGTTGAGATATTTTCCTTCTATACCCATTTTGTTGAGAGTCTTAAACATAAAATTGTGTTGTATTTTATCGAAAGCCTTTTCTGCATCTATTGATAAGATCATGTGGTTTTTGTTCTTTGTTTTGTTGATATGGTGTATTACATTAACCGTTTTACGAATGTTGAACCATCCTTGAGATTCTGGGATGAATCCCACTTGATCATGATGTATTATTTTTTTAATATGTTGTTGTATTCGATTTGCTAGTATTTTGTTTAGTATTTTAGCATCTGTATTCATTAGAGATATTGGTCTGTAGTTTTCTTTTTTTGTGCCATCCTTGCCTGGTTTTGGTATGAGGGTTATGTTGGCCTCATAAAATGTGTTTGGAAGTATTGCTTCTTCTTCAATTTTTTGGAAGACTTTGAGTAGAATAGGAACCAAGTCTTCTTTGAATGTTTGATAAAATTCGCTGGTATAGCCGTCAGGGCCTGGACTTTTATTTTTGGGGAGGTTTTTAATGGTTTTTTCTATTTCTTCTCTACTGATAGGTCTGTTTAGGCTTTCTGCTTCTTCTTGACTCAGTCTAGGAAGGTTGTATTGTTCTAGGAATTTATCCATTTCTTCTAGGTTGTTGAATTTAGTGGCATAAAGTTTTTCATAGTATTCTACAATAATTCTTTGTATATCTACGGTGTCCGTGGTGATTTCTCCTCTTTCATTTTGTATTTTGTTTATATGAGTTCTTTCTCTTTTTTCCTTGGTAAGTCTTGCCAAGGGTTTGTCAATTTTGTTGATCTTTTCAAAGAACCAGCTCCTTGTTCTATTAATTTTTTCTATAGTTTTTCTGTTCTCTAATTCATTTATTTCTGCTCTGATTTTTATTATCTCCTTTCTTCGGCTGGTTTTGGGTTGTCTTTGTTCTTCTTTTTCTAGTTCCTTAAGGTGGGAAGTTAAGTGGTTCACTTGGGCTCTCTCTTGTTTGTTCATATATGCCTGAAGCGATATGAACTTCCCTCTTATCACTGCTTTTGCTGCATCCCATAGATTCTGATATGTCGTATTGTCATTTTCATTAGTCTGTATATATACAAATTTAATGCAATTCCCATCAAAATTCCAATGACGTTTTTTAAAGAAATAGAGCAAAAAATCATCAGATTTATATGGAACTATAAAAAACCCCGAATAGCCAAAGCAATCCTAAAGAAAAAGAATGAAGCTGGGGGCATAACAATACCTGACTTCAAACTCTATTATAGGGCCACGACAATCAAAACAGCATGGTATTGGCAGAAAAATAGACACTCAGACCAATGGAACAGAATAGAAAGTCCAGAAATAAAACCACATATATATAGTCAAATAATTTTTGATAAAGGGGCCAACAACACACAATGGAGAAAAGAAAGCCTCTTCAATAAATGGTGCTGGGAAAACTGGAAAGCCACATGCAAAAGAATGAAACTGGACTACAGTCTCTCCCTCTGTACAAAAATTAACTCAAAATGGATCAAAGATCTAAACATAAGACCTGAAACAATTAAGTACATAGAAGAAGACATAGGTACTCAACTCATGGACCTGGGTTTTAAAGAGCATTTTATGAATTTGACTCCAATGGCAAGAGAAGTGAAGGCAAAAATTAATGAATGGGACTACATCAGACTAAGAAGTTTTTGCTCAGCAAGGGAAACTGATAACAAAATAAACAGAAAGCCAACTAAATGGGAAATGATATTTTCAAACAACAGCTCAGATAAGGGCCTAATATCCAAAATATACAAAGAACTCATAAAACTCAACAACAAACAAACAAACAATCCAATAAAAAAATGGGAAGAGGATATGAATAGACACTTCTCCCAGGAAGAAATACAAATGGCCAACAGATATATGAAAAGATGCTCATCTTCTTTAGCTATTAGAGAAATGCAAATCAAAACGGCAATGAGATACCACCTCACACCTGTTCGATTAGCTGTTATTAGCAAGTCAGGTAATAGCAAATGTTGGAGAGGCTGTGGAGAAAAAGGAACCCTCATACACTGTTGGTGGGAATGTAAAGTAGTACAACCATTATGGAAGAAAGTATGGTGGTTCCTCAAAAAACTGAAAATAGAACTACCTTATGACCCAGCAATCCCTCTACTGGGTATATATCCCCAAAACTCAGAAACATTGATATGTAAAGACACATGCAGCCCCATGTTTATTGCAGCATTGTTCACAGTGGCCAGGACATGGAAACAACCAAAAAGCCCATCAATAGATGACTGGATAAAGAAGATGTGGCACATATACACTATGGAATACTACTCAGCCATAAGAAATGATGACATCGGAACATTTACAGCAAAATGGTGGGATCTTGATAACATGATACGAAGCGAAATAAGTAAATCAGAAAAAAACAGGAACTGTATTATTCCATACGTAGGTGGGACATAATAGTGAAACTAAGAGACATTGATAAGAGTGTGGTGGTTACGGGGGGGAGGGGGGAATGGGAGAGGGATAGGGGGTGGGAGCGGCACAAAGAAAACAAGATAGAAGGTGACAGAGGACAATCTGACTTTGGGTGGTGGGTATGCAACATAATTGAAAGACAAGATAACCTGGACTTGTTATCTTTGAATATATGTATCCTGATTTATTGATGTCACCCCATTAAAAAAATAAAATTATAAAATTAAAAAAAAAAAAAAAAAAAACTTGCAGAGACTAACATTTATTCTTTGTGCTATAAAGTTCCCTGGGTTTGGGCAAATGCCTAATGGCATGTGTTCATTATTACAGTATTATATTATGTATTTATTATAGAATATTAATTATATTTTATTGTCTTAAAAATCCTCTGTGCTTTCTTATTTTTCCCTCTCTCCTCTTCCTGAACCCAGGATAACCACTGATCTTTTTACTATCTCTATTGTTTTACCTTTTCCATATACCTGGAGTCAGAAAGTATAAGGCCTTTTAGGTTGGTTTCTTTTACTTAGAATGCATTTAATGGCTTTTTATGGCTTGATAGCTCATTTCATTTCACAAAATAATATTTCATTCTGTGGATCTGTTATAGTTTGCTCATCTACTCACCTATTGAAGGATATCTTGGTTGTTTCTGCTCTTGGGCAATATGGATAAAGATGATATGAGTGTTCATATGCAGATTTTGTGTCAACCTAAATTTTCAACTTATTTGAGTAAATACATAGAATTGCGATTACTGGCTTATATGGTAAGACTACATCTATCTTTGTAACTCCTGCTAAACTGTCTTGGTACTCTTAGTTCCACTACATTCTGATTTTCTGCTGAGTCTGTCAGTTACTGAAAAAGGAATATTGAAGTCTAACTATAGTAGTAGAGACCTTGCTGTTCCTATATTTGAAGTAGTTTTTTTTAATTAAAATTTTTTTAATTTTATTTATTCATTTTTAGAGAGGAGAGAGAGAGACAGAAAGGGAGAGAGAGGAGAGAGAGACAGAGAGAGAGAAGGGGGGAAGAGCTGGAAGCATCAACTCCCATATGTGCCTTGACCAGGCAAGCCCAGGGTTTCGAACCAGCGACCTCAGCATTTCCAGGTTGACGCTTTATCCACTGCGCCACCACAGGTCAGGCCTGAAGTAGTTTTTTTTAATGGAAAACATATTGTTGCATTTTTTTTATCCACTGACAATCTCTGACTTTTAATTAGCATATTTAGACTATTCACATTAAAAGTGATTACTGTTGTAGTTAGACTAGTATCAACAATATTTGTGTCTATATTATATTTCTTGAATTTATTGTTTCTCTTTTATGTTGCCAGTCCTCTGCTGCCTTTTCTGGTTTTAATTGAGCATTTTATATAATTCCACTTTCTGTCCTCTTCTTAGTATAGTAATTAGTGTTATTTATTATACTTGTTTCAGTGAGTGTTTTCAAACTTGTAGTATCTTTTTTTTTTTTAATTTTTTTTTTTGTAAATTTTTTTATTTATTCATTTTAGAGAGGAGAGGGAGAGACAGAGAGAGAAGGGGGGAGGAGCTGGAAGCATCAACTCCCATATGTGCCTTGACCAGGCAAGCCCAGGGTTTTGAACCGGCGACCTCAGCATTTCCAGGTCGACGCTTTATCCACTGCGCCACCACAGGTCAGGCCATAGTATTTATTGACAACTAATCTACTTAACGAACTATAGAAATGATCCCTGAAAGTATAGTCTTAACAACTAATCTACTTTTTAAAAAAACATTATATCTGCATTACTAATAGTGCAAATATTTTTTAACCTAGTGTTTCCAGTTTCTCCTTCCTATCCACTATAACAGGGGTTGGGAATCTATGGCTCGCAAGCCAGATATGGCTCTTTTGATGGCTGCATCTGGCTCACAGACAAATCTTTAATAATAAAAAAAAAACATTAAAAATATAAAACATTCTCATGTATTACAATCCATTCATTTTCTACCACTCATGTGCATGGTTGCGGGTGGCTGGAGCCAATCACAGCTGTCCTCTGGAACAACACCAAATTTTTATTGGATAATGCATAACATACATGATTGTTGTATGGCTCTCACGGAATTACATTTTAAAATATGTGATGTTCATGGCTCTCTCAGCCAAAAAGGTTCCCGACCTCTGCACTATAACATCACTGTAGTTCACTTTACCTAACCATATGCTATTGTCACCCTGTATGTTGTCAGCTATTAATACTTTGGCCAGTTATCTATTAAATCAATTAAGAATAGTAATAGTGAAATATTTATTTAACCTTGTTGAGTCTGTCCCTGAAAACTTTTTTTAAATGCAGACCAGAATTTCTGACCAATAACATTTTACTACTCTCTGAAGAATGTATATTTTTAATTTATTTTTATAATAATTGATATACAGTATCATTACTTTCAGGTTAAAACATAGTGATTAGACATTTATATACTGTACAAAGTGATTATCACTCCAGTAAATCTGGTACCCATCTGACACCATGCATACTTATTACAATAATGTTGACTATATTCCTTATGCTGTACTTCACATCTCATTACTATTTTTATAACTTTCAATTTGTACTTATTAATCTCTTAAACCCTTTAACCCCGTCCTCCAATAATACCCTTTCCATCTAGTAACCATAATTTGTTCTCTGTATAAGGAACTAATACAACTTAAAACTAAAAAGAAAAAAATCGAATTAAAAAATGGGCGAAAATCTGAATAGACTTTTCTCCAAAGAGAACATACAGATGGCCCATTGACATATGAAAAGATGCTCTACACCACTCACCAACAGGGAAATGCAAATTAAAACCACTATGAGATATCACCTCACACCTGTAAGAATGCCGCTCATCAATAAATCAACCAACAGCCAGTGTTAGTGAGGACGTGGAGAAAAGGGAACCCTCATGCACTGTTGCTGGGATTGTAAATTGGTGTGGCCACTGTGGTAAGCATTGTGGAGGTTCCTAAACAATTAACATAGGATTAACATATGGCCCAGCAATTCACTTCGGGGTTATTTAAAGAAATCTAAAATACTAATTTAAAAAGATATATGCACCCTTTTGTTCACCGCAGTATTATTTACAATATCCAAGATTTGAAGAATTTCTTTTTACCTTTGTTGTAGGCAAGTATACAAGGGACAAACTGCTCTAGTTTTGATGAGAAAAATCTTTATTGTTCTTTCACTTTTAAAATATATTATTGCTGGCTATAGAATTCTGGGTTAGTGTATTATTTTTTTTGTCAACACTAAATATTGTACTATACTACCTTCTTGCTTACAAACTTTCTAACAAGAAGTCTGATGTAATCATGATCCTTATCACTCTCTAAGTAAGGTACTTTTGTTCCTTCTGATTTCTTTCAAGATTTTCTTTTTGTCTTTGGTTGTCTGAAGTTAGAATATGACATGCTTTGGTGTAGTTTTGTAGTCGTTGTTATTTATCCTTCCCAATGTTCTGTGAGCTTCCTTGACCTGTGTTTTTTGTTTGGTGGTAATTTTAGAAAATTCTTAGATATTACCTCAACTATTTCTTCTGCCTCTTTATGTTTTTAAAAATTCTTCTTGGCCCTGGCTGATGGCTCAGTGGATAGAGCATAGGCCTGGCATATGGACATCCTTGGTTCAATTTCCAGTCAGAGCACTCAGGAGAATCAACCATCGGCTTCTCTCCCCCTCTTTCTCCCACTTTTTTCTCTCTACTCCTCCTGCAGCCAGTGGCTCAACTGGTTCGACTGTAGGTCCCAGGCATTGAGGATAGCTCCCTTGGAGGGCAACAGCCTTAGACACTAAAAATAACTCAGTAATTGAGCATCAGCCCCAGATGGGATTGCCGGTAGATCCTGGTGGGGGCATGTGTGGGAATCTGCCTCACTATCTCCCCTCCATTCACCTAAAGAGAGAGAGAGAGAGAGAAAGAAAGAAAAGAAAAAAAGAAAAATTATTTTTTCTCTCATTTCATTTTGGGAAGTTTCTATTGACATATCTTTAAACTTTTTTATTCTGCTGTGTCCAATCTACTGATGTGCCCATCAAATGAATTCTTTATTTTTGATAGTGTTTTTTATTATAACATCTTATTCTGATTGTTTTATTAGAGTCTTACTCTTTCTGCTTACATCATCTGTCTTTTCATGTTGTCTGCTTTTTCCATTAGAGATCTTAACATATTAATCATAGTTATTTTAAATTTTCTATATGATAATTCCAAAATGATGTTGTATATGAGTCAACTTCTGTTATTTGCTTTCTCTTTAGAC